>NC_072484.1:15231000-15575500 GCF_027574615.1 Eptesicus fuscus
GTGGGGGAGGGGGCAAAGCCCTGCCCCAGGCCAGCTGGCCCGGGGGGTGGGCGGCAGAGGCCGCTCCTGCAGACAGTGACACTCCAGTTTCCAAGGCCCCAGTTGAACCCTTTGCCTCAGAAACACAAATGCCATTTCCCTTTAGATTTGGTAAGCATGCAAATACTGGTAACAACTAAGCACATATGGCTTTATGAAAATTACTAAATTGTGGAAGACTTTTAATCCACCTGAGATCAATTTGAATGTAAATCCTCTAGGTCCTTGGAGGTGTTTTTTTCCTTAGTCTTTCACATCTACCAAGAAAGCATATTCTACTTTTTTTGTCTTAATCATCTGAGGATATTTTCCCATTGATTTTTAGAGTGAGTGAAAGGGAGGGGGAGAGAGAGAGAGAACATTGATGTGAGAGAGACACATCAATTAGTTGCCTCCCGCACATGCCCTGACCGTGGCTGAGGACTGAGCCTGCAAAGGAGGTGCGTGCCCTTGACGGGAATCAAACCCGGTGACACTTCAGTACGTGGACCGATGCTCTATCCACTGAGCCAAACTGGCTAGGGCATTTGTACTTCTTAAAGCTAGAATTTATTAACATATATAACATCTAAAAGCTTCCATAAAAATACCTAAAGACTTCTACTACTTTATAATAATGTGCATTTATTGATGTAAAACCACTTCAAAATGGGCAGAGCTGTTGCTATCATTCCTCCACGGGCCAGAGGGAGTGGGCCAGCCCCACCAGGGGCCTCCTTGGTCTGCAGTCTGTTGTATGTACTGTTATGACCATAGTGGGGTTACTTAAGGGACTTGAGCACCGTGGATTTTAGTATCCACAGGGGGCCTGGAAGAATCCCCCACAGATACCGAGGGACCACTGTATTAAGCAAAAATCAAGTTTCAAAACACTATGTACAGATGACCCCGCATTTAACTGCAGATATGTTTTTCCCCACAAAAACATCATCTAGATGTAAAAACACCAAAATGGTAAATAGATAATCTATAGTTAGAAGATTACAGATTTTATGGATTTTTTTTTTCTCTATAGTATGCCCCCTAAAATTTCTACCATAAATATGTACCACTTTTGTAATGACATTTTTGTAATTAAGGGGGAAAGATGGAACTTCCCTGGTCAGCATCTGCAGCTCTGCCTGTCCTCTTTGTCACTGTATATCCCCAGCTACTTTAAAACACACACAGCAAAGCCTCCTGTGGGGGCTGCCAGGCCTTTCCTCCCTGAAGGCGGATTTGAAGAAGCCACTTAGCTGCGAAGGCCAGCTCCTGCCCAGGAGCTCAGGTCCGCCGGGCGCTGGCTGGGCCGCGGCTTCCCGAGCAGGCAGCTGATGCATGGGGCACTTCTGGGCCTCTGCGGCATCATTACCCTGGCTCTGCAGGGAACCGAGGCATTTTCCCCCCTCCTACTGGGTTGTGCCAGAACCCGATCAGCGTCCTGGAATGCCTCAGGATTTCTTTTCTGTTGGAAGCTGTGGCAGCTCTTTTTCAGAGCAATGCCACGACTTGGAGGACTGAAACAAAAGACTCACTGGCGGCTTGCAAACCCAGCAAGCCCTCCATTTCCCCCCCGGGGTTTGGGTGGGTGTTTTCTTTGCGGCCGATCCTTCCTAAAAGTCCATGCAAGTCCCCAGGAGGGTGATGCAGAAAAGGTAAGAGCAGAGGAGGTTTTATTTTAGAAAACAGAAAGAACTGAAGCTTTCATTAGTAGTGTGCCATCACATAGGTGTGCAAAGCTCTCTCTGAGTGATGGGGAAGCGCCACTCCTGAAATCGAAAGGAATTAGCTGCACCACCAGCACTTCGCTGCTAGCAGGAATGCTGGGCTGACCCAAGCGTGACGGAATACAGAATGGTACAGGCACTTTGGAAAAGAGTTTGGTACTTCCTCACAGAGTTCAACTTAGAGTCACCATATAATTCAGCAATGCTACTCCTACCTACGTCCCCAAGAGAAATGAAAACGTTGCTGTGGACATTCATGCACAGGTTTTTATGTGGATAAAAATTTATGTGGATATTTCACCACATAAAAACCTGTGCATGAATGTTCACAGCAACATTATTTATAGTAACCAAATAGTGGAGACTAGTCAAATGTCCACCAATCAATAAAATGTAGCTTATCCACACAATAGAATATTATTCAGCAGTAAAAATACTACAGAACAGATGAACCTTAAAAACACGCTAAGTGAAAGAACCCAGTAACATAATACCACACACTGTATAATTCCACTTATACAGAATGTCCAGAACAGGCAAATTTATAGAAACAGAAAGTAAATTAGTCAATGCTTAGGGCTGTAAGTGGGGCTGTAAGGTGTGGCTGCCAATGGCTTTCTTTTTTGGGTGACAAAAATGTTCTCAAATTAGATAGTGGTGATGGTTGCCCAACTCTGAAGAAACTAAAAAATAAAACCCACAATAAATTATACAATTTAAATGGGTGAATTATATAATATATGACGTATATGTCAATAAAGCTGTTAAAAAGAGAGAGAGAGATGAGGAGGGAGGGAGTGTGGATGGGAGGAAGGAGAGATATTGTCCTATAATATCTATTCTAGAAAATGGGAATAAGATGTAGGATTGATTTTTGACAATACAGAGAGGTTAAGAAGTAACTCTACTTTTTAAAAAATGCATATTTTTATTGATTTCAGAGAGGAAGAGAGAGAGAGAGAAAGATAGAAACATCAATGATGAGAGAGAACCATTGATTAGCTGCCCCACTGGGCATCAAGGCCACAACCCGGCATGTGCCCTGACTGGGAATTGAACTGTGACCTCCTGGTTCATAGATCGATGCTCAACCACAGAGCCATGCCAGCCGGGCGAAAAATAACTTTATTTTCACAATTTCTTGTCTTGGCATGCCCTAAAGACTTCATTTTGCTACTCTATTGCAGCCCAATTCTAAATGCCAAGGCCTGTCAATCATGCCACTAGTGTACATCCTACCCACCCCACCTCCCAACTAAACCTTCAGTCTCCCATCCTGGGCAATTACTTGAGCACTTTATAACAATACCACGAAGCCATGCACAACAAGGAATGGAACCTTGAGAAATTCATAGTGTCATCTACATATGGGATCATAATTTTCTCCTCCTTTCCCAGCAACCACCACTATCATTTTGTAAGGTTTGCCAGAACAAGCAGATGCAACAAAGAAAGAAGGCAGACGGACTGGATCAGCTGGTGTCCAACTGACCCCAGCACACCAGCCTGGACCGTGTGTCTGCTCCTCTGGCCAAGCCCAGCCAGGGTGAGGCTGGCACCGGATCGAACCCGAGAGTGAATGGCTCAGCCAAAAGGAAAGTCCAAACTGCTGTGGGGGAAAGCCAGTTATCGGTGGGTCACCTTTTGATTAAGTAGCTAGTGCCAAAGATCTGGGAGATTCCAAAAGGTCATCTTCCTTTTCTGTGGCTTGGTCTTCCTACGATAATCCTATATAATAAAAGGGTAATATGCAAATTGACCCTAATGGCGGAACGGCCAGAATGACCGCTCGACCAGTCACCATGAGGCACACTGACCACTTCTTGGTCCTTTTCCCCAGCTGGCAGGCTCTGATCACCCAATGGCGAATGGGGAACCAGGGGTGATGGCGGTGGGGGGCGGGGCTGGCTGCGGGCAGCTGGGGAAGATGGCCCTGATCGCAGGCCAGGCCTAGGGACCGTACCCGCGCACAAATTTTGTGCGCTGGGCCTCTAGTTCAGGATATCAGCACTTTAACTCTGTAGGTAAGACAGAGCATATACAGTGGTTGAAGGTATGAAATTTGGCATCCAACTGCCCGGGTTTGAGGCGTGGCCACTGAATTAGCCTTTGCACGTGTCACTTGCTTTCCCTCCTGCAAGCCTGTTTTCTTTATGTACATTGAGGATGACAGTAGCAGGAACTTACTTAAAGTGCTGATATGAGGATTAAAATGAGATAATTCATTTATGGGAATGCCTTTAGCAAGAGCTAAATATATTATTATTAGTAGTAGTTGTTGTTTCTTACTCTATAATCTTTCTAACAGGGAGAGATTATAATAATAATGAGAATCCACAGATTTATAACTCATTCTGATGTAAACATATATACCACGTATAGTACTGAACTAGATAGTGTTCAGAGAATTGGAAAGAAATGACTATAGACCTTGTACTGTTTGTTTGGAGAAAAAACAAGAGCTCATGAAGGGATTTATATAAATTATTCTAAGGATTCACCATAAATTGGAGAAAATGCATTTCCCATAGGTAGTGCAAATGTGTAGGAAACGGCTGAGTCATGGCTTGAAAATGAAAACTTGACTCATGGTGGGTTCATTTCATTTCAAGAAAATAGCATCACGGCCACATAAATAACGATTAGTGCATATACGATGCTGAAAAATAGGGTTTATCTTTTTAGAAACTTCTACTAAGGAGATACTACAAGGCTAATTTAAACACACACGCACGCGTGCGCACAAACATGTGCCCCAACCGCAAGTACAACCAAGAGAAGTCTAAGTGAAAGTTTCCAAGTTTAAGGAAGGGGTTGGGAAACAATTAAGCTGGGGAAAACCTAGCAGGTGCTGGGAGAATAATGCAATTTCCTAGCGCAGCAGATGTACAAGTGAAACAGTATCCAGTTCAGTCTATCAGATGGTAATTATAGCTGGACTGGGTAAGCACAGCCAAGATGAAAAGGGGCAATTCAAAGGGTAACTGAATGCCAGTGAGTGACATCTTCCTGAGAGATCACATACCAGAAAAAAGCAGACCAGCACTTAGCTGTAAGAGGGGGTGTGTATGGGGAAGGGGGGATTGTAAATGAGCCGTCATTTTTCTTTGGAGAAAAGATAAAGGAAAAACGGAGGCCTTAAAGAATTCATCAGTGGAGATTTAAACAGACCATCTATAATAACAAAAGTGCAATATGCTAATTAGACTGGACAGCCGAATGACATTCCAGACGTCCTTCCGGACAACCTTCCAGACAAAGCTGCGAAGGCAAGCTGCCGCAGCTGGGAGGGCCAAGGCAAGCCGCCACGGCTGTGAGGGCCGAGCCCCTTGCACGAATTTTGTGCATCGGGCCTCTAGTCTCTACTAAACAACCATAACGGAAATGACAGCAGTCACTGAGTGCTCTGCAAGTATGTTTCCTAAAATGATTCTGTCGTCTGAAAGATGAGGGATTTGATTCCGCCCCAAAACTTTTGAAAAAGAGGGAGAGAGAGATGTGCACACTGTAATTCTATGAACACTGAAAACCAAAATGAAGAACTAACGTGATGAAAAAAGTGGATGATTGGAAGCATCTATTGATACGGATACTGAAGCAAGAATAGGAGCCGTTTAAGTTCAAAGCAGATTTTCTGGTGTTTAATATCACAAGTCAGAGTCGCTTCAAATCCCAGTGCTGGGAAGGGAACGGTGCTGGGGACCTAACTCATTCACTCCGGAAAGATTCTGCGGAGCAGGTCCAACCTCCGTGTGCCACGCCTCCCGAGTCTGGCTCTCACTGCTGTGGGCCAGGGCAGCCCTCTCCCGCCTCTGGGTTGACGACTGAACAGTCCCATGTTAACACTGACACCAGAGTGTAAGCTCCTTGAGGGCAGGGCCGGTCGCAGTCATTTCTGCACCCCTGTAGCAGGCCAGGAAGGAGGAGAGGCTTGCATACAGACCCGCCCCAAAGTACATGTGGGTCCACTTGTTTCAGCCTTTAATCAGCATGGCCTTTCCATTCCTTCAGCCAGATTTCGAGTGTCTCCCGAGATCACAGTTCTCGTACAAGTGGGCCATGCTGATTTACTTAATAAAGAGTCACCATTGAAATAGTTCTCAGAATGTAAATGCAAAGGCCAAGAAAGCCCATTCAAGCTAAGAAATGACTCTTTCAGGCCCATCCCATGGGGTTCTGGTCTTAGTCAGAAAAAGAGCCCCCTCTCTTGTCCAGGCATCTATCCTGATTGGCCATGGAGATATTATGATGAATCTTTGGGGCCTACCTCTGTAATGTGTGATGAAAATCATTTACATGTTTTCCAGGTCCTTTCTTATGACCTGATATGGGGCAGGCTGTCAATTAATAGAAACAATGGGGGAGATATTGTGGCAGGAACACCTATCGTCCAAACCAGGCAGAAACGACCAGAGCCTAGGGGTGGGAGGGAGTGTCTTTCCTGCCATGCGGTAATGAATTTCAATCACTGCTGGCTTGTGCCAGATTCAAATTGGCAACCCACGGAGATGAAACGCTTTCTATCCCATTACTCATGCCTGGAGGGATCTGTTTCCTGGAAGACTGGCTTCCCAGGTGAAAGGGAGGGGATGAACGGTCACTCTGAGGTGGTTTAAATCGGATAAAAGGTATGAACGATGAGTGCCCAGCGAGAGAAATATGCAGACATGGAGGGGAGCTAAGGGGCCATCTGAATCTCCACGCACTGGGAGAGGGGATACAAAACATAAACGTCAAAAGCCCAGAATGCATCTAGTAATGAAACTGCTTAAACTCACTTGTTCAAGGCTGCAATACTATTTGCTCTGCTAAAGAAAAAAAAAAAAAAAAATCAGTGCACTCAGAACTGTATAAGAAAGTCCTTCTAAAAATTTCCACTCGGCTCATTTCTTCTCCGATAATCAGCCTAAAACATGAAATCTACCTAAACTGTTAAAAATAAAACTTTTAAATAATATAATGTAGTATTTTAACTTTTGAACATCTACGCCTTATCACATGTGGATTATGCTCTTGATAATCCTCTGATCAAACTTTCAAGATTTCTGAAATTTTTACTAAATCTAAATCTTTACTAAAACCTTCTGAAGAATGAATACAACAAGTAGCAGTAACAGTACTTCTTTAAAAAGCCAGACTTCACCAATACAATGAACAACGCAGCGCATCATAACAGGTACCGAGCATCGGCTCGACCCGCGGGTAAGTGGTGGCCTCTCTGGACCAGGGATTTCAACAACCTGTCCTCTGCTCTGTCCTGAAATAAGCCGTGACTCTGGGGGGACACAGAACACTTACATGACCACAGAAAAGATTGTTAAACGTGAGCAACGATTTCATTCATTCCACCGGGGAAGTAATGATAGGATTGTTTTGAATGAAACACAATGTGTTCTCTGGCCATCTCCCACCGGAAGCTCCAGCTCACCTCAACGTTGTCAGACTGTCAGGCTCTGGAGGTTGGGAGGTGGGGCGGGGGGAGAAGAGGCGCCTGGTGCTCAGAAGAACAGTGCTCTTGCTATCCAGGCAACAGCTCCATACCCCGCCCTCGGGCCCAGCCCTGCCACTCCTGTCATCAGCGGACTGTTCTGGCCCAGTCACATGTTCTATCCATACCTGAAGGTGTCTGTCTCAGCAGTGGCTGCAGAGGGTAGCGTCTCTCATCCTCACCTGATCTGACACAGCAGCTGCTTGCAGGTACTCTTACCTGCAGCCCCTTCATGACTGATAGACGCTCTGTTTCAGTGACAGGTACAGATGAAGCCACCCTCCCTGACCCCAAAGCTCTCTTTGCACCAAACATGTGGTCTTAGCTCTCATTCCAAAAGACTTGTTTCCCAGCACCTCCACACACACACAGGTCACCCGGTCGAGCTCCCGAAGGTCCTCCGGGTGGGCGTGGCACCCTTATCTCCAGCGTGGACAGAGCGTGAGCTTCCAGGCTGTGGCCCTGCTACCTGAGACACGCCTTGGATCCTGGATGGAATGATGTGTCTGGGGATTGTGTCAAAATGATCAGGGGGGACGGGGAAGTGGGTGGGGGTGTAGAAGATCCAAAATCGGCCAAGAGTTGAAAACTGTTAAGAGGGTTGCTGGGTACCTGGCAGTTTCAGTGCCATTCAACATGTGGTCTGAGACAGGTGCCCATCACCAACTATCACTGGTCTGTGAAGATGTAAGTGCAGAGGCTGAGAGAAGCATCCAGAAGCTTTCATAGCAATTGAACAGAGCAATTCTATGTCTGTTAAATCTAGCAATAAAATACGTAAGCTTGAATTTTTGTCTGTTTCTAAATCTCATTTTCCAAGGAACTCACTTTTTACAAAGCTATCAGTCTATGGTGGGTTGTGCAGTAAAGACAACGCCCCTCAGCACAGACAGACGCCCCGCTTTATATGCGGCCCCCTACTCCTGTACGCTTTACATTTCCTACAACACAGAGTTGGGAGGGGGAAGAATTGCTATTTGCGTTTAGTCTCTACTCCAATATAAACTTAGAACTTGCCAGGAAATAAATTTATAAATTTACCTTTTACAAATATACATGTAGATGTCGGACTGAAAGCAGCCTGGGTCACAGTGGGCAGCTGCCTCTGGGATGGGTCTTCGGTGGGGGACCCCGCCAGGCATCCACAGCAAAGTGGGGGCAGTGCGGGGGCGCGCTCCTGCAGCGCTGGGGTTGTCGCGAGCTGTTTATTTTAGCACACCCAGCTCTGATGAGCAACGTTCTTGGCTCAACGTTGGGAGAGTTTAAACTCTCCACTTTCCTTTTCTCTCTCTCACATGGACAACTGTCAGCCCACTGAGGGATTTTTTAAAACTTAGTTAAGTGGAAGTGTATTCTTCAAACACTACAAGCCTACATGTAAGGCGGCTTGACACCACCATGCGCATGGCTGTGTGTACATATACGTGCCCGCTTCCGTTTAAAGCGAATTGGGTTTTATTTCTGTGCCTTTTCTTGTTCTGGGGCCGTTCATTCCAAGGTCAAGCCTCCGAGCCACCCCAGAGCAGCTAATTCGTTCCTGTCAATCATCCTGGCTGCCAGCAGAGGAGCTCACAAACCCAGCTTAGGACTCAGACCCAAACATCGTATAGTAGGTGCGCCCGCTCCATTTTCTCCGCGAGCCTTGTCCGGATTGGGAAAGGCCACTTTTGCCTTGAAAGCAACACATGAGGGACAGGGGGCTCTGCTTCTGAGCACAGGGGAAAGAAACCAGAACTAAGCTGGGAGGCTGGCTCCAGGCCACCTGTCCTGAGACACAGCAGAGCATGTGAGGGACCTTGGGGTGAAGGGAGGGGGAGGCTCCTGTCTTAGGCTTCCTGCGAAATGACCAGCTGAGGGAAGGACTGCAGGGGAGCCTCTGCAGGGCACCCCTGGGAGGGCACGAGCGCCAGGCTGCCTGTAATTAAGAAGCAGCCTGCTCCCGAGAAGACGGTGCTGCCACCCCATCTGCCACACCCGCCCGAGCTGGCACGGCGCCTCCTGCCTGCTGCCGTCGGCTACCCACCAGTTCCTTGGAGACCTCCTTTGATGGAGCGTTGATGCCGAGCTTTTCCAGAGGATAGACAATCTGTCGTCGTGGTCGCACGGGAACCAAGTAATGAAGGGCGGACGTCAGGGAGTGGGCGTAGGAGCTCTGGAACTGCAAGACAGCAATCTCCACTTAGGGGAGGAAATGTCAGCCTCGCGGCACAGATGCCTGCGCGCGGCTTCACAAACACAGAGCCCCGCACGCGGCCAAATCGGAGGGGGGAAAACCCAGCAAATAAACAAACACGCTCTCCGAGCAGAGGAATGAATTGCGGATAATGCCTGACACTAATGAAGATAATTACGAGAGTAATTACATTACTCTCTCTGTGGGAATGACAGATAAACAAGTGGTTTGGTTTATGGGATTTTCAGTACAAGTATTTTCCCCAGGAGGATATTCTTCTCCGCAGCGAACATGAATCAGCTTCATTTGACCCCATTAAGCTGTGTTATCTGCGTCCTGTTAACCTTTGCGTGTGTGGCACGAGCTGCTGTGAGGAGGCACGGAGAGAAAAATGTCATCTGAGGGCGACCGAACGCAGATGTGAAAATCCTCCACTTCACTGGGCCTCCGGTGATAAAATCAGTGTTTTGAAATAAAATGATGAAACTGGGGAGTGGGGGGAGGTGGGGGAATTAGATCATGTTATTTTGATTTAAATTAATACTAAATTATGACTCAAATGTATGCTTACTGAAATGAACTATGATAAATCATGTTTCAGGAGAATGCTTTAAATATAAATTTTACTCAATTTTTAAAACTTGGCAGAGAAAACTGAACATGGTGATCTTCTTCCTTTCACATTTATGACTTCTTAGGGATCTTGGTGAAATTAATTCAGCGTTTCAAGCATTTAAACCTCAAGAGTTTAAACTGTGAAACCAACATTTTTTTTCACTGTCTAAAGTTTTACATACGTGTCCTTTTTCCCTGACTGACCCTTCTTCCAACCCCACCCCCACAGCCATTCCTACCCCGGCCAAGCCCTCACTGCCCCAGTGTCTGTGTCCATTGGTTATGCTAATATGCATGCTTACAAGTCCTTCTGAAAACAGCATTTTAAAAGATATATTTATTGTACTTCAGCTGGAAAATAAAGAAAATAAAACTAAACTGTAGGTGTAGTTTAATAAATAAGTTGGTTTACCTGTGACTTACTTGCTATTCTAAAATGCCCCCAGGCATTTCTAAGAGCTTCTAGAAGGGATTTCTAAAACCCTTCTCCAAGGAACCTCCCAGCCTGACTTTACCCGCTGAACACAGACCCAGGTGCTCCCAGCCAGAGCTCCGCTTTTCCGCCCGGAAGAGCTCTCAGTCCATGTCCGGGAGGACGGTGTGGAGGAAGCCATCTTCATAACGTGAGCCCGGAGCTCATTCTCACTACTGTCGCCCGGGGACTTATTTACAGCAGAATCTGAAAATCCTGACCTGAATTATTTGGTACTGCTTCTTACTCATGTTTAAATGTGTATGTGTGAGTCGCCCGGAAGTGCAGACTGAGGAAATCTGTTCCCAAATGTTTCTGCGTCCCATATGAAACAGTGCAAAGCATATTCCGAATCTACGTAAATATATGAGCATTCAATAGAATGCCTAAGATGCTGTTTGTATTATGGATGCAAAAGAACTTTCTACCAGCTTGGCACCAGCATGCAACATGATGAATAAAAACTAAGAGTTTAATATCACAACCTGAAGGTCGCCAAATTGGCAACTGGCCGACAGCAAACTAAAAAGAAATTGTGCAGGACCAGGATTTTCCAGCAAAACTGTTACCTGCCCATCTCATTAAGTTCAAACCTAGGGCATTCCCACTGATGCAGTGCTGCATTGTGACCAAAAAAATAAAAAAGTCATCACTAAAACATGTTCTATATCCCAATAGAACTCTTTTCCACGTTTTTCCTTCTTTCTTTCCCATTGCCTTTGTACTTCTCTAAAAGGCTTTTGTTATGTGACTGTACTAATTCACTTTAGAGTGTTTTTAAGTTTAATGAATAAGATCATTTAAAAAATACTTAGCTCACTTGTAGAAATATGACAACATCAAAGCTTCTAGGCAGAGCGTGAGAAAGTTTTCGGTCATGAATGGGACCTGGGACAATTTCTACCTAGTCTGGTGGTGGAATCGCATCACTTCTCAAGCTGAGGACCAGGGCTGCCAGTGATGGAGGGAACAGCATGTAGGAAACAACACCTGGGAAATCCAGCTTGAAGAGGCCCTTCCCTGAGGAGCAACCAGGACACTGTAGTGAGTGTGTTCGTGAGTGCGTGTTTGTGTATGTGTGCACGCGCATATACAGGGTGGGACAGAAGTAGGTTTATAGTTGTGAGTACGTGAAATACAGAGTTTATTTTTGTATTATTTTTTTATTGTATGATCTTCCATACGAACCACTATAAACCGACTGTCGCCCCACCCTGTATGTGAGACGCAACTAGGCACTTTGAACAGACAAGACAAACGTCCCTGCCTTCATGGAAAAAGATAACATGTTAGCTAGTGAAAAGTGCTACGAAGAAGACTAAAGCAGGATAAATGAGCGTAAGACGAAGAGCTTGCTCTCTGTGCATGCACACGGACATACTGTCTACACAGCAGGTATGTGTCCATTAGAAAAGCATCAGCTACAGAAGTGTAACGAGTAGTGTGCAGAGTTCTATGGGCACTTGCTAGGGACAGGTTAAGTTGGCATCGTGCATCTCCACTTTTTACCCATTCCTTTCATGTGGTGATTACAGCGCTTATGTGAATGCTGTGACCACACGTCAGTCTCACGGGATTGAGCTGCCTCTTTCCATGGGTTCATCACTCAAACGCTCTTTTCTCGAAGAACGCGATAGGATCATTTTGGCTTTTCCCTAACGCATCATAAGAAATGGTTTGACTTTCACGTCCCTCGGAGCACTGTTGCACAGTTTGCAGTGTCTGTTTTGTCAAGATGGAAAAGCCAATAAATTGTTCTACTAATTATATTGGTTGTGATTGTTTCAGAAATTCAAACCCTGAACCTGCACTATCGTGGAAAGGCCAAACTCAATCTGGCCACTGAAATTCAGAGCCACGCTATAATCCAAGCCCACCGAGCGAGGCAGGAATAAAAGATGGCACTCAGCACAAAGGGCACTGAATGTCAGCGTTTCTCACCTTGCCCTCCCTGGAAGCCGGGTAGATGGGGTAGTAGAGGCAGGACTTGTGTCCCAGGCGGAAGATCTCCTTCAGGAAGAACTTGGTGTAGTGCCGGAAAATGGGGTTGATGGCGAAGTGAAACAGGTGTGCGTGCTCTTCGCGCTGGTGGTGACTGAAGTAGATGAAGTCTTCGATGTTGTAATGGGATCGGATGTACTCTATATCCTGAAAAGGGGCGAGGAAAGGACTTGTAAGAATGGGTTAAACAAACGGCATGCATTTTGTGATACATACATTTTAAAAAGCAGTTTAGGTACCATAGTAAGAAATATGTTTTTCTCCTGTGATTTACTACTTCATCCTCCTTGTTAATTTTTAAGAATTAAAAATTCTGTTTCACGAAAGCCATTGTCCTGATGGCTTGTCTCTGAGGCTGCATAGCTTTGGATTTGTTCCTCGCAGAGAGCCTTGCGTCCCTGCTAGTGACCAGGTAGCGGGACGGCAGCTCTTCACCGCGGATGGGCAAAGGGGGCATGAGCTGGTCAGCACGACCGACCACGCATGTGCAGATGTCAGAAGCAGGAAAACCCCCCACCAGCATCCTCTGGACTTGTTAGTGTTCCTGTCACATATTAATGTGGAAATGAGTCACCCCACAAGTCACACACCTTGATTGGCACATGTGGCTGGGTGGGCCAACGATAAAACTGTGAGGTTGGACCTCATCCATAGGCATTCCTTAAACTTTTTATCTCTCTGTGATACAGTCATGTGTTGCTTAACAACTGGGATACACTCAGGCGGTCTTGTCATGCTAACATCATAAAGTGCAGGTACACAAAACGTAGATGATACCACCTCTTCCTACATAGGCTATATGATATAGCCTGTTGCTCCTAGGCCACGAACCTGTACAGCATGTCACTGTACAAAACAACACAAGATTAAATCAAGCACAAGAGAAAATGATGCCATCAAGAGACTCAGTAAACATGAGATGTTTAAGATGGCATACTGTTTTACAGCAGACTTTATTTTGTTAATCCTCCCCAGAGGATATTTTCCACTGATTTTAGAGAGAGTGGAAGGGAGGAGGGAGAGAGAGAGAGAGAAAAATCAATGTGAGAGAGACACATCGAATGACTGCCTCCCGCATGCATCAGGACCAGGATATCCAGCCCGCAACTGAGGTACGTGCCGTTGGCGGGAAACAACAGTCTGCAGGCCAACACTCTATCCACTGAGCCAAAACGGCTGGGCCAGGCTTTATTTTTTATAATAGAATACATTTTAAAGTAACAATGAAAAGTACAGCAAATATGTAAACCAGTAACATAGTTGTTCATTACCATTACCAAGTGTTATGTACTGTATGTAACTGCATGTGCTATACCTTTACTGGTATATGACCGGTGGATTTGTTTACACCAGCATCACCAAAAAAATATGAGTGAGTACTGCATTGGGCTATGACATTAGGACAGCTATGATGGTGACAGGAATTTGTCAGCTCCATTATACCCTTATGGAACCACTGTCCTATATGTGGTCTGTCATGGATGTTGTTATGTGGTACATGACTGTATAATATATTTTTTTAATTTTTAAATTGATTTTTAGAGATAGAGGAAAGGGAGAGAAAAAGAGAAACATTGATGTAAGAGAGAAACATTGATCGATTGATTGCCTCCAGCACGCGCCCTGACCAGGGATCAAACCTGCAACCTGGGTATGTGCTTTGATCAGGAATTGAACCTGCCAACTTTCAGTGTACAGGACGACACTCCAACCAACTGAGCCACCGGCCAGGGCCTGTATACCTTTTTACACTGTGGAAGGTAATTTAAAGGTCTGGTGAGTGTTTACTTGTGCAAGGAAATACTGCACACACAGCTCCTACTTCTTTTGGGTCCGGCAAAAACCAGGGCGTGTGACTCTCTCATGACAGCAGTGCACACACTTGATATGCAGGAAAAATCAAGCCACATGCAGACTGAAAAGCACCTACTTATATTTCGTCTTACTTTTCACAGTAAAAATGTCCTAAAAGCACACTTTCAGGAAGAGAAATTGGCCAGGCTGGCATGGCTCAGTGGTTGAGCATCGACCTATGAACTAGACAGTGATGGGCAACCTTTTGAGCTTGGTGGGTCAAACTTTGCCAAAAAACTGAGCATAACTCGGGTAGTGTGTCACTTTGAGGAAAAAACATTATTTCGCGATATTTATAGTTTAAATAACATAAATGTATAATTGTTATATATAACTAGAGGCCCAGTGCATGATTGAATCATGCACGTGTAGGGTCCCCTACACGCTTTCCCTTTCGATCACGGGGAGCTGGGTGCCTGTCTGCTGGTGCACCAGGTGCCGGAGGCTTCTGAAAGGCCTGGTGCCTGAGTGGACAGGCACCCAGCTCCCACGTTTTTGCTTTTGATCGCGGGGAGCTGGGTCCCTGTCCGCTGGTGCACCAGGCCTTTCAGAAGCCTCCAGCACCGCGGAGGCTTCTGAAAGGCCTGCTGCTTGAGCGGACAGGCACTCAGCTCCCCTGCTTTTGATGGTCCGCGCGGCGGGACATCAGCTCGCTGCCCCAGAGGCCCCTTCTGTGCCGCAGCACAGCCATGGCGCAGACGCTGAGCTCGTGCCGTGCTGGCGACGCAGCTCAGCGTCCCGCCGGCCCAATCAGCTACCCCGGCCATCCCGAGTCCCGCATCCCCACGCCTCCTGGCCAATCATGGGCATAGCGAAGGTACGGTCAATTTGCATATTTGTCTATTATTAGGTAGGATTGTATTTAATAAACCAAAAACTAAATATTTAGTGCTGACACGCGTGTCAGAGGTTCGCCATCACTGAACTAGGAGGTCACGGTTCGATTCTCGGTCAGGGCACATGCCCGGTTGCAGGCTTGATTCCCAGTATGGGGTGTGCAGGCGGTAGCCGAACAATGATTCTCTTTCATCATTGATGTTTCTGTCTCTCTCTCCCTTTCTCTTCCTCTCTGAAATCAATTTTAAAAAATTCTTTTTAAAGAAGAAGAATTGAAAAATGCAAGGAACTTTATTTATGCTGTGATTAGCAAGGCTGACACTAGAAAATCCTGGAAAACTGTGAGGGTTGTGTCTAAGCGCCTCAAGGTTCCTTGTCTTTCTAGCACACACACACACGCACATGCACATGAACACGCACACACACGAAACGGGGTTTGGGGTAAGCAGGCCAGTGGTGGTATCCAAGGGCAATTCTGGCAATGACTGACCTTTCTGTCTGCATGGACCCCATACCTACCTTTACACCTAACATGTTTTACTTAATTACCAAGGAGGCATCCCTCTTTATAAAATAAAATGAGTAATAAGTGTAGGACTCAGAAATCAGTAAAAACAAAGAACCAATAGAGATTATTAGCTCAAAACAGCAGATGGACCATGTGTGTCTAATTTTCTTCCCAACCCAAATCCCTTAAACTTAAAAAAATAATTTCTAAAATACTGAGGGGGAGTGATGAAGGGACAAAAGAGTAAGGCAGTTTCACCTTAGAAGGAAACATACCAAAGTTCTCTACCACTAGGTGAACCCTTCCTACCTGGGTCCTTGCCTGCTGCCGCCAGTTCCACCGCCAAGCACCACAAGAGGAAGCCAGACGACTGCTGCCCCCTCCCAATGAGACAGGGGGTGGGCAGGCCTCCAGTGACTGGAGAGAGGCAATGGAGACAACTGTCAAGCACACCCATGCCAGACAGCCATACTGGTAATCTGATCTGTCATTCATGACATGAACAGACTTTGGAGGAAAACTGACAAATGCAAAAGACCAGAATAGGGAAACATACAACTTACACTCCAGAGAAAACAGAGGTTATTTAGGGAACAGAAAGAAGAGAATTAAAAAAAAAAAAAGCTACTCAGTGTCCTCAGAGATAGGATCAATTCAAAAAGTCCAATATCCATCTAAAAAGGAATCCAAGAAGAGGAGAATAGAGAAAATGAAAGGGAAGAAACAGTTAATGAAATCATAGAAGAAAGATGTTCCCAAGTTCAAAAGAGGCATAAGACACTTCTTGGTAAAATTTCACAAATTCAGGTATAAAAAGAAAAAAAAACATAGAAGAAGACATACCAAAGAGAGAGAGAAAACAAACAAGTATACATTTATTTATATCAGATTATATTTTATCAGTGACCTTGGACACTGAAAGACAATGAGAGTAAAAACATCAACATTCTGATGAGAAATAATTCATATAAGAATTCTATACACATCCTGGCTGGTGTTGCTCAATGGTTAGAGTTGGCCCACACTCCAATCGAACCAAGGGTCACAGGTTCGATTCCCCATCAAGGGCACATACCGTCTTTTCAGGTTCAATCCACAGCCCTGCTTGGGGCTTGTGCGGGAGGCAAACAATCAATGTGTCTCTCTCACATTAATGTTTCTCTCTCTCTCCCCCCAACCCCCTCTCAGGCTCTCTAAAATTCAATGGAAAAAAATCCTTGGGTGAGGATTAACAACAACAAAAAGAATTCTATACACAAGCGAATAGATATTTAAGTGTGAGGACAAAATAAAAGCTTCTTGTATATGTATGTACCCAGAGACACTATCTACCACCCTCTCTAAAAGAATTACTCAAAGACATATTGAATCAAAAGAGAAATGAATCTAAGGATAAGGAGAATTAGACTACATTAAAGGAATAAAGCCATATGAACATCTCAATAGATGCCAAAAACACATTTGATAAAATTCAACACTCACTCATAATAAAAACTTTTAGTAAACTAGAAATGGGAGAGAGCTGCCTTCACTTGATAAACAGCATCTCCCAGTAACTACAGCAAATATTTTACTAAATGGGGGAAATGCAGAATCATTCCCATTAAAACAAGAAACACCACAAAAGTACTCCTTATAAACACTTCTATGCGATGCTATTCTAAACATACAATAAAACGGGGGGGGGGGGTGGGGGGGAATAAGGTATAAACATTTTTAAAAGAAGGCGTGGCAGATCCTGCGTTTCAAAGTTGGCCATGAAGGTATCTCCTGCCCTCATGCTATCTACAGAGAAAAGTTGTCACATCACGAGTTGGAGTCCATTTCTCCATCCCTGGAATCTGAGCCTATCCTGGGACTGCTCTGACAAGTAGATTATGATAGAAGTTATGATGGGTCAGAAAAGAATCAGTGGAAAAGCTCTCAGAGCTAATAAGAGCCTTCAAAAAGCTCGTTGGATACAAGAATACAAAAATTAGTAGTTTTCCCAAATATCAAAATAAACATTTTGAAAGTACACTGAAAACAATGTGTCTAGCCATAATATCCAGAAAAATATAAAACATGTAGAAGTAAATCATAAATGTCCAGGACGGTATTGGAGAGGGTCTTAGCAGGAAACAGATGATATGTTCAAATGAGCATAACTGGAGTTTAACAAAGGGACCATTTACAAGGAGGGGGCAGGATACAGAGAAACCAGTAGCGATGATGTAGCAGTAACTGCAAGCTATTACCACCCTCATGAGAGGTACTGGATGCTGGAATCCAGTAAGAGTCATGGAGAAGAGGCTGCCTTGAAAAGATGAGGGAATTCAGCAGAGAGACCAGCCCGAGGCAGCCCAATCTCTCTTTCCTCCCTTTCTCGCCTCAGGGTTCCCCATTGGTCAAACCTAACTGGGAGCAAAGGACAAAGCACCCATGGTGCTGCCCATCAGGTTAGGCTTCCTGGGACAGAGCAAGCCAGAGAAAAGCGGGGAGTGAACCTGCAGGGGTAAACAGAGTGTCCGGCACACACAGCCTGTATGAACAAAGCCACAGAAGTTTTCTGAAGGCCCTAGCTAGTTTGGCTCAGTGGCTAGAGCAACAGCCTGCGGACTGAAGGGCCCCAGGTTCGATTCCAGTCAAGGGCAAATGCCCGGGTTGCGGCCTCGATCCCCAGTCGGGGGCGTGCAGGAGGCAGCCGATCAGTGATTCTCTCTCATCATTGGTGTTTCTATCTCTTTCTCCCTCTCCCTTCCCTATGAAATCAATAAAAAAAAAATATAAAAAAGTTTTCCAAAGAACCCAAAAGAATTCAACCACCACCACAACAAAAATAGAGAAAGCTATGTTCCTACAAGAAGCACCTCAAGACTGGATCAGAAAACTGTAGTACATCTACACAATGGAATACTATGCTGCCATAAAAAAAGGAATTCTCATCATTTGCAGCAACCTGGATGGAATTGGAGAGCATTATGCTAAGTGAAATAAGCCAGTCAATGAAAGAAAAATACCACATGATCTCACTCATTTATGGATAATAAAGAACATTATAAACTGATGAACAAAAAGATAGATACAGAGACAGTAAAGCAACAAACAGACTTTCAAATTACAGGGGGAAAGTTAGGGAGAGATGGGGGAGATAAGAAATCAAACGAAGGACTTGTATGCATGCATATAAGCATAACCAATGGACGCAAAACTCTGGGGGGTGAGGGCATGTATGGGTGTGGGGTGGGGGGGCAATGGTTGGGGGGTGGGGCCGCCATCACCCCACGATCACCCCGCAGAGGGAGGCCCAGAGGGGGTGACAGTTGGCAAGATATGTACACATATAATACCTCAATAAAAAAAATAACAATAAAAAAAGAAGCACCTCAATATTTTAATAGTCAATTCTTCCTAAATCTATAAAAATAAAAGCGTAATATGCAAATTGACCGAACGACCAAACAGCATAACAACCTTCCAGACCACCACGCCATGACACGCACTGGCACCAGGCCAGCCAAGGCAGGTGCAATGTGATTGGTTGGGGGGTGGGGCCGCCATCACCCCACGATCACCCCGCAGAGGGAGGCCCAGAGGGGGCGACAGTTGGCAAGCAGTCGCAGTGGCAGTGGCGGAAGCAGGGCTAGCTGCCGTTGCCGGGAGAAGGAAAGCCCCATAGGCCCTGATTGCCCACCAGGCCTAGGGACCCTACCCGAGGGGTCCCAGATTTCGAGAGGGTGCAGGCCGGGCTGAGGGCCTCTAGTTGTTCTATAAAATCTATATAAGTACAACTAAATTCATAATAAGTATTACAAGGTTTATCTGGAAGAGAAAATATCAAAGTAAAACCATTAAAATTTAGGAGAAAAGACAAATGAGAGAAGACTCCCCCACCAGATAGCAAAGCCTAAAATAATGCAATCGATACCAACAAATAAATCCATGGAACAGAATAGAGAGTAAAAATAGACGCAGGCACATGGAAACTTAATAATGTAAAGGCAGCATTTTAAATCAGTAGGGAAAGAATGGACTACCTGTAATAAGTACTTTGGAGGAACTGACTGTGCACTTGGAATAAATTCAGATGTCCACTTGACAAAACACATGCACACACACACACACACACACACACACACAGCATGTAAATAAGTGTGAGGAAAAATGTTGGGAGAGATAAATGCCTAACTCTCAATAGTAGTAATCCTTCAGGAAGAGCAGTGGGATTCCTTTCTTGTGGTGGTGGAAGATTATTTGAATTTTTAGAATGTGAATGTGTTCATATACTCTTTGTAATATTTTAAACACTTTTGAGATGAACAAATGAAAATTTAAGAGGCTATCAAGTGGGATGCAAGGAATAAGAGGCATTCATATTAAATAAGTAAAAATGAAACTTCAAAAGAGGTATTGTGTGCTACTTCATGAAATAAAGAGGCACAATCAAGGAAATTAATATCCATTTTGCAATTTACCATTTCGTCTCTGATCACTGCAATGCCAACCACCTGTTTTGCCACATCAGCTACAAATGCCTGCAGTGGTGTTCCACCCTGAAAAGATGAATATATTTTTAAGACCCTAGAAAATATTGCCATCCATGTTTCTGAAAACAGTCAATAGTAGGTTTGAACCATGACCACACAATGGTCAGAACCACAATCTATCACCACTTACCTTTGGCCCATGTAGCAAGTTATGTGGCCACCCTGTGTTCATTTCATCTTCATTCGCCCCTGTAAGTATTGTCATTATATCTCCCTCATTTAGGAGAAAATAGGTTTGAGAGGCTGAGTAACTTGCCAAGCTCTCCCGCTAGTAAAGAATGACTGCGATTCAAATGGCATTTCCTTGCCTCAGAATCTTTCTTTAGCTCTACATCAGTGGTTCTCAAATATTGTGACCTCAGGACCCCTATGTCCTAAGGACCCCAGAGAGCTTTGGTTAGATGCATATATCACTGTTTTCTGTATTAGTAATTAAAACTGAGACCATTTTGAATTTAAAATTTTTGTTTAACCTATTAATCGAAACAATTTTTTTTTAATTTGACAAAAATATTTATAGAACAAGACGTAGCATTGTTTCATATTTTTGCAAATCTCTAACGTCTGGCTTAATGGAAGACAGTTGGAGTCTCGTATCTGCTTCCGTATTCAATATGTTACAACATGTTATTTTGGATGAAATACATGAAAAAAATCTATCTTCACAAAGATACATAGTTGGAAAAGGGAGAAGTATTTAAATAATCTTTGCAGATAATTATGGATATTATTTTTTGATGCTCCACCAAAACTCAGTAAGTGGTAGTGTTTTAAAGATTAAAATCTTTAAATGTGGAATCTGAAACCATATCAATGAACTTTGTGTGTACTTCTACCTTAACTCTCATTGGTCTACTTTACACTTTGAGTGATTCTTTTATATCTACGCATGATTTTGTAGCATCATGTATTGTTTATCTGGAAAATACTGGTTCACACCAAGCTCATTCAGATTTTCCAAATGTAGACCTATTTCATTACAAAATATCAAACCATCACATTTGGTATCATCACCACCAGGCTTATCAGAAAACATCTGTTAAGTATTGGGAAGCTGTCAAAGTCACAATGGTAGATACTGATTTTCCAAAATAAGAATTTTTTCTTGAAAGCTTGACTTTTAACACAGGGGACAAGTGTTGTCAGTTGTTTTCTTGGAGTGACAAGCTCACCTCTTTTTTTTAAAGACAATGTCTGCCAACTACCTGAGACTGAATAACCATACTGTGTCTGCCAACTGTTCCTTCAAGTACAAACGGTGTTCTGTGAAAATGTCGGCTGGGCCAGCATGCAACTCCGGCAATTGCAGGACTGCCTTTTCCTTGAAACAGCCGGCAGGCTTCGGTCTGCAGCCAAAGAGCTGAGTGAGCACTTCTCATTTCGAACACAGAACACTAAAAACACATGCACTCAAGGATTAGGACTTAATAAAGTTAACTGTTTTTACTGTTTCAAGTTAAACTGACTTTCTCTGGGTGTTTTTTGGGGAGTGTTTTTTTTGTTTTGTTTTGTTTTTAACTGAAATGTCTACTGAGATAGATGTAGACCAGGGGTCCTCAAACTTTTTAGACAGGGGGCCAGTTCACTGTCCCTCAGACCGTTGGAGGGCCGGACTATAGTTAAAAAAAAAACAAAACTATGAACAAATTCCTATGCACACTGCACATATCTTATTTTGAAGTAAAAAAACAAAACGGCAAAAACACCTGCATGTGGCCCGCGGGCCGTAGTTTCAGGACACCTGATGTAGACTCACAAGCAGTTGTTAAGAAAAATACAGAGAGATTCCTTTCACACTTTGCCCAGTATGCCCTACTGGGAACATTTTGCAAAACACTAGTATAATACAACAAGCCGGGAACACACGCTGATATGATTGTGTGTATGTGTGTGTGTTAAGTTCTACCCAGTTGTATGCCCTGTATGGGCTCATGCATGTACCACCACAGTCCTTGGGGCCACCAGTGAGGAGACGAACAGCCTCACTTCCTTAAACCTCCGTTTCCTTCTCTTTCTCTTCTTGCTGCCATCTGCTAACACACCACGCTGCTCCACCACACAATTCTCCCATGGAGGCCCAAGGAAATTTCAGGTTGACCCTCCATGGATCACAGTGGTCCCATAACATGATGAAAAGGAAGCCAACCTGGCCACAGCAGGTACTTACAGGGTCTCTATGAGCATCATTGTATTGCCTTAAATCCTCCAATATGCGTCTACTGAGTTTGAGACTACTGACGAGATTTTCAACACCAGGAGAATCCAATAAAGTGGCTAATCTTATCTTAATCGTCCTAGGTAAAGAGAAATACACTTTTTTTAGGTTGAAGTACCAAATACATATTCTCCCCCAAATGGACACAGAATTATAACATCATATTTATGTAAGACAATAGCAGTAAAATATCTTTATATGACATTGGGGTTTGATTAATTATAAAAGTAACTATTTCATTGTAAGAAACCTGGAAAATGTAGGTTTGCAAAAATGATTTTCCAAATGTAGACCTATTTCATTACAAAATGAAATATGTCATTCATATGTCAATCATATCTCAACATGAAAAAAAAGTGCAAAGAATAAGGTAAAAATAACTGATAATGCCATTAACCAGAGACAACACAAAGTTATACTTTAAATTATTATAATTAAAACTGTTCGGCACCATGCTTTATTTCATATTTAATTCATACATAAAGCCAAATTATTCTTCAAAATTTTTAAGTATGTTAAGATGTTAATAAATTACATTGAACCTGGCCTGGCTTCATGAGTCTCAATTGTTTTTTTTTTGTTTGTTTGTTTTGTATTGTTTTGTTAATTCTCACCCAAAGGTATTTTTTCCATTGATTTTTAGAGAGCATGAAAGGGAGGGGAGAGTGAGAGAGAAAGAGAGGAGGGAGATAGAGAGAGGAACATAACATCAAGGCACATCATTTGGTTGCCTCCTGCATGTACCCCAACCCAGGTTGGGGATGAACCTCCAACCCAGGTACGTGTCCTTGACCGGGAATCCAACCCGCAACCCTTCGGTGCCCACGTTGATGCTCTAACTACTAAGAAACATGGGCCAGGGAATGAGTCTTAATTCTTAATAATTTTATCTTTGATTTTGTGTTTTTATGTGAAATGGAGTAAAACAATAGAGCATGTCCGGGGGCTTGGAGCCTTGGCTCACATGTGGTACCACCTCCCACCATCACTCCAAGATGGGTTCTCTCCTGTACCCTGCCCCATGACCGCTGCTGCCCTCTACTGGAGGAGAAAACTGGGTTGCATTTGTGGGGGAGGCCCACATTCAGGGAGGCCCACCCTGCTCCACCCTCAATGGGGTCCAGGACACAGATATGGGAAGGATAGAGGGTTAGATGTCCCAGAGTCTCTAGTCAGAGCATGGTGATGGCCATCCCCACCCGGGCAGGCAGTGCCATCGAGTGTTCAGCTGGCAACTCAGCGTGGCCCTCTTCCTCACCCCCCATCCGGGTACTTAGTGAATCTTGGTGCAGAGGTTGTCAGCTGTTGGGGATGCACATTGGAGAGGTGGGCCCACAGGAAGGGGCAATGACTTCCCCATCTTAGGCTAGCCCCCCACACTGTCATTTGTAATGGGCCCGGCATATTCTTTAGCTGGCATTGCATTGAATGCTCTCAGTCATTCAGGTATAATTACTAAATTGGACAGTGCTATTCTAACTAACATTAATAAAGTAAAATGTGGCATATTTGCAAAAAAAATCTGTATCTATAATTAACTTGAATGAAGATTAAAAATATCATCTTCATTTTACAAACAATTATTAAGTGAAAAATAAGAATTTGGTTCTGATATGGCCACCTGACACCAAAATCTAGTTCAGATGGATTAAAGATATAAATGTGAAAAAGACCACAAAACTACTAGGAAAATACCCAAGATAATTAAAAACATATGCCCGCACAAAACCTTGTTCCTGAATGTTCACAGCATCATTATTTATAACTAGAGGCCCAGAGCATAAAATTCGTATACTCAGGGGGAGGGGGTCCCTCAGCCCGGCCTGCACCCTCTCGCAGTCTGGAAGCCCTTGGAGGATGTCCAATTGATGGCTTAGGCCCGCACAGTGAGCTGGCCTAAGCCATCAGTTGGATATCCTTAGCGCTGCCATGGAGGTGGCACTGACCACCAGGGGGCAGCTCTTGCGTTGAGCATCTGCTCCCTGGTGGTCAGTGTGCATCATAGTGACCAGTCGTTCCACCGTTCAGTCGATTTGCATATTAGCCTTTTATTATCTAATCTAATAATAGACAAATATGCAAATTGACCGCACCTTCGCTACACCTAAGCCACGCCCACCAGCCAAGCCACGCCCACCAACCAATCAGGACGAGTATGCAAATTGCCCCAACAAAGATGGCGGCTGATTTGCATATCAAGACAGTGTCGAAAGAAGCCAAGAGCTGCAAAGAGGAGTAAAGCTTCGAAGAAGCAAGCAAGCCAGGGGGGCTGGGGGAGGAGAAGGGAGGAGCGAAGTCAGGGCCGTGGGCGAAGGGAAACGAAGGCGGGCTGGAGGAGAAGGCGGGGCCGGTGACAAGGGCGGGGCGGAGGCGGGGCCGGGGCGAAGGGAAACGCGGGCGGACTGGAGGAGAAGGCGGGGCCGGTGACAAGGGCGGGGTGGAGGCGGGACCGGGGCCGAAGGGAAACGCGGGCAGGCTGGAGGAGAAGGCGTGGCGTGTGACAAGGGCGGGGCGGAGGCGGGGCCGGGGGCGAAGGGAAACGCGGGCGGACTGGAGGAGAAGGCGGGGCCGGTGACAAGGGCGGGGCGGAGGCGGGACCGGGGCCGAAGGGAAACGCGGGCGGTCTGGAGGAGAAGGCGAGGCGGGTGATAAAGGCGGGGCGGAGGCGGGGCCGGGGGCGAAGGGAAAAGCAGGCGGGCCGGAGGAGGAGGTGAGGCGGGCGGCAAGGGCGGGGCCGGGCGGAGGCGGGCGACAATGGCGGAGCAAAGGGAAATGCGGGCGGGCTGGAGGAGAAGGTGAGGCAGGTGATAAAGGCGGAGCGGGGGCGGGGCCGGGGGCGAAGGGAAATGCGGGAGGGCCGGAGGAGAAGGCAAGGCGGGCGGCAAGGGAGGAACGGAGGCGGGGTAGAGTGCAGCAGGAAATCCCATTGCAGGAATTTTCCTGCAACGGGAAAGCTAGTATAGGATAATAGCCCATAAGGCAGAAAGAAACTGAATGTCCATCAACTTGTGAATGGATAAATGAAATGTGGTCTATCCATACAATGGAATATTATTCAGCCATAAAAGGGAATGAAGCACTGACTCATGCCACACCATGGATGAACCTTGAAGATGCTAGGTGAAAGAAACCACATACAAAGGCCACATATTATATACTTCCATTCATATGAAATGTTCAGATTAGGCAAATTCATAGAGACAAAGCCACTGCCAGGGGGGTGGGAGGAGAAAAGAATAAAAATGGATGCTTAATGCATACGGAGTATCCTTTGGGATGATGAACATATTTTGGGACCACGTAGAGATAATGGTTGCATAGCTTTGTGAATGTACTAAAAACCACTGAGCTGTATACTTTAAGTGGTATGGTATGTGAATTATCACAAGGAGGCTGTTACCAACAATGTATAATACCAAAGGAAGTTGAAAAGCAAAGGAAAGGGGAATGGCAAGTGATAGCTAGCAAATAAGCTAGTGTAGAATTATAAATGCCAGGTAAACTAGAGCATAAGGCAAAAAGCACTATGAGAGAAAAAGTTATTGAATAAAAGTGAAAGCATAATGTTGTAGGTCAATCATATCTCAATAAAAGTTAATTATGTAGAGTGTATATATTCATTTTGACTCATCAAATGACTATCAATATATATCCTAAATGCCAATTACATACTTATAAAAATTCACAAGAGATGACAATATCAAATCTGTAGGGATCTAACAACATAGCATTAGAATATTAAAGTAAAAATTTACAGAATTTGACTAACTCATCATCATACTGGTAAAGTTTAATACATCTCTCTCAGAATCGGGTAATAGACAAAAGATTGGATCCTGAATCTCCCAAATGAAACAATTTGGCTATCTAATAGTTATCCCGATCTCATTCCAAAGCCCCACGCCAGCTGTCTCTCCTGCCTTAGTTACTCCATTCTCCCCGTGGTTCAGGGAACCCAAACCCTAGGCTTCATCTCGGCTCTCTTCCTCACATGCCTCACTTCCAGCCCAGCAGCATGCCCAGTTGGTTCTCTGTTCAAAATGCATCCAGACTCCACCCACTTCCCATGCTGGCCCCAGCCACCACCACCTCCTGCCTGTACCACCTGAATGTGTCTCCATGCCTTGACCATCCACCCTCAGCAAAGCAGGGAGAGTGATGCTTATAAACCACTCTCCCTGCTTTGTGACCAGGGAGAGTGGTTTATAAGACCATGTGACCAGGAATGCAGGTGTTCTTAACCTGCATTCTGCCAAGGACCCCTCTTTTTAATGCATAAAATAAAATATGTAGGATTACAATAAGTAGCATGGTTCAGTCGTGGTCTAATAATGTTGTATAGATGAGCATAAACCACAAGTGATATTTGTAGATATGTACAAGTCCTATAATGTGATAGGAAAATCATTTCCATTTAAGGGAAGGCTTCAGGTGCTACTGATCCTATTGTGTTTGTTGCCTACTTTTACAATGGAAGGAAATGCTACATTTCCATTAAAGTTTCATAAAAGTAAAGATGGCCCAACTGGCGTGGCTCAGTGGCTGATCGTCAACCTATCAATCAGGAAGTCATGGTTCGATTCCTGGTCGGGGCATAGGCCTGGGTTGCGCACTCGATCCCCAGGTTGTGGGCTCGATCCCCAGTGTGGGGGGTGCAGGAAGCAACCGATCAATGATTCTATCTCATCATTGATGTTTCTATTTCTCTCTCCCTTTCCCTTCTCTCTGAAATCAATAAAAATGTAGTTTAAAAAATAAAAATAAAGAGGGTCTAAGGCTAAGAATCCCAGTTATTATTCCCATACAAATCCGACTCAAAGCCAAAGTCCTTTGGGGACTGAGAGCCGCTCCAGGAATGGAGCTTCCTTCCCCACACCTTCTCTCTGGGATCTCTCCTCCTGACTCATCTCCAATTAGCTGGCTTCTTACTTTCCCTGCTTTCCTCACAGGCCTCCCTGCTGATCCTCAAACATTCCAGGGACACTCTCTCATCAGGACTTCTTCCTGGGAAGTCTGCCTCCTCTACCCCAGGTAAGCAGCCTTTTCCCTCACCTTAACATCAAGTGTTTGCTCAGACTTCACCTTCTCAACGAGGCCTTCCCTAACTAAAAATTTGGAAACCCTGACACTTCCATTACCTGTTCTATTTTTCTCCACTGTACTTCCTACCTTCTCTTTATTTTGTTCATTGCTTGTCTCCTCCCACTAAAATAAAATGTTATGGAGATAAAGAGTTTTGGTCCCCTTGATCACTGCTGCTGCACCCCATGGCTAGAATAATGCCTGGCAGGTAATAGGTGCTGAGTAAATATCTGTTAAATGAGGGAACTATGCAGCATGCGTGAAGATGGCCAGAGACTATTTCCCATATATGATGAATGCCGCAATGGGGTTAAGAGCGTTGTGGGAGCCAGGAGAGCGAGTGAGCATGTAACCTGCTTGCATGTCTCTGTGGTGCTACCCTTAGATCTCGGGGGTGTGGCCATCTTTCCTCTCGCAAAGCTTGAATCTCAGACCACATCATGGTCCACTCTGAAAGGCGAGGCCTTCTCTTAGCCCTCAGGAGTGCTGAATAAATGTTTAATGGGACGTGAGGGCTGTTTTCTGCCAAAAGACACAAACATTATTTCATCAGTTTGTCCGTGGAAATCTACTGTCAATTAGGGAACGCAACCGTTTTGTGTTATATTGTGAAGCGCTCATCTCTGCTATTTATATTCACCAAAGAAGAACAATGCACAATTGTCACTTGTTCCTAGCCTTTCGAGGGGAGGAATGGGCAGCAGTAATGTGTTTGTGTCCTACTCTACGGTTACACTGTCCAACCGGGGAGCCACGCCTGGCGACTGGGCACTAGGATGGTGAGTGCACCTCTGACTTGAGATGTGCTGTCCGATAAGATACCCATTACATCCTAGACCGGGTACAAAAAGGGAGGCAAAATGTCTCACTGATACGGACGCTAATTACATGTTGAAACAATAATATTTTGGATACAAAGAGGTTAAGTAATAAATATTACAATTAATTTCACCTACTTTTTAATTTTTTTTAAATTAATGTGGCTATTAGAATATTTAAAATTGCATATGTGGCTAACTCTGTATTTCTACGGGTCAAGACTGCTATTCCCTAGTATTCGCCTCTGAGAGCTGCTTCTGAATTGGTTTTTTGCTCAGTTCAAAAGCAGAATGTAGGTTTACTCCACAGGTGAGCGTTTCACTGTGGGCTCTGAGGCAAGTGGCCTGCTCACACGTCAGGTGCTCAGAATCGCGGCCCGACTGCTCTGTCTTTAACTGGACTGAGATGACGGCGCCCTGTGGCCAGCAAAAAGGAGATACAAATGTGGCAATAGGTATGTGGTGTCCTAACTGCTGCCCATAGCAACTGGCAGGAGCATCCAGAACAAGTGAAAAACGAATGTGCACAAGAAACAGATCTCCAATTACAATGCATTTCTTAAAGATCAGTTATTAAAGGGGCTTTATTAAAATGATCCAGTCTGTCTGACACAAATATTGATGACATAGCGCTGCACGCCCAGTGTGTTCTGGGTGTTGGGGATCCACCAGGGAACAGGACAGTCCACGATTCCTGCCCTTGGGGAGCTGACCTTCTATTGATTACAGAACCACCTTCTGAGAAACAATTTTCAATAGGACTGGGAGATATGGAGACCGTGGAGTACCTTTTAGCTAGAGAAAGCCCCTCAAAAAAATAAAATGACTTCAAAACAAAGTTGTAAGAATGTTTAGTGTTTTACTCTAAACATGTGTGATCCTTAGTTAAAATAAAATTACATTAAAAAATATATATTGACATCATATGCACATACACACACCAAAAAGAGATAGTATTTATTGTCAAACTAGTGGCCCGGGGCACGAAATTTGTGCACGGGGCGGGAGTGGAGGGGGGGCGGGGGGGGGGAATGGTCCCTCAGCCCGGCCTGTACCCTCTCCAATCTGGGACCCCTCGGGGGATGTCCAACTGCTGGTTTAGGCCCGATCCAGGTTTGGGCCGAAACCAGCAGACATCTCTCTTGCAATCCAGGATCGCTAGCTCCTAACCACTCACCTGCCTGCCTGCCTGATCATCCCTAACTAATCTGCCTGCTGGCCTGATTGCCCCCAACTGCCCCCCCTTCCAGTCTGATCACCCCTAACTGTCCCCCATGCTGGCCTGCTTGCCCCTAACTGCCGCCCACTGGGCTGATCGCCCCCAACTGTCCCCCCCCCCCGGCCAGCCTGCTCACCCCCAACTGCCCTCTCCGCTGGCCTGCTCACCCCCAACTGCCCCCCCGCACCCGCCCCGCTGGCCTGCTCACCCCTAACTGCCTCTGCCTCAGCTCTGCCACCATGGCTTTGTCCGGAAGGACATCCGGAAGGTCTCCCGGTCTAATGAGCATATTACCCTTTTATTAGTATAGATTATCAAACAGCTATCTTTATTTCTTGCTATATTTTCACATAAATCATAAAGATTAAGAATATTCATTGAGGGTTTATAAAATGATACCAAGCCTTCTGTGAAACCAACTTTTAATGTGCTAAGTAAATAACCAAAAAGACAAGTCTGTTTTGATGTTTACACACCACAATTAAGCCTGGCAGTAGTGCAAAAGATGGCGAGACACGTTAAATATACCTAAACGTGACCCGACTTTCATCTGTCTACAAGTTTAGAATAAGAAGTTCCTGATCCTCATTTTCCCATTGCAACCTCTCGAGGCCCTTCCTGTGTCCCAGGACATAGAATCAGGAAGGAGACCTCCCACCTCCCTCCACCTGTTCTCATGCCACCTTACCCAGCCTTCCCAGAAGTGAACACCTCTCAGTCACCAGGATCGGCTGGCCACTCTTTCCTCGAGGGTTCCGACATGCCTCCAAAGCCCCTGAGCCGGAGAGGGAGGCTAGCTGTGGTTTTCCTTATCTCGGCGCATAGCTTCCTCCTACAGAAAAAGGAGGTCTCCTGGGGCGTCCTGCACGGGCTCTCTTTTCCTAACCTCCCTGTGGCCCTTCACTTCCCCACGCCACTTCTCCCTTCCTCCCTCTCTCTCTCTTTCTCTCTCTCTCCTTCTCCCCACCCCCTCAGATGCACCTGATGGCCAAATTCCTACTGGATCAGGAAAGGACACCTCTCCAGGAAGAAATAATGAAGCCCTTGCTTGCTGGGTCTTAAAAATTCACCCACTACACAAGAGTTTTTCTCTACCATTTTTGATGGACTCTGCCTCAAAGGGCAGAATTTATAGTATTTACTGAGACTTCACACATAACAAAATAGAACATTTTATGTAACATTAGAAAAAAAAAAAAAGACTTAGTGCATTTTAAACCCCAAATGGAATGAATGAATGGTTTTAGACACCTAGAAGTATATGTATAGTCAGCCTTTCAGAATACAGGGCAATTTTGTTTGTTTGTTTGTTTGTTTGTTTTGTTAATCCTCACCTGAGGATATTTTTTTGAGAAAGTGGAAGGGAGGGAGGAGGAGAGAGAGAGAGAGAGGAGAGAAACATCGATGTGAGACAGACACATCGATTGGTTGCCTTCCACACTCTCCTTGACCGGGGTCAGGGAATAAACATTCAACTCAGGTACATGCCCTTGACTGGGAATCCAACCTGTGACCTTTTGGTGCATGAGCTGATGCTCGACCACTGAGCCACACCGGCCAGGGCGATAGGGCAATTTTTTGATGCCAGTAAATCCAAACAACATTATGGAAAGAAGAAACAGTGATTTGAGTCTTTCCAATTTCCAAAGGAGTGATCTGTGTAATAGATCACAAAACAATTCAACAGTCACAGTATTTCAGTTTAAACCAAACAACAAAACAAAACAGTAACGATAACATGAAGTTTTCTACCAGGCTCTATGCAAGGAGGCTGATTAAAAGCACCAAAGGACTGATACCACGAAAACGCTCTCAGTAATGACACAGCCTGAAATGGTGTGACGGTGGCCTGCTGGGAAAAGGGACACGGGGCGTTCGTGACTCACCCTCGGAAAAGCAAACAGAACACACACACTGAGGGGAGAACCCATTTAGAAGCCAGCTGCCGAAGGGCATTTTTATTTACCAAGCAAAATTGAACTTGGTGGTATGATCTAACGTAGCAGGAAATATTTATTCATAGAAAATAATTTCTAGCACAATAAATTTTAGTTAGATAAAAAAAAAAAAAGTTTGAAACATATTCCCTAAAATTAAAAACGGCAAATTCCAGAAAAGCCTGGTTTGGAAGGGCAGGCAGATGGACAGAGTGCTCTCCATTCATGAATAAACAAAGAAAAGCCAGCATGAAGGTTCAGATGGGCAAGCAGGGAAAAAAGGAAGAAGAATAATTTATACCACATTCTAACCTCATATTAAGTTTTAAAACATCCTAAAAATCATGATATAAAGAAAAAATGTTAAAACAGTTAGGCCCTGGTCTGTGTGCTCAATGGTTAGAGCATCAGCCTGCACACCAAGGGGTAGCAGATTAGATTTCTGGTCAAGGGTTGGGGTTTGCTCCCTGCCCTAGGTCAGGGCATGTGCAGGAGGCAACCAGTTAATATGTCTCTCTCACATCGATATTTCTCTCTCTCTCCCCCCCTCTCTCTTTTTCTCTTTCTCTCTCCCTCCGTCCCTCCCTCCCTCCTTCCCTCCACACTCTGAAAAGTAATGGGAAAACTATCCTCAGGTGAGGATTTAAAAAATATATATATATATATTTTATTGACCTTCCACAGAGAGGAAGGGAGAGGGATAGACAGTTAGAAACATCGATCAGCTGCCTCCTGCACGCCTCCTACTGGGGATGTGCCTGTAACCAAGGTACATGCCCTTGATCGGAATCAAACCTGGGACCTTTCAGTCCGCAGGCCGATGCTCTATCCACTGAGCCAAACTGACCAGGGCCTCAGGTGAGGATTTAAACAAACAAAAAACAAACAAACAAACAAAAATCTTCAGCTTGTACAAATTTAAAATTACAGTTAACACAAGTATTAGAATTTGTTCTTTCCTCAAAGACCAGCAGTGGTAAGTGAAATGAGAGGGAGCCCTTTGTTGACAGAGGTAGAGGCAGCTAACAGTTGAATGAATGACAAGCCCCAGCCTCACCAGACTGGCCAGAGACCAGGTGACAAACACAAATATAATTTCCCGAGGGAAGGAAAACAAGAATGGGTGGGAGACCAGAACATGAGGTCATGAAATTTAAAGTAAGCAAACTTAAGACCAAGGACAATTCATCCCAAATGTCAAGAGAAGTGAAGCAAAAAATGGAAGAAGAAAACAATGTATTTGAAAACCATGGTATCAAAAAGCAGATGCGGATGTCCTGTGCCCTGGCTGTGCCCACGTGGCTTCCTCCCTCAGCTCTTTCCCCGAGGGGCCTTTCCTTCGTACCCCCACATCCCAGCATCTCTTCTCCCCTCATCTGCTGTACTCTTTCCATTCCCCCACATCGCTTACACACTATATATTTTATCTCTCCCCTTTACTTATGGCTTTCTCCTCTAACTAGAATGCAGGCCCATGAGAGTGAGGATTTCTGTCTGCTCCCCCAGCACCTGGAACGGGGCTGGCACACACTGAACAGTCAATAGTCTGTATGGGATGAACGAAGGGGTGTGCCGGGGCCTCTGGGAAAGGAAGCCTGCGCCTTCAGGCAGCTCTCCCTCTCTGCAGTGGTGCACGGACCGCAGCCCCGAGGCAGCAATCTCTTGTCAAGATGATGGAAGCCAAAACCAGGCTCTATAGACACCAGGGGAAGCCGAGTGGAAAAAGGAAAGAGACCAAGACCCCAAAGATCAAACCCTAAAGCCCTGCTTATCTCCCAGTTATCTGAGTCAATACATGCCCTGTGGTTGAAGCCATTGTGAATTGGGTTTTCTTTTATTTCCAACTGAAAGCATTCCCACTAGTAACCTAAGTTTTGAAATTTATAAAAATGGCTTTAGAAAACCACTGGTTAAAGGGAGGGTGTGTATGAAAAGACAAAAACTAGAGATTAGAAAAATTAAAGCATTACTTGGTAGAAGTAGATAAAAATCTGAAAACTGTCATAGTTCATATATGCATTCTTATAAAATCTAGCCCAAGGTTCTATTTATGCAATACAGAAGGGCCTTAGTACCTCAACAGGTAACAAAAGGCTTAAAGTGGGTGTGGCTCACATGGTTACAGAAAATCTGTATCTGGAGCAGAGATAGAATCACGATTCTTTTTTGTGTATTTTTTTGTTTTTTATTAATCCTCATGGGAGGTTATTTTTTCCATTAATTTTTAGAGAAAGTGGAAGGGACAGGGAGAGACAGAGAGAAACATTGATGTGAGTGAGACACACTGATTGGTTGCCTCCCATGCGCGCCCTGGATGGAGCCTGCAACCGAGGTACATGCCCTTGACTGGAATCGAACCTGCAACCCTTCAGTCTGCGGGCTGATGCTCTAACCACTGAGAAAACTGGCTAGGGCTCACAATCTACTAAAGGATATACCCATATTCATAAAAATGATATTTTCACCTCCAGTGCTTTTTAATCCTTAATGTGCATAAAAAGCAAGTGGAGTACTTGTTAATAACACAGAGCTGTGGGGAGTAGCTCAATTACCCATTTCTCCAGGAATGTCCCCAGATTTGTGTTGGGCAGTACACTCCTCCCCACCCAACCTCCGAGCTTTGGGAACAGACCTAGCTGATGCCAACCAGCAGCCTCTGGTCCAGTGATGAGTTCAAGGTCAGCACAGGACCCAATCTGAACCAATGAGATGCAAATAGGCTTTTGTATTAGGGCTCCTAGAAAGAGGCATACCACCACTCTTTTCCTGTTGGACTTGGTGTGATTAAAAGTCTAAAGCCACCTCCCCCATCCTGCAACCGCTGAGGAAGCACCAATCTGAGAAAGGGTCAAGATGGAAGAGACAAATAATCAAACAGGGTCAGTTTTCTGATTAACCAGCATTGCCCTTGAATTCTTACTGTGCTCTGGGCACCAATAAATTCTCTAGTTAGAGAAGCCAATTTGATGGGTTTCTACCACTTGTCAGCAGAAGAATCCTAGCCAATATTCAAGTCTGGTGTAGAAAAATTCCAAAATTTAGGCAACATAAAGAAGAACATGAAAAATCATGTATGAGGCTCATAATAGCACCCAGAGGTAACCACTGACCATCTCTCGTGTTACAGGGCAGGTTCCCTGGGTGGCAGCCTCAATAGAGATCTGCATACTGGGGATTTATTAGGGTGAGCTTATGGCACCCTCCACACGAGATGGGCCTGGGTGAGCACCACAGTATCCATTACATCTGCACATCTTCTTTTCGTCCATTTAATTTATATGTTTTCTTTTTCTTTGAAAATTTAGGTCATATTTAAGTGCTGTTTAATATATTGGTATGTTTTATTGGCTAATATTACATTATGAGCATTTTCATCATTAAATATTCTTTAAATGAATCACAAACATAGTTTTAGATTCCTTCATATAGGTACCATAATGTATTTAAGCACTCTCTTACTATTGGATAAGAGTATTTCCAATATTCTTTCATCTTCATACATAAATTTTTGTTTGCATCTCAGCAACAAGTTTCTTAGGACATATTTCTGGGAGTGGAAATAAAGAGTAAAAGGATATGAACTACTTTAGTATTCTGGCCAAATTGCCCTTTGAAATTTCATGTTAATTTACATTCTGATTAGTGCTATATTTGTCTCATTAAGAATTAAATGTTTCTAATTTTTATTTCTTACCAATTGACCAAAATGCTGTCTCATTTTTGCATTGGTTTCTTCTCCCTAACTAGAGGTAAGTTCAAAGATTTTAAAACATCTATTGATTTTATTTTTTGTTTTTCTTCATATGCAAATAGTCTGGTCTTTGTTGTTGTTAGTTTTTCTATTCAGGTATTAAATTGTCTTCTTATTGATTTATTAAAGCTCTTTATATATCAAATATATCAACACTGTGTATGGCATATTTGTTTAAAATATCCTTCTATTAGTCAGCTGCATTTTAATTAAATTAGGGTGGTTCAAAAAACATTATATACTAAAAAAAAAAAAAAAAAAAAATCTTGTTTTCCTTCCATGCTCTAAAAAGAACTTTCCCATCGTGTAACATGATAAAGATCAATCTTCACTCACACTCCTTATCTAGCACTCAACCTACTTCCTCAGGAAAGCTTCCTCTGACTGGGCCGAAGCTTCCAAAGATACATACGTAGAACTATGTACCCATTGCTGGTACACCCATCACAGCTGCGTGTTTACCTTTATGCGAGTGTTTATAAGCTTTGAAAGGATCAGGAACATGTCTGTATGCTGTTCACTGTTGTATTCTCAGAATTTGGCACAGAACCTAGCACTAGATTTATTATCTAATTTTGTATGATTTTAATATTTACATTTAATTCTTCAGTCACCTGGGAATCTATTTTCCTGTAGACTATGAAGAACATTTTATTCTTTATTTTGTACCACCTTTATAGAATAAACATTCCTTTTCCCACTGTTTTGACAAACATTTTGTCACATACCTATGTCTAGACATACCTTTACTAACACATACACACACACACACACACACACACACACACACACTCTAAATTGTTACTATATTGGGGCCTATGGTGGAACTTTCTTGTGTTACATTGTTCAATCCATAGAATCTACCAACATGGCATCATTTTGACTATTGTAGAGTTACCTATTTTTTAATATCTGACTGGACATGTAACTTCTTGATATGACTCTGTCCCAAAATGTATTAGTTAAAATCACTTGATCAAGCCCTCACCGCCAATAAGACAATTTTAAAAATAAATCATTAAATTGAAATGGTAGGGAGCTCCTTATTCCATTCTCTTTTTTTAACTTAATGGATATTCTTTTGGCCAAAGGTGCATGCCCTTACTTGAGCAATCCCGCCCGGTGGAAGACGTAGAGGTCCTGCTCCAGGGTGCAGTTGTTGAAGGGGACCACCTTCACAAAGTTCTGGATGAGGACAAACTCAGGGGTGAGATGCGGCAGAGAAATGAGGCAGAAGTTCTTGTCCTAACAGGATGGGAGCAGTACACAAGGAAAGACAATCAGAAATCGTTTATCACCACACTGAACAAAATTCCTGCTGGAAAACAATAAAGAAAATTGGAGTAAAATGTGTAAAGGAGAGGGTATGCAAATTAAGCTTTCCTATAATTTGGAAAGTAATCATATAAAACTCAGCGGAATAAGCAACCGCCAGCACCTGACTGAAACCTGGATAAATGAATATTATGAACAATGGAACCCGTTTGGCACGGCTCCTTTGCGGACGTAGATTTTTAGGACAGTTGCCCTTTCAGATTCATTTGCTGCCAGGAGTGAACCAGGGAGTGTGGTGTCACAGCAAAGGCCCGGGGCTTACTAAGTGGTATTGTACCAGCCTGGTCCCCTCCTCTGTGAGAGGACTTTTCTCTTCTAAAACCCTGTGATTATACATGAAGAGATGTCTGTGTATGTTATGACATGATTCCATTTGGGTGAACAGATCTAAGGACATGTTTAACCTGGGAGGTGGGCTTGCTTAGCCAACACAGAAGGGTCCACATATCCTGACAGCTGCCACTCACCTTCTAGATCCGCACTGTCCAACATGGTAGCCAGTAGCCACATCTGACCACTGAGCATTTTGAATGTGGCTACTGAGACTCGGGAACTGGATTTTTAATTGAATTTAATTTTAATTTAAAAACTGATACTGAATTCAGTTATTGGAAACATTTTCTGTATGTTTACAACAACTTGGTAATCCGAATCTACTTATTCAATTGTAAATTTTATAAAATCCAAATGCAGATCAAGTATTTCTGATGAAAAATTACTGCTTGTATTGATAGGCTATAAGTGTGTAAAATATACATTGAATTTCAAAAACTGAGAAAAAGTGTAAAGTATCTCACTCACAATTTTTCATACTGATTACATGTTGAAATGATTAAATTTTGGACATACGGAGTTAAATAAAATGTACTGTTAAAGCTGAGTTCACCTGTATCTTTTTATATTTTTTAATGTGTCTGCTGGAACATTTAGAATGACTACTTACCCAGCTCGAATTTGCTGTTCCCGACCACCAGTGCCCTGCATATCCATTTAACCCTCGGCCAGGTGCCGGTAGGAATAGCCTGCTCTTCCCAGAGCTAATTTGTCCCTTTGGGATCTTGCCCCCTCCTGAACTCTGTGAAGGTATTACTGATGCTAATCCAAAACCCTGGGGACATTTGTGCAACCCAAAGGAGTGAACCATTGTTTGACCTAATCTCCCTTTTTTCTAGCAAAATAACACAGCTCCTCCTGGGGGCATGAGAGTCAAGTTGTTGAATGCAAAGAACTGCAAATAAGCATTGGGTGCCAAGTCTTGGTGGGCTTCCTCAGCGAGGAGGAGACGCTAATGAGTTGCTGTCGCTTGGATCTGAAGGACTCAGAATGAAGTAATGAAGGTATCTTATTTCTGTCTCCCCAAGTCCTGAAATAAGATAGAATGAAAAAGTAAACAAGCCTTGCCCTGGCCAGGTGGCTCGGCTGGTTGGAGCGTCATCCCAGGCACCAAAAGGTTGAGGGTTCGATTCCCAGTCAGGACACATACCTAGGTTTCGGGTTTGATCCCCGGTCAGGGTGCATAAGGGAGGCAATCAACTGATGTTTCTCTCACATCAAAGTCTCTCTCTCTCTCAAAATAAATACAAACATATCTTTGGGTGAGGATTAAAAAAAAACAAAAAGTAAATATTTCTTTTACCTTTTTAAATCCATCATTGCTTTTGTAATACTAAAACATCTGCCTTTACATGGACTACAAAACAGGAATGAATTAAATTTAGTGACATTACTTAGGGGCACCTGGCTGGTGTGGCTCAGTGGTTGAGCACTGACTCGTGAACCAAGAGGTCACCAGTTCGATTCCCAGTCAGGGCACATGCCTACGTTGTGGGCTGGATCCCCAGTAGGAGTTGTGCAGGAGGCAGCTGATCAATTGATGATTCTCTTCACCACTAATGTTTCTATCTCTCCCTCCCTCTCCCTTTCTCTCTCTTTAAAACTCAATAAAAACAAAGAAAAAAATTACTTTGGGGCATCTCTGAAGTAAACCAACTTTGTAAATCATATTTTAGGATAATCTACATTGCTTTATAAGCGTTGAAATGCCTTAAAATTTAAAAAAATATATATGATGGAGAACATTATTGCAAGGCTTCATTGTATTAACCAAATGAGGATATACAATCTATGATCACAAAGCTTTCAGGCAACATAATCCAACTGTATTTGTTTTTTGCTTCACTATACAGAATATCAAGGAAAAAATGAAGCAGTAGATACTTTGCTTGTAATTGGCCAACTGCAGAAGTACAGTTGTTAACTTTCCTTAACTTACAAGAAAAAGTCTTTATAAAAACCCATGTGTCCCTCAGTTATCTCCCTTCCCCACTTTCTTTCTCCAATAAAGTGGTAAATCGTTGGTTAGAACCTCCATCCCTTGACAACAATGAAACAAAAAACGGAGAAAGAGGCAGGACACCCTGAGGTGTAGCATCTTGTTTGCACTTGAATGTGTGCCTAGGGGAGCCCCTCCTACAAGCCAGGCACCAAGTCAGGCAGGACCAAGCTGGAAATCAACCACAAGTACCCACTTTCCTAGCCGCAGAAAAGCAATGTAATGGTGTCAGAATTCCTTGAGCTAATGTAAGCTATAAAGTAATACCATAGTCTAATCACTTCGGCATAATTTCTGACATTTGCATGTACTTACCAGCATTCTATTAATGATTTGATTATTTAAAAAAAACAAGCAAAACACTGATCATGCTATCTCTAAAAGAAATTGTGCACTGAAAGAAAAATTGTTAAAACAGCATGACAGGAAAATTATCAAAAAATGACAATATTTTCTATTTTTTAAGAGTTCATGTTATATAAGTTAACCTTATTATCAGAACACAGAAGCAGCTGAAATCTCTACATTCAGAGCATTTTAAATGTTTGGACAAGAATATGGCATTTCACTTTTCTAGCTTACAAAGCCAATTACGTTGCTCAAAATTCAGCATGTACTTACAGGAAAAAGGCTGAAAACAAATTTCATAAAGTCCAATGACCTGTAAACAAAACAGCAGCATGGTCACTGGCCTGCAAGCAAACGCAGCCTCTGTGTATATTTAAAGAGACGAGGCTCTCTCCCCCTCAGGCAGCGATTAGCCAACCACCAGTCAGAATTTGTGTCTAGCTGAACATGAAGCAGATGCAGAAGCCGTAAGCTTCATACGTCAGTAATAAAGTACTTTTCTAGAACTGAAGGTATATTATAGCAATTAATAATCTCTGTTCATTCAAAAAGCAAGCTAGTCATTCTTGGACGTGATCCCTTCCTGCCTTTTCAGAAGAGCTGGGGGGAGATGTGGGCATATTATAAGCTACTCTGACCTTTTTCTCTTTTACATGCAAAAGATTTTCTGACCAGTGGTGGGTGACATATATCCAAAGGCAAGCCATAATGGGTCATCAGATTTCTGTTTGAAAATGCAAAAATCACATTCCAAGCACAATCATATATGAAAGCACAGTGGGAAATAAATATACGCAACAAATCTAGGAGGGTTTATGGGCTTTTTAGATGGCTACAATGTAATTAAAATAAAAGGATTTCCCTTTTCAACCTTCCAGATCGCCAAAGAAATTGAAAACTTAAGAGGAAAAAAGTATAAGTAAAGGAAAGTTCTAAGCGAGGCTAGGAGACTGGGAATGTGTTTAAATACAATCTTTCAAAGGGAAATGCCCAGCAGTGCTCTTGGTCACCTAAAAGGTATTCCAGAACCTTCCTGTCTATCAAAGTGGACCAGTCTATTTCTCTGCGAGATGGTTCTGTGGACCAAACGGTGGAGTTGGTGGGTACCCTCCAAATGTGGAATCTAGGCATCGAGGGCAGGGGCCCACATCCAGACTACAGGGGGCAGCAGGCACAGAACATGGGGGTGCTCTGGAGGGGCAGGGAGTGGGTGACTGAGTCGCCAGCATGGCACCATGACTCCTCCTTCCCACAGCTGCCCTAGATTGTTGTTCTGCGTCTCACTAACCCCCCTCTCAAGCTACCACTGGGTGAGGCTCCAGCCCCAGGTTCCGGAGAGAGCTTGAGGCAAGGGGCTCAGACGCCCAGCCCAGCCCAGCCCATCAGCTCAGGAATGAGCACACAGCCCGATCGGGCCAAAGGGGCTTTAGATGGAGAGCTAGGCCCCAACCAGACTCGTGCTCACGAGCTTTTGGTGCAGAGTCCGAGCCCACCGTCCACTTTTTTAGCCCCCATGGAGACACTGCTCTGAGAATGGGGCCAGCAGCAGGGAACCAGAGCTGGGAGGTGCGGGAGAGAAAGTTGGCCCTTGATTGGGTGATTAAGTCCTGAATCAAGGCCCAGTGAGACTCAGTCCTGCCACTGCACTTATCCTTCATCATGTGAGGCCATTAGTCCATATTTTCAAAGCTAGTTGGAGTTGGAGTTTCTGTTGCTTGCAACCAAAAAAGACTCCAGTCAAGCAGAAACCCAAATTCCAAGTTTCCCCCAAATAAAAACTTCAGAGGATGGGGAGCAGCACAAGGTTACATAAATGATCATTTTCCAGATCCCCAACTGTTACATAGGCGAGTCAGACCCCAGGCAGCCCAGTGCTGAGGGCCTTACTTTATGGACTGGAATCTCTGGGAATGGGGCCAAGGAATCAGTGCTTATAAAAGAGTTTACTAGGAGATTAGGATTAGGTGTGGCCAGGTTTGGAAACCATTGGCTCTGTAAGATTCAAATGTCAGGCCACCAACACCCTAAGAATGCCTTGCCATAACAGACAACCTGCGGCTCAGTACTTGCCTCGCTTCATACTTCTCATCAATGCAAAACAGCTGGATACAAAAGGCAGAAGAGGCTCCCTTGTAGACGGGGCGGAAAAAGGTGGTTTCCCCAGGCTGTAAGGATGCCGCGCTCACATGACTGAAACGGTAACTCTTAACATCTTCAAGGTATGACCATCTCATCTGAAACACATCAGAGCCAGGCCTCGTGTTAAGGAGATGCTCTTAGTAAGATACTTAAAAGATATTAAAAATGTATAAAAGGACAGAAACAAGTTCTCACACGAAGGTCAGAAAAAAAAAAAAAAAAGGTTTCAGCTGGCCTTTGATACACGAGGCACATTTAAATGCATCCCTGGAACCCTCAGGCTGGTGGGAATGCAGACTGGTGCAGCCACTGTGGAGAACAGTATGGAGTTTCCTCAAAAAACTGAAAATGGAACTCCCATTTGACCCAGTAATCCCACTCCTAGGAATATATCCTAAGAAACTGGGAACACCAATAAGAAAGGATATATGCACCCCTATGTTCATAGCAGCACAATTTATAATAGCTAAGATCTGGAAACAGCCTAGGTGCCCATCAGCAGATGACTGGATCAGAAAACTGTGGTACATCCACACAATGGAATACTATGCTGCCATAAAAAGAAGGAATTCTCATCATTTGCAGCAACCTGGATGGACTTGGAGAACATTATGTTAAGTGAAATAAGCCAGTCAATGAAAGAAAAATACCACATGATCTCACTCATTTATGGATAATAAAGAACATTAAAAACTTGAACAAAAAGATAGATACAGAGGCAGTAAAGCATCAAACAGTCTGTCAAATTACAGCAGGAAGGTTAGGGAGAGGTGGGGAAGATAAGAGATCAATCAAAGGACTTGTATGCATGCATATAAACATAACCAATGGACGCAAAACTCTGGGGGGGTGAGGGCATATATGGGAGTGGGGTGGGGGGGGGCAATGGTAAGATATGTACACATATAATACCTTAATAAAAAAATAGAAAAATAAATAAATAAAATAAAAATAAAATAAATGCATCCCTGGGTAGAGGTTAGAGCATGGTCATACTCTATACATGTTAATTCCATAAGCAAAACACCTCTGTCCTCAAAAAAAAAAAAAAAAGTGTTTTCATTGTGATTTTGTGCTACAAGAATTTGTGGATCTTGGGACTATTCCAGCGGTTTGGTGGTAAAGTGGAGTCTGGGAGGTCCGACTGCCCATAGGCACCTGGAAGCTTAGCTCTGAGTCCTTCTGGTCTCATTTTAGGGGTTCTAAGATGGTGTGACAGCTCAGTTAGAGGGAAATGATTCCTTCTGAGATCCTTCTCGGAGTTCTTTTAAGTCCAAGTAATACATGCATATGGTAAAAATTAAAGTAACACTTATACCAAAAACTTATAATGAGGAGTCCCCCGTCCCCCCGAGTGCCTCTCCCCTTGGCTAGCATTTCCAAATTTCTTATTTCTTTTGGTATTTACCTCTATATTTCTGATTATGTGCTTACACTGTTATTTCTTAATTCATCAGTTTTTGAAGTTCCCTTTTTGGTATTAGTGTGATGGGTAGATGTAACCCCCTTACAGTACCTGCTTCCCTTTATCCTAACCCTCCCCCATAATTATAGCATAATTCATGGTTAAAACAGTTAGTATTTACATTATAATAAATATGTAGGTATCACTGTTACTGAGTGAGGAATGTAATAAGACTGTGCTCTCGTCTGTGTACTTTTATTTGATCCTCTTGGTTTCCTAATTTTTTTTCACATGCTTTGTCAGATTTGCCACCTGTTTGTCAATATTTTCCAAACAACCAAGCGTTTGGGATAATCTAGGGCTTCATTTCTTCTCTCCTCCTCCTCTGACCTCGCCTTGCTCACCTGCCTGCTGAACCACCTGCTTTCTTGTTTATAGCTCCTGCTCCAGTTCCAGGTGTTTTCCTTGTCCTCTTTGTCATGGTTTATGCCTATTATCACTGCAGCACTTTTCCAGCTTCCTAAATGCAACGGTTCTTGGTAGGTAGCAAAATTCAACAACTGACTGGGTACTTTGTGGTGTAATCAAGCACAAACCTGGCATTTTATTGGGCGACCATCTCCAGGGACATTATCTGGAGGCTTTTTCTTTGGGCCTGTCAGGTTTTGAGGGGAATTAAATTCTCCAATCGCCTGCATGAAGGACTTGGTAGGCAGAACAGTGGTCCCCAAAGATGTGCATGGCCTAATTCCCAGAACCTGAGGAGGCATGTGGCCCGCCGGCCGCAAGTTTGACCTGCTTGCTTTACAGGGTAAAAGAGACTTTTGTCCATGTCATTAAGTTAAGGACTTTGATACAAGGAGATTATCTTGGATGATCTGGATGGGCCCAAATCATAAGAGTCCTTGTAAGAGAAAGTCAGGAGGGTCCGAGTAGATGCCATGCTACCAGCTTTGAAGATGGAAGGGGCTACATGCCAAGGAATGCAAGTAGGTTTTAGAAGTTGGTAAGAGACTGACTTCTTCCCTCCAGCCTCCAGGAGGAATAGGGCCCTGTTTGCACCTGGATCATAGCACAGAAAGACCTGTTTGGGGTGTCTTACATCCAGAACTGCAAGATAATACATTTATGTTGTGTGTTAAGACACTAAGTTTGTGGTAATTTGTTGCTGTAGCAATAAAAATACTAATACAAAGACCTGACATTTGGGGAAAACAGCAGGAGGAGAATGCAGGGGTTCCTCCATTGGGAATGGAAAAATCCCACTTATTCTTCTAACCTCTGTGTTTCCCCATTCCACAGCCTCATATGTACAGGCTGAACCTGAATTTGGAGCCGCTTTGGTTCAGACTCTCCAGAGAGAGGTCATCTGGTCGTTTCACTTGGGGGCTGGATGACAAGTGACATGCTGTCTGCAAGGAACCTAGTGTCCCCGACACTATAACAGACCCATGTTTCAGGCCAGTCCTGGCCCCACCTTCCTCAGCAGACTAAGCCGGTGTGAACGCCACCACGGATTTCCTTCACGCCAAACATTTTCAAGTGCTCATCTTCCAACATCTCTCCCAGCCTCATTGTCCTTGTAAATGTGAACCCTTCTTATTCCTTTACTGTTATTTCAGCGGTTGTGTGTGTGTTTGTGTGTGTGTGTGTGTGTGTGTGTGTGTGTGTGTGTGTGTGTGTGTGTTTCCCCAAAAGGGAGAGGCAATAAACGGGAGATCAATCCACCTTGTTGGCCCAGTTGCCCTCCAGGGTTCCAGTACTTCTGAGGCAGTGGGGACCATCCTGGGCCCCACCACATCCTTGTTTGGGTTCCTAAAGGAATGGCTACCCTTTTAGAAATATCGAAGAGAAAATTGCTCCCTGGTGTGGCATGCCTGACTCTCTCCTCCCCAAGGTATGGAGGGTGAGTGCCCTACAGTGGTTCTCCCCAGAAGCAAACTCTGACGTAGGCATATTTTGGGGAATGAAGCCAGGGGGGTGGGAAAGTGAGGCAAGGAAGGGAAAGGACAACAATGCAGAGTGTTTAATGAGTAGGTTACCTACTCAAGATCCCAGACTGGCAACTAACTGATGTTTCTCTCTCTCTCTCTCTCTCTCTCTCTCTCTCTCTCTCTCTCTCTCTCTCTCTCTCTCTCTCTCTCTCCATGTCCTAGAATGAGGATTAAAAAAACACCCCCACAAAACCCAGCAATAATCTGGCCTCTCCCAGGGACAGCAACTGGCAGAAGATGCTACCACTCTTGGCCTGATCCGTCACAGGAAGGAGCAGTTACAGGAACCTAGGATACAGATGAATGACATATACATGTAAGTGTGTATATGAGCACATGTTTGTACATCTGATACGGAGAACTGCAGAAAATTCTTACAAATGCTTTGCCCCTACAAAATGTTTTCTCTGTAGACAATGGAAAAAAAGAGAAAATCGCTAATTACTGAAATTGTTGCAAACAATTTATGAAGGAAGTGTAACTTCTCAGTCTGAGCTGTGCAAGAGATAGAGAATAGAAGATTAATCACAGTAAAGGAAAAGTTAATCGAGGGAAGTTTTGTGGAGTAGACCCTAAAGGAGGTGGCAGATAGAAACCTGTAGAGAGAGGCAGGGAGCCTGGAGGAGAAAAGGTCACGGACTCAGGAGGCGAGGTGTGGACCACGTGGGGCCACCCAGACAGCACACAAAGCCCTGCGAGAGCCCTACCTCCATCGCACTTCCGGGTCTAGTTGTAAGTTCCTCCATTGAGGCTTCTTCAGCATTTTTCCCCTGCAAATGACAATGGCAAAACATGAGAATTTATCAGCAGCCCAGTGGCTCAGAGCCAGAGCTCTGAAGCAAACCGCCTGGGTTCAGGTCCAATGCTTACTGGCTGTGTGGCAGTGAGAATGTTTCGGGGCCTCAGTTTCATCTGGAAAAAGGGGCTAAGAGCAGCACCTACCTCATAGATTGTTATGAGAATAAAATAAGAACCAATAGGTAAGATAGATGATAGAGAGATAAGACAGATATTTAGCACAATGCTGGCAATTCCTAATTCTCTACAGATGTTAGTAATAATAACTAGCATAAAATACGTTTCTTCTTTATACTGTTAAAAAGCTGCACTAGGTTTTTAAAACTGCTTTATTGAGGTATAATTGACATATAATAAACTGCATATATTTGAAGTGTACCTTTTGAAAGTTTTGACCTATGCATGCACCCATAAAAATATCACCTTAAAAATAATGAGCATATACATCACTCCTAAAAGTGCCCCCCAGCCTCACCCCATGCCATTCTGCAACCCAGGCAAACAATGACCTGCTTTTTGTCATTATAGATTATACTCAGAGTCTATGGATCGTCTGTTCTGCTCCATTAATCTATGTGTTGACTTTGACACCGTTACTACACAGTCTTAATTCCAATAACTTAATAGTAAGTCTTGAAATCAGAAGCATCAGTCCTACAACTTTGTTCTTTTTCCAAAGTTGTTTTGGCTACTCTGGGTCCTTTCCACTTCTATGTGAACTTTGGAATCAATTTTTCAATTTATATAAAAATTCCTCCTGGAATCTTGACTGGGATTTCACTAACCAATTTGCGAAGAATTGACATCTTGGCAATATTGAGTCTCCAACCATGAACATGGGATATCAGGATATCTTTTCAATTATCTAAGTCTTTTTACATTCTCTCAGAAATATTTTGTAGTTTTCAGTGTATACAGATCTTAAGCATCTTTTGTCAGATTTATCTCTAAGTATTTTGTATATTTGTACTCTTGTAAATAATATTTACCTCAATTTCTAATTGTTCATTGCTATTCTATAGAGGTAAAATTAAACTTTGCATATTAATTTTGTGTATATTTAGCAACTTGCCAAAATACATATTAGTTCTAGTTGCTGTTTTGTAGATTCTAGATGATTCTCTTCAAATAAAAGAGAGTTTTAATTCTTCCTTTCCAATCTAGATGCCTATTATTTCTTTCCTTGTCTTTTTGTACTGACCTCAGCCTCCAGTATAAATTTGAATGGAAGTGGTGAGAGAAGACATTCTTGCCTGATTTCTGACCTCGATGGAAAGCATTCAGTATTTTACCATTAAGTATGTTAGCTATATAGATTTTTCAAAAATAACCATTATCAAATAGAAAAAGTTCTCTTTATCAGTACCTTTTCACTATTTGATTATCACAATATGGTATGTTTTCTTTGTTTCCTGTGCTTGCTATTTGTTAAGCTTGTGGGTTTGTTGTTTTTATAAAATTTAGAATTTTTTTAGTTATTACTTCTTCAAATATTGTTTTGTTCCAACTTCTCTCTCCTCTTTTTTATGGACTCCAATTATATACATATTAGGTACCTGAAGTCATCCAAAAGTGATCATTTTTTAAAACTCTCATTCCTGTTTCAAGTTCACTAATCTTTTTTATTGCGATATCTAATCTGTGGTTAATCTTCCAGTGTATTTTTCAACTCATGAATTGTAGTTTTATTTCTACAAGTTTTATTTGGGGTGCTTTTATATCTTTTATGTCTCTCCTTAATCTTTAGAACGTATATCATTATAATAACTGTTTTAATGTTTTGTTCACTACTTCTAACATCTACTTCAGATCTGGGTTGGCTTCAATTGAGTCATCTCCACTTTATGCAACATGTATTCCCAGTTTTTGAGGACCTGGTCATTTTTTATTGGATTCTGAACATTATGATTTAACCTAACTGGGCGATGATAATTTCGTATTACTGCAGATATTCTTGAACTTTGTTCTGGGACTCAGCTAAGGTACTTGGAAAAAGTTTGATCCTTGTGGTCTTGCTTTAAAAATGTGTTAGGCCTGGAGCCGTGCTCTCTCTCGAGGTAACTGTTCCTACTGATGCAGGACCCTGCTGTGCACTCTCCCAGTGCCTTGTGTCGTGAGGTTCTCCCGCCTGGCTGATGGGGTCAGGCACTCTGCCCAGCCAGTGCGAGCACTGGGCACTGTGAACTCTGATCCTTCTGGGAGGTTCGCTCACCCTGGCCTTCAGTAGTTTCCTCACATGCATGAGCTGGTGACCCTCTGCTGGTGTAGAACCTCTCTGTGAAGCTCTCTGCCCTCAGGCACTCTGTCCTGCAAACCTGAGTGGCTCTAGTCTCCAGGGACTTACAGATCTGTCTCCACAGTCCAGGAAATCCCCGGGCTCCCCGGGTTCCTGCCGCCCTGCGCTGTGGCCTGGAACTCTCCCCAGGCAGCACCCCGGCGATCAGAGGACTCGCCCGGCTCCTTGCCCATCACTCAGAGGTCACTCTCCATCGTTACCTGAGGAGCAGTGTCTTAAAAACTGTTATTTCATGTATTTTGGCCAGTTTTTAGTTGTTTCAGGCAGGACAGTAAATCCAGTTTCTGTTACTCAATTGTTGCCAGAATAGAATTTCCTTGCACAGAGTTTTGTTTTGCTTGTTTTTAAATTCCATTCATCAGCTTCATGTCCCTCGATCTAATCCATGACATAGGACCTTCTTTAAAAGATTCGGGTATCCCTCAGTCCCTTCTTCTGGGAGATTTCCCACCTTCTTTCCCACAAACTGAGTGAGGGCGCTGTCCGCTCCCCCAACCCGTCACCACCTCTTGGAGGCCGAGGCTGCTTTGGCCGCTTTTAGCACCTAGGCAAGTGCCTGAGCCATTTGAGCGCCCAACTTCTGTGCAGAGACTAAATCCGCACTGGAAACGCAACGCCCAGCCAGCCACAGACTGGGCCCTTTTGCGGTCTGTGGGAGAGGAACGCATTTTCCATAGAGACAATATGAAAATCGGGAGGAGAAGCCAGGTGGCCTAGTGCTAAGACAAACGTCCTCCCTCTTCTCCCAAGATTTTCTTTGCATGAGTTGATGGGCAAGGGCATGTTGCTTTGTCCAAGGTTGGAAAGGAGAAGTAGAAGAGTTGGGCACTACACCTGCCCCTGATCCTGGGCTCAGGGTGGGTTCTGGGCCTCGTGGGACGAAGGAGTCGGCAGGACCAGAGCTGAAGGAGCTGTGTCGTGACACACGCCTTGAGATGCAGGCCACACAGCGCTGGTGAGGGACCAGGCCGACAGTGTTGGCCATGAAGCGAGCCTGGCTGACTGGCCTCCTCTGTTTCCGGCTCTCCTTCTTCAGGTAAGGGCGGCAGGAGCAGCACAGGCGAGCTCTGTCAGCGGCACCCAGGCAGCAGAAGGCGGCCGGGCGGGCTCCTGCTGGGGCCAGGCCAGGACAATGGAGCCAACAGCTTTCCAGGGAGCCGTGGTGGATGCTTCTGTCATTTGCAGGAAGAAAAACGCTGCTTCATTTGCATATGTGGACAGCGTGCAAGTCTCCTCAGACAGTCTGGATTGTTTAAGCGGCTTTCAATGAACAGCTGCCCCCACCTCAGCCTCCTGAGCTCAGGGAATGGGTGCGAGGGCAGGTAGAGCCGTATTCCTGGAGAAAGCAGTGAGGCTCCGTGTCTTCCACAAACACGCCGCCTGCTTCCTCTGGGCTCACTCACTATCACTGCCCCCCGTGCCCCAACTTCAGTGCTCTTAGTGATGGTGGGGCCTTTTCCGCATCAGACCTGAGAATTTCCCACAATAACCCGAGCACCAGGAGCACCCATGACCACCACCAGCAGCCCTTAGGACCACCCCGCCCCCCAGGCATGCGTGAATGATCTCTTACCTGGAAACTGTCCCTTTCCCTGCTGTCTGGAGTGTCAGGTTCCTGTGACATGAGTGTTAGCTGGGAATCCTGGCTGCTATGCCTGCGATAAGTATCTGAGAGAGAGAGAAAAAGAGAGGGGAGGGAGTATAGGAACAGAAAACAGATGATAAATATCTGCAGAGCCACAGGAAATCGGAGACAGCATAGTAGTGTTTCTAAACTGCGGCGTGTCTGGAGAACTGTGTTGCAGAGGACAGCACCATGAGGTGGAAGAACAGGATCTTCACAGCCGACCCCAATTCTCACCTCTCTGTGCCCCCAAGGATGCCAGTGATGGGCCTGGTCTGGCACCAGGAGGCCTTCAGCTTCTGCCAGTTACTGAGCTATGTGATCCTTCCAGAAAAGCCCCCCTCTCCCCGCACTTTGAAGTTCATAACACTGACTATCAACTTCCTGGATGGCAGGCTTTGAAATGATTTTAAGATAGACCATGGCCCAGATGGCTTAGCTCAGTGGTTGAGCATCGACCTATGAACCAGGAAGTCATGGTTCGATTCCTGGTCAGGGCACATGCCTGGGTTGTGGGCTTGATCCCCAGTGGGGGGCATGCAGGAAGCAGCCGATCCATGATTCTATCTCATCATTGATGTTTCTATCACTCTCTCCCTCTCCCTTCCTCTCTGAAATCATTATCTATCTATCTATCTATCTATCTATCTATCTATCTATCTATCTATATACTAGGGGCCCGGTGCATGAAATTCATGCACAGGAGTTGGGGTGTCCCTCAGCCCGACCTACACAATCTCCAATCTGGGAGCCCTCAGGGGATGTCCTACTGATGGCTTAGGCCTGCTCCCCATGGTTCTCTGCTCTCTGCAGACCAGCCTGCTTGATGCCACCACAGGCCCTGGTGTCTGCTCTCTGTGGGGGCCTGCTTGCCCTTAGCCACTGGGTCCAGGGGCAAGCAGGACCCTGCTGTCTGCTCTCTGTGGGGGCCCTGCGGGGACTGCTTGCCCCTCGCTGCCATGACCAGGGACAAGCAGGACCCTGCTGTCTGCTCTCTGGCTCGCCGCCACAGGGGCAAGCAGGGCCCTGGTGTCTGCTCTCTGTGGGGGCCCTGCGGGGACTGCTTGCCCCTCGCTGCCATGACCAGGGACAAGCAGAGCCCTGCTGTCTGCTCGCTCACTGCAGGGGACTGCTTGCTCCTCGCTGCCACGATCAAGGACAAGCAGGGCCCTGCTCTCTGCTCACTCACTGATGGGGACTACTTGCTCCTCACCGCAGCAGCTAGGGGCAAGCAGTCCCCCACAGTCTGCTGTCTGCTCACTCGCTGTAAGGAACGTTCCCGCCCCGCCCCTGGCTGCTTGTGCACCTGGGTCCCAGGGATGTTCCCGCCCCACCCCCAGCTGCTCCGCGCCTGTGCACGTAGGCCCACAGTGGCCTGGGGGTCATTCCGGGACCCCAGCTGCTCTGAGCCTACATACAGGCCTACAGGCTCAGAGTGGCCTGGCTCCTGAGGACACCTGTCCCAGGGATGCAGGCCACTTAGCGCCAGTGAGTGTAAGTGGCCGCAGGGCAGGAACATCTGGTGCGTTGCCATGGCTACACAGCGGATGGTCCCATCCCACCCCCGGATGCTCCATGCCTGCGGAGCAGCAGGACTCCGGCTGCTCCAGGCCTACGTGCCGGCCTACAGGCTCAGAGTGGCCTGGGTACCAAGGATGCCTGTCCCCAGGACACAGGCTGCTTGGCGCCGACGCACGCACAAGTGGCCACCCTGCCCCCAGCCGCTCCATGCCTGCATATGCAAATTAATCATCCATCTTTGTTGGTTAATTTGCATACTCACTCCTGATTGGCTGGTGGGTGTCACAGCGGTATGTTCAATTTGCATATTTCTCTTTTATTAGTGTAGATATATATATATTTAAAGACTGCGGAAAAGACCACAATTAGCTGTATCTGAACGCCAAAGATTAGCACCAGGGCTGCTTGTCTTCTGACAATACTGCGAGCATGCAGTCTGACAGGCACTCTTCACGTTTCTACTTTCTAAGCAAGAAGAACTGGAACTCAGCATTATTGCTGTAATAGGCTCTGAAAAGTCAATAATCAGGGCAATTTCATGTATTTAACATCACTAAAATTATAGTAGAAAACATTTTTCCATCTTCTCAAAAAAGCCCTCTTCTTCTCTTTCTCCTCCTTTTTTTCCTTACTCCTTCCTTCCTTCCTTCCTTCCTTCCTTTTCTTTCTTCCTACCTTCCTGTGTCTTTCTTCCTGCCTTTCTTCCTGTTGGTCTCTCTTTCTTCCCTCCCTCCTTTCCCCTCCCTCTCGCCCTTTCTTTAACTCTCTCTCTCCCTCCACGCCCCTTTTTTCTCTCCCCCTCTTTCCGGTCTCCCACTCGCATGCCTCCTCTCTGGCTCACCCGGTGCCTACTCTGCTGGGAATTCTCAGCCATGACATCTGCTCTCACCCTGTGGGCCTTGGCTCAGAGCAGCCCTAGGATACTGTGCAGGGGCTGGCCCTGCCTGGAATGCTGCCACAGATGCAGAAGGGACTGGTCCTGCTGAAGGCCCCAGAGACACTGCTGCCAGCATGGACCTGCTGCTCGTCTTCTTGTTTCTAACCTTTCCAATGGCCACATCAGACACTGCGCAGCCAGAGGCAGCCCAGATCCTCTCAGCTTCCTCCTCTCCCACTGTTTCCTTCTAGCGCCAGCCAGGGCAACTGCCCTTGCAGATGCCTCTCAACCCCAAGTCCCCAATCACTCATACCCTATACCTGCTTCTGGCAAAGATGTAGGTGAATAAAATAGAATCAAATTCTAAGAGGAAAATTCCATGCCCAGGGGGTGTAAAGGGCGCATACAAAGAAATGCATCATGCTGCAGGTGCAGTGAGAGAGAACTGCATCCCACATAACAAGTAGCTCCTTTGGAGAAAAAAATGAGAGAGAAGTGAAAGTCTTAGAATCCCCCTTCTGACAGAGATACTTTGGAGAGAATAAAATGTATTATGATTCCAGTTCCTGCATACGTCCTGCTTCCCGCAAAACTTCCCAGACAGTCTACATGGAGTTTATAGCATTCTCATGGCAACAAGAGCAGCATAACATGCATATGGTAAAGCGTGTGAATTACCATGTGTATACTTCCATATAACAACTACCCAAATGAAATCTAAAGCATTTCCATGGCCAGAAACTGCCCCACCCACAATCCTCCTGTCCAGCTAATACACCTCTTAAAGGTAGCTGCTATTCTGACTCTTATCATTGATTCCTTTTGCTCAGCAGCAAATTTTTTGTTGTTAATCCTCATTCAAGGACATTTTTTTCCATTGATTTTTTTTTTTTTTTTTTTTTTTTTAGAGAAAGTGGAAGAAAAGGAAGGGGAGAGGGAGAAAGAGAAAGATCAATATGAGACATATCAGTTGGTTGCCTCCTACATGCACCCTGACTGGGGCTGGTTACCAAACCTGCAACCCAGGTATGTGCCCTTGACCAGGAATCGAACCCATGACCCTTCAGTTCCTGGGCCAACGCTTTAACCACCAAGCAACACTGGCCAGGGTACAAACTTTTTGAATTAAAAAAATATAGATAGATAGCTCTCTATTCTTAAGCTGCACTTTATTTTTTATTTTTTAGATCTTTTCCTATTTTACGTTTTAAATTTGAAGAACTACATAAAAACACAACTAAAAGAAAACCAGACTTTCACTGTGCATAATTTATTTTATAATTAGGACAAAATTACTAAGAAGTCAGAAATCGTGAAGAATGGATTAGATTTGCAGTGAACTAATAATCCCAGTGACTGCACTGCTTCACGAGACAATTACCAACTACAACAACTAATTGTCTTGGCTGAACCATCCTGGGGTGTTACAGGTTATTATTAAGCAGCTACCATGCTCGTCCCCAGAGGTGGCTGCATTTCAGAATGGGGTGAGGTGATGCTATATCTCTCTTTCCTGTGTCTCTGGGGCTTTGTGAGGTTGAATTACTTAATTTTCACAGTGTGCCCTGAGATCCCCAAATGTGACACACAACCAAAACACACTTGGGCTGCAAATTTAATTGTTATTTTATTGCTTAAATCACCTATGTAGCTTAGAAGTCATGCACTAGTGCTTTATCCTAGTGAGAGTGAAGGCACAATTTGCTGGGACTTTCTAAGTGAGACTGCTCATCTGAAGTGGGTTTACAACAAAGCTAATGGGGCTGGAGGTTCAGGCCCCTCCCTAGATTGGCCCCTCCCAAGTCACAGCTACTCCTGCATTCATAATTTTTCATTCTTTTTCTTTAAGAGGGCTCCCAAATTGTACATACTTTAGGTCCCACAAAACCTGGCTCTGTTCTGCTCTTTACTAATAGGACTAATACATAAGGAAAGCCAAATAATACATTTTAAAAGGCATTAGGAAAAAATATAAGTATACAATCTGGTGATTTTTTTACATTTATTTTAAATATCAATAAAAGATTTATTAGTGCGATAAAATAAACTAATTATAAAAACATAAATATGGAAGAACAGGTAGTAAACAAAATTTTAAGAAATAAGAACAAAGAGTGGGCCAAATGTCTTAATGAATATTAAGGCATTATAAAGCCACTAGAGGCCCAGTGCACGAAATTCGTGCATGGGGTGGGGGTGTCTCTCAGCCCAGGCTGCACCCTCTCCAATCTGGGACCCCTCGAGGGATGTCCGACTGCCTGGTTAGGCCCGATCCCACAAACAGGCAGTTGGACATCTCTCTCACAATCCAGGACTGCTGGCTCCCAACTGCTCGCCTGCCTGCCTTCCTAATTGCCCCTAACCACTTCTGCCTGCCATCCTGATCACCACCTAACCACTACCCTGCCAGCCTGATTGATGCCTAACTGCTCCCCTGCCAGCCTGTTTGCCTCTAACTACCCTCCCCTGCAGGCCTCATCACCCTTAACTGCCCTCCCCTGAAGGCCCGGTTGCCCCCAACTTCCCTCCTCTGCCAGCCTGGTCACCCCTAACTGCCCTACCCTGCAGGCTTGACTGCCCCCAACTGTCCTCCCCTGCTGGCCTGATCTCCCACAACTGCCCTCCCTTGCAGACCTGGTCCCTCCCAACTGCCCTCCCCTGCTGGCCATCTTGTGGCGACCATCATGTGTCCACATGGGGTCAGTCATCTTTGACTACATGGGGACAGCCATCTTGTATGTTGGAGTGACAGTCGATTTGCATATTATTCTTTTATTAGATAGGATAGAGGCCTGGTGCATGGGTGGGGGCTGGCTGGTTTGCCCTGAAGGGTGTCCCAGATCAGGGTGGAGGTTCCCTTGGGGTGTGGGGTGGCCTGAGCAAGGGGCCTGTGGTGGTTTTCAGGCCGGCAACGCCCCCTGGTGACCCAAGCGGAGGCCCTGGTATCTGGGATTTATTTATCTTCTATAATTGAAACTTTGTAGCCTTGAGCGGAGCCAAGCCTCCTGCTCGCTCCGTGGCCACAGCCATTTTTGTTGGGATTTATTTATCTTCTATAACTGAAACTTTGTATCCTTAAGCAGAGGCCAAGGTAGGCCAGGGCTGCGGAAACTTGGCTTCCTCCATCGCCGGGGGCAACTCAAGCCTCCTGCTCTCTCCAGCTCCATGGCTGCCGCCATTTTTGTTGGGATTTATTTATCTTCTATAATTGAAACTTTGTAGCCTTAAGCGAAGGCCAAGGCAGGCCAGGGCAGGCGTAAAGCTTGGCTTCCTCCATTGCCAGGGAAACCCAAGCCTCCTGCTCTCTCCGTGGTCACAGCCATCTTGGTTGGGTTAATTTGCGTACTCGCTTCTGATTGGCTGGTGGGAGTGGCTTGTGGGTATAGCAGAGGTACGGTAAATTTGCATATTACTCTTTTATTAGATAGGATATTATTAAAATTTTTACTGGCACAGAAATAGAACAAAATGAAATCCAGAAAAGAGCCAGACAATTACAAAATGTTGATATACATTGAGTGGCCAGATTATTATGATCTCTGAACACATAATAATCTGGCCACTCAGTGTATATCCTATATAATAAAAGGCTAATATGCAAATTGTCCCCTCGACCAGGAGTTCGACCAGCAGGCAGGCCGGCCAACTGTCCATGTCCCCTCCCCCTGCCCAGGCTGGCTGGACCTCACCCATTCACAAATTCATGCACCGGGCCTCTAATTATACACACACACACACACACACACACACACACACAAAACACACACACACACACTGAGTGACCAGATTATTATACGTTCAGAGATCATAATAATCTGGCCACTCACTGTATGTTAAAGGTGGCATCTTGGATTGGTGGGAAAATAATAAACTACACAATCAACAGTGCTAAACATATGAGAAAAACTTAATTTGAGCCCCTATTTCATACAATACAAAAAAATTTTGCAGATAAATTAACAGCCTAAATATTTTTTAAATAGTTTGAAATCACAAGAAAAAATATGAGAATATACACTAATAAAAGTGAAACATGCAAATTAACCATCACTCCACTACACCCACCAGCCAATCAGGAGCGAGTATGCAAATTAACCCAACTAAGATGGTGGCTGCCATGGAGCTGGAGCAAGCAGGAGGCTTGGGTTGCCCCCGGCGATGGAGGAAGCCAAGTTTCCTGCCCGCCCTGGCCAGCCCTGGCCTCCACTCAAGGCTACAAAGTTTCAATTATAGAAGATAAATAAATCCCAGATACCTGCTTCCAGCCAGCCCTGGCCTCGGCTCAAGGAGGAACTGAAAAAGAAAAAAAGCCCCTTACCCAGGCTGGCCACACCCCCATGGGGTGAGGGTCCCTGCTGGGGAGCTTGTTCAGTCTGCAAACAGCCATCAGCCCTCACCCAGGCTGGCCAGGCACCCCAGTGGGGACCCCCACCCTGAAGGGGGTGTGGCCAGCCTGCAAACAGCCCTCAGGCTGGCCACACCCCCATGGCCCGATCCCTGTAAATTGGCAGTTGAACATTCCTCAAGGGGTTCCAGATTGAAGAGGGTGCAGAATGGGCTGAGGGACCCTGCCCCCCACCCCCCTGCACAAATTTTGTGCACCAGGCCTCTAGTATCTCTATAACCTTGGGGGTGGAAAATTTCTTCCTTAAATGCAAAAGGCAGCCCTGGCTGGTGTGGCTCAGTTGGTTGGGCATTATCCCATGCACTGATATGTTGCTGGTTCGATTCCCAGTTAGGGCACATACACAGGTTACAGGTTCAATTCCCGGTTGGGTTGTATGCGGGAGGCAACTGATGTTGATTTTTCACCCTCCCATATTCAGGCCCTTTTCCATGTAGTATCCTCTCACTCTGATTCTGGGCTCAGCCATGTGACCCGCTTTAGATTGGTGACATGAGTTACTTCAAAGCCTAAACCTCAAGAGGCTTTTTGTGTTTCCATTCAGCCTCTTACACCTCTGATGCCACCCTGAGAACATGCCCAATCTAGTCTGCTAAAGGGTAAAGCACATGAAGCGGAGCCAAGGCCATCCTAGATTAGCCAATACACAGCCAGCCCAAAGACATGTGAGAAGATACTGTCAAGATCAGCAGCGCTTCCTAACTAAGGCCACCTGTATGAGAAAAACATGTTTATTATGGTATGTAACTGTGGTTTGTATTTGTTTATTAGCAGCACTGTTGTGGCAATGAATTATTGATGATGTAGTCATAAAATATAATAGAACTGATTAAATCCTGAAGCTAGTTCTTTGAAAATACAAATTAAACAGACTCTAGTGATATTTTTTAAAAATACATAAATAAATAACACCATAAATGAAACATAGAAACATAAGGAATACATATAAAGTAAGATGGTAGCTATAAGAATATGAAAAGTAAACAGACCAAATACTCTAATTAAAAGATAATAGTTGTCATACTAAATTGAAAATAACAACCCACTCTATGCTGTTTACAAGAGACACATCTAAAATGTAAGGAAGGATGAAAATAAAAGAATAAAAAAAAGATATGACATACAAACATGAATCAAAAAAAGCAAGTGTAGCCATGATAAAATCAGAAAAAGTAGACTTTAAAGCACAAAAGATCACTAGAGATAAAGAATACTTCATAATTGATTTTTAAAAGTTCAAAGAAGATTTATAATGATTTAAAAATTATGCACCTAATAACAAAGACGCAAAATATATAATGAAAAAAGGATAGACTACGAGTAAAAATCAATATATCCATAACCACATTTTCTTTATCTATTTGGAATCTTTCAGTAATTTTTTTATTACTAGGTTTTAGTAATTGCATTGAAGTCAGATAACCTACTCTGTATGATTTTAATCCTTTAAAGTTTGTTAAGCATGTGGTCAATTTTGTAAATGTTCCTTCCTTGAATCCATGAAAAGAGTATATATCCTATTGCAGGGCTCTATATGAATCAGTTACACTTGTTAACGTTGTCAAACATTTTATCTTTATTGACTTCATCACTGGTTTGATTGATTCACCTATATATATAAAAGCCTAATATGCAAAGTGTCCCCTCAGGAGTTTGACCACTTACTATGACCTGTGCTGTTGTGGGGAGGCCCGGAACGAAGGAAGGCCCCGGCTGGCAGCCAGTAGCCGGGAGAGGGAGGCCCAGGCTGGCAGCCGGCAGCCACTAGGGATCCTACCAGTGCACAAATTTTGTGCACTGGGCCTCTAGAATGCAGTTTGTCATTCTGGACCAGGTCATTCTGCTATGAAGGACATTATTGGCACAAATGGGGAAACCTGAACGAGGTCTGTGGATTACGAGTTGGACGCTAGTAACATACTCAAGTGAATTCTTTGATTTCGACAGATGTTTGAAGGTTGTAAAGGACAATGTCCCTCTGTGGGAAACACTAAAGTATTCATTGGTGACTCGGCATAAATGGTGGCAACTAATTTTCAAATGGTTTAGGGGGAAAAAAAAGGTACCTGCAACTTTTCTATGAATTTAAGATTGTTTTCACATTTTAAAAAAGAGAAAATAAATTTTTAAAAAGCATTGCCTTGATGTCCTTCCTGTGACAGCCAATTTTGTCATTTTAAACGATTACCCCCTAATGTTCTTCATAGCACAAGTTTCTTAGGTAGTTTTACTTGTACTTCAGTTCATTTTGCATGGACTTTTTCCACATAAGATTTATTGTAACCATGTCCCCTCACTATTGGTAACCTTCTTAAAGGCTACTGCACATCTGTCCAGTGGACACTCACAAATTCAGCAATGCCTCTCTTATGAGAAATGTGGGGGTTTTTAGTTTGTTTATTTATTTGGATATTTTTGCTTGTTCATTTATAGCATTATGATTAAGCTTAATGAATAGTCTTGAATATGTATATTTTTACAGGTTTAATACTATTTTCTCAGATTTGCCACAGTTGAGGTAAAAGAATATGAACCTCTAATGGGTTCTGATAATCATTTCTAAATTGTATTCCAGAGTGTTGGATTAGTCAACCTTCATAGCTGTCAGAAACTCTGAGTTAGGAAGCTTCTGGCCCAGAATGGACTATCTTAATTACAACACCTATTTATAACTTAGTAGGCAGAAAAGGGGAGCAAAAGATCTTGGGTTTTAATGTGCAGTTCAGTTTTAGGGAAGCTGAATATTTTCCCAAACTTATTATAAATAATGTATTTTTGGGTAGTTAATTTTGTGAAAAAAATGTGTGTGTGTGTGTGTGTGTGTGTGTGTGTGTGTGTGTGTGTGTACACACATATATATTTTTTCAATAACTGTCTAGGCCCAAGAGAGAGCTGCTCCCCTTGGAGTGCCACATCAGCAAATGGAAACAGATCTAACCTTTGTGTCCCTGTAAATGCTCCTCTTGACCAAGAAATGCAGTCTATCCAGTCAGCTAATCCCCAAACAGCAAATCGAATCTGGGCTTTATGCTTATTTTCTTGTTCTTTCTCACCCCAAACAAGGTTGATTTTGTGGCTCCAGCTAATTGGATATTTTCTATTTTTCTCTTCCTTGTTCTTATTCTGTATCCCCTAAAAGCTTCCAGCCTTCTGCCCCATTCTGCAATTCTCCAATAGGAGTCTACCCACTTTATGAAGTATTAAATAAAGCTTGTTTACATCACCTTTATTGTCTTCTTTAATCATTTTTTAACAGTATGTATGCATGTGTGTGTGTGCATATATATTTATATATACATATATACACACTGAAAAATAGAAAATCTGAACATATATTAATAATCTTGAATGAAAATGGAATGTCGCCAAAGAGGAACCTGAAGTCAGAGCCAGCTTCCAAGGTGACTGCTCCAGGTTTTGCGCTGAGCTAACCTATGCTCTCCTGAAAGTGTGCAGACACCATCAGCCAGAGGACTCTGCAGTGTCGAAAAGGGTTGCAATCCAGCAGCAAAATAACTGGCTTCATGTTGGGCTTAGAATTAATACATTTTCCTTTGTTTGCTGCCATGTGCAAAGACTATGATTTTTAGTAATTGCTTCCTTAGTTGCTTTGCTCAGATTAAATTAGGTAGATCCGTGATATTTTAAGAGTCTCACAAACCCTGTGTAAACAGACACAGAACTCACAGTGACCCCAATGCAATAGGTGCAGCCCACAGACAGCCAAGTTCATCAGGGGGACATTCAGAGTGTTCACTTGCAAGCAATTGATTTTCAACAGAAAAGTCAGCAGGATCAAGCAGCCTGTTGGGATGAAAATCCCCTGAATCACCTCTATCACCATGTTTTCTAGTAACTGACTCCTGACACCATATAGGGTAATAGCCAAATTACTATAATTATCCAGCCACACAAGTGGCATATCAACATTATTTTAAACATGGATTTTTTTTTTGCATAATCTTTCATTATCATCATTCAGCCTACCATTTGGAAATGGAAAACAACAACAAACTGTGATCTCCAACCAGAAGAAGAGAGGTCACCAAAGAGAACAAATAAAAGGGCTATTTACATGTGAATATACTAAGTGAGATGTGTTTTACAGTTAAATACACTCTTGAAATTCATTAAATGCCTTCTCCCCTGCTTCATAAATGTGGGCAAAAGAGACATTGCCTACTGAGAAAATAATCCCAGCACATAATGATCATAACGAATATAAATAAAGCCACTTTCCTTTCAAAGACCTCAAGGCTCTATATAAAAATGAATTTGCATTTCTACCATTGTGAAATGAATGTCAGGTGACGAGCACAGCCTAGCCATAGGCCATTCCCAGTGCTTATAAGGAGAGTCGGATGCGCCTTCTAGTCGTCTTGCTCTGTGCAAAAAAACAAATTCTTAAGTGGGTGCCTTAAGAATCATTTGGTGCTGCTGTTTTAATATTTTGAAGTTTTTTATTGTTGACATTATTACAGATGTCCCACATTTTCCCCCTCTTTGCCCCCTCCACCCAGACCCTCCCCTTCCTCTGGCCCTCCCCACATTATTTTCTGTGTCTAGGTGCTATGCGTATATATTCTTTAGCTATTCTCTTCACCTTTTTTCATCCCGTCCAGCCCTCTCCTCTCCCCTCTGACATCTGTTAGACTACACCATATACCCATGACTCTAGTTCTACTTTGTTTGTTACTTTATTTTTTGCCCTGGAAGCATTTACTGTCAACCTTGGAGAGAAACACATTAGTCTGGGCATAGATCTGGTATTACTTGTTTTGTCAACATCTCTAGCAAAGCATTAGTTAATTCTAGAATATCAAAGTTGACAAGAGTAGCTAAAGTTTTGGAAGAATGAAATTTTGTCACCTTTCTATACTAAAAAGGTATTTAGTGGTTAAAAAAAAAAAGACAAAATTCGAATTATAACCAAGCATGTATGAGCATTAAGTAGAGTGGACTCTGTTACCAATGTAACAGTCATTTAGACAGACATGAGCAGAGCAAGGACGATGGGTCAGGTACAGAAGGTCATCAGGGTGGAAAGCCCCATGTGCCTAGCAAGGGGCAAAATTGGGAAAACAAGGACCTCGCCCCCAGAGTAACCTTTCCTCCCCTAGCCTGTCATGGTCATGAGGTTTGGAACTCCTGACCTCTCCTCCCTAAAGATAACATCTAGGCCTTAGTTGTGTTTCAGCTCCAGGCCCAGAAAAGCAGCAAAACCAGACAAATGATGCCATGGCTGCCTCAGGACCAGCTGCAATGACTAATGACACCCTGCCCTGGCGCTGACCAATCAGTGGAGACCACTACCCTGAAAGGACATACCTGGAAAGCTGATGAATATTCTATTGAGACCCTCCCCTGACCCTTCCCTTAAGATTCCCATCTGCAAGAGAGAGAGATAAATACCTTCAACACAAGGGACCCAGCTCTCTCCAGGGGGCAAGCCCAGGCCATTCCCTCCCCACCCTTTCCTCTAAGGGAGACTTGCAACCAGTGGAGCAATGGGCAGTGTCAGCTCTTCCCGGGCCAACCCCCTGAACCTGTCTCCAAGGCCCCTTTTCTCTGACTTCCCAGCCTGGGCTCTCCTGCTGCTGCTTCTATGTTGAGCCCTCCCTTGTTTCAGTCCTGTGTGCATTTGCTGCGGCCAATACATTCTTGCTTGCTCTGCTGCACTTTGTCTCTTGACTGAAATCTTTCCTTCAAGAAGACAAGAACTGAGGTCTCGGCGTCTCACAGGTACCACCACCACCTGCATTACTGCCATAGCCTTGTAGACGTGGCCACAGGGCTCCAGACAACCATTGACACAGGACCCTAGGTGTTATGGGCTAAATTAGGTCCCCACAAAATTCATGTTTAGGTCCTACCCCCAGCACCTCAGAATGTGTCTATATTTGGAGATAGGGCCTTTAAAGAGATAATGAAAGTAAAATGAGGTCATATGGTGGCCTTTAATCCCATATGACTGGATCCCTGTAACAAGAGGAGATTAGGACATGGACAGGAACAGAGGGAAGACCACACGAAGACATAGGGAGAAAGCAGCCATCTAGAAGCCACGGAGAGAGGCCTCGGAAGAAACCAACCCTGCCAACGCACTGATCTCAGACTTCTAGCTTTCAGAACTGTGAGAAAATAAATGTCTGTTGTTTAAGCTCCCCAGTCTGTGGTACTCTGTTATGCCAGCCTGAACAAACGTAATACAGAGTCCCTAGTGGGTCACTAGTGAAATAACTACAGAACACACTGGATATTAAAATAGGTATTCTGAGGTACATAATGCAAATATTTTGGCAGAAATACTGCTATTCTCTGTAGACGAGTGTTTCACCCATATTTGAAATCCACAAAGTAAACTAGAAGGCAACCAGGCATATAAAACAGAACCTTGGGAAGATGGACTAAAAGACCCATCTTTTATTTTATTGAGACACAATACATGGTTTGATTTAGCCATTGTTTCTTAGGTTGGGCACATGGAGAGTGATTCCAGATGTTTCCTACCCTTTCAGAGGTGAGAATCTGAGGTCAGAAGCAAATGTAAGTTCGATGAAAATAAATTTAAGACATAAAGAAACATTTCATCACAAAGTGATTTTTTTTATTTAAAAGGCAGCATGGCTATGTTTTATGTGGAGATGTTATAAAAATTATATTTTGAAGGATCTTCTAAATGTATAGTAACCAGCACTTTTCCTGGGTGAGTTGGTTATATTGGTGAGGGCTGTATTGGTTATTCTTTTGAAAGCCCACCATTCTGTTATATAAAATTATAATTCTCCCTGCCAATGGCACATTACATTCCACAGAGATCCTGTATGCTAGGCCCCAGTGGTATGATAAGATTCAAAGATCTGAACCTTGCAGGCCTCATTTAAAACAGATCCCTGCTCCCCAGGTCATACTAACCTACATGACAAACAAAAGTTTTGTTGCTTCCTTGTTTCTTTTTTTTTTTTTTAAAGTAGAAAATGTGGCAATGCCAATACAGCTGTGGAAACACACAGGCTGTGACCTATTTTGCCTTATGCATTATCAAGAAAATTGCTAGCTCAATTCTGATTCCAAAGTCTTCATTGTGCGATACAGTGAACAAGACACAGCTTGCTTTGCAAAGGCTGGGCAGGGCCAGTGGTGGGGCCAACTGGGAAAAAAAATACTATTTTGAGCCATTGTATTGTCACTGAAGGAATATATTCATAAACTGCCAGGCATATGGACTATGTTGATATGTGTTCACTAAGTATTCAGAGGCTCTTAGCATCTGTGTTTCTTTATGAATTCTTCCAATATTCAGAGAACTTGCTATTTCTATACTAGGCACTCCACTAAATAAAAACATACACTTTTATCAGATTTTCCTTACACTGGGACAAAATCTGTATCCTTAGACATTGTTCCCATTGGTCCCAGTTTGGTCCCAAGATTTAATAATTATAAATGAAAATTTTCAAGTCTGTGATAGGTTATATATGCAAAATGGATGATTAAAGATGAAAACATATACAAATTAGTCAAGTAAAATGCAAATTGAATGAGCTCAGTTACACTTTTTAAATGCAACTTTAACTTTGGATATGGCTGGTAGGATGGACAGCATGCTGATCAGAATGTGTGTGAATAGCTAAAGGAGAGCCACGGTATTAGCTTAAGAAGGTTGAGCTGGGACGTTCTTCTGCCTGGAAGGGTTCAGGCTGGTGTAAAATTGCAAGTTTCACAGCTGGTGGGAAAGACCTGACCCTAAGTCCAGGATCTGAGAAGCAGCAGTTTATTTGAGAGGTGATTCCCGGAAGCACCAGGAGGGTGGTGAGGGAGAGAGAAAGGGAAGGTAAAGTACTAGTATGTGTCATTGCACAGCTCACCACTGTGGACAGCTGGAACTTAACTCTGTGGAGGAACTGCGGGAAACAGTATAAAACTCCTGCCTCCCAGTTCTCCCACCGGAAGCATGGGTATTTATGCCCTGACTACTATCACTTGTGTATGTTTTCACAGCAGCGTCTTGGCGTGGGCTCCCTGAGAAGCAGACGTGGAGTCAAGGATTCCAGTTCAACCATTTACCTGGGAGCTGACAGAGAAAACAGTAGTAAGGGGGCAGTGCTGTGAGACAGGGAAGGAGAGCCTGCGCTCAGTGTGTTAATTCCTGGCAGTCCTGGCCTGCCTCTGGCACAGGGGAGAGTGGCCGGCCAGTTCCAAATCCCACAGACGCAGAGGTGAAGAGTCCACAGGTGGAATTTGTTCAGAGCACACACACAATAGTCTTGAGGCAGGACAGAAAGAAGTTAGGGAAAAATCCCGACAAGTGGGATGAGGAAGTAGGAAGGGACTTCACAGGCCAGTGAGCCCTTTCATCAGAGCCCTCACTACCACATTTGACACCCCTGCCATGGTCACAGAAGGCAACAACAACAGGAACTTGCTACTGTCAGATCATTCCAAGGTGGAGATAAAAAAAAAAAAACTGACAAGGGGCCGACCCCCAAACTCATTATATCAGCATTATAATGAAAATCGACACCGCGAGTAGAAGGAGGTGGCCAAGGAGGACCAATACAAGAACAGACCATATTAGGAACAAGACCCCCACCCAACCCGAAGGTGGAGAAAGAATTTGGTGCCACAAAGTTCAAAAACCGGGATCACGTAAAATCCCAGGAACTGACCATGTGCACAACTTACTCCAGCTGGCCTGCATCCACTTGGACATGCACTCTTGCTTCTTTCAGAGCAGCGCCCGCACCCTGACATCTCCCTTTCTCTACCTGAATAAAACTTGCTTTTGTTCTTACTCCGACTCGATCTTGAAACCTTTCCTGCATGAGTCAAGAGCCTGGAGGTTGCCTGACACGTGAAAGGTTCGGGACCATGCCAGGCAGGGCCAGTCCCCCGTTTTGCTGGTCTGGTGACAGTCCTAGGGATATGCCACTGAGAACCCATTAAAAAGTGCTAATCCAATACGTCGTTGAAGTAAAAAAACGGACCATGTATCTAGTGTAGTAAAACCCACTGGAGTTTTCAGTCAAAGCCATCTTACATAAGTTACCTTGGCAAGCAGAGAGGGCGGGAGCTGGGTGCTGGGTTAGCCCCTGATGAGCTTTAAAACCTTGCATGAGCTTAGGCAGGTGTAAAAAGGAAACCATGTCACCTATCCTAGCTCTCCCACCAATTTAAAGGAATAAAATGAGAAGATATATATGAAAATCCTTTGAAAAAAAGCACTGAACAAAATACAAGGTATAAGGCACAATGATGTATGCCCATCTGAACCAAGAATTTTAGTTCATATTTTAGAGAAATTATATTTCCTTTAACTTGAGACTTTCATCAGAAAAAACATGAACAGGAGATCATAGAATTTTCTCTGGAGCCTCATTCTTTGTTGTTGATAGGAAGATGGCAGCAAATGTGGTGATGACTCTTTTCTTAGACATAATGAGCTGTTGATTATTTGTGGATCCATCCCTGAGTTATTTGGAAGGCTACAATAGTGCTCCCTAGTGAAAATTTCATAATCATCTTTGTGTCAGTGAACATAAAACTGGATTTTCAAAAATAAACAAGGCACAGAAGATAACACAAGTTTCCTCATTTCCTTAATGTACCATCCTTTTTTGAGATCAACTAATTTTAAGTAAAAATATTAAAGGCCATAGAGAGAAATAGAACTTCTTTCAGCTTCCATATCTCTGTGGGCTTTTGCTAAACAGGGATATACTAGATTATGCGTGTTTTTAAGTCTAAATTTTAAATGTTTTTCTCCCCATAAGTTTCCAAAATAGGAACTTTCCATTCATTCTATATATATCTGGCACGATCATCAGTAGCCTCAAAGCTTCTCAGGAACACACTGGAAAAGACTATATCATTTCAACCATATATATATATATATATATATGTATATATATATATATACACACATATACACACACACACACACACACACACACACATACACACACAGTTTTATTGATTTCAGAGAGGAAGGGAGAGGGAGGGAGGGATAGAAACATCAATGATGAGAGAGAATCATTGATTGGCTGCCTCCTGCACGTCCCACACTGAGGATTGAACTTGCAACCTGGGCATGTGCCCCAATCAGGAATCGAGCCATGACCTCCTGGTTCATAGGTTGACACTCAACCACTGAGCCAAAGTGGGGGGTGGGGGGTGAGGTGGGGGGGACAACTTAAAATTTTTTTAGGACTTACTCTGTACTTGGCACTGAGTTAAGTACATCATGTAGATTCTAACATTTAATCTTTCCAACAATTCTTTGGGTTAGAGACTATTTTTTATCTCCATTTTATACATGAGAAAATTGATCCATAATGTCTATTTAATGCCACTTTCGGTAAGAATTTATACATTTGAAAATGACAATGATAACTTATGACTGAAGATTGCCTCATGCTGAAAAGTTCCTTCAGTGCACTCCAACGTCTCTTTGCTAAGAAGCATGGGCCAGTCAGCCTTCACTATTAAAAAACAATGACCTCAAATCTCTCTTTTGGGAAGAGTACAGTCTTCAGTGCGAAAAGGAAACCGCCTCTGCATCGGTGGCTGGACATTCAGATGAGCTCTGTGCATCCAGGCACTTGGTTTTCCATCAAGGGAATGACGGCACGTGCCATTGTTTAGATTAACAAGAGCTTTGCCACCACTCAGTGTGTTTCTCTTTCTTTCTTTCTTTCCTTTTTTTTTTTTTTTTTTTGACAATCTTGATATATAATCTTGCAGAAACAAGAAAGTGGAACAATTCAAAATGCCCAGATTTTAACTTGGGAAGACTCAAGTGGGTGAAAGGCCAATCACAAAGAAGTAACAATTGCTAACAACAATGACCAACATTGATTGAGCACTAGAGTAAAGCCCTTGACATGGGTGTTCTCAGTGAAACTTCACAACTCCTCTCTGTGGGAGGTATCACTATTATTCCTATTTTACAAAAGAAGAAACCCTGGTGTAGAGAAGTGAATTAACATACCTTGCCTGCATCTGTCTGATTTAAGAACCGAAACATTTAACTGCAAAGATACCCAGGAATGCAGTAAGATCTCGTTAAATTAAAATACCAAAGTTTGAGATTACCTAATTTCACTTGGTGAAAATCCTGATACAGACAATGTTTTAAAATCAATTTTGTTATTTCAGATGGGTAGGAATAAATTAAGCAAGTTAAAAATGACTATTTGCTTAAATAGGCCAGTACTATTGAAAAAATAATAATTTGCTAACGACATAAACACAGAAGCACTAACTAGTAGGATTAAAACTTAAAGGCATATAGAACTCCTTGAGTTACTGATTTGAAAAATTCACTCATTATAATTATGCTTGCATGTATATGTAAAATCATTAAATATTACCAATTATTTCACCATAAACAATCTAAAGGCAGACATTCTGAATTTAGGAAACCTTAAACTGCAAAGCCATTATGTTTAACTAAACTAAAATTTAAAATTTAGACTATCTGAGCTCATGGATATGTGCGCAATGATTTGATTAACCATGGGAAGAACCTATACCTTAAAGAGAATTTCAGGAGGAGATATAAAATTAGTTCCATCACTTAGTAAAACACAGTTGTGTATAGGCATGGATTTAATTCTTGACATGTTCCTGTGATAGCCCCTGTACCTTGACTTTCTTGAAAGATTAAGTCTCGTGGTGGCTCCAGAACATCATCAGGATGTGGGACACAGAATCCGTGGAAGGGCCCCAAGTCAAAGCACTCATGTAGGAGCTGCATGTTCACTTGTGAGCACACGCTCATGAACCCAACAGCTACACCTTCCACCTGAAACATCCAAAATATCTAGTTAGTCTATCAGACCTCAAATGGATTCTCAGCATGAAACTTTCATGAGTCCATAGCATAGTGGGTGATTGGACCAACGTAGTTTGGCAAGTACTTTGAGGCATTTGAGAGAGGGAGCAGTGCTTTCCTTCAGCAGCTCTAGTGTCCAGCACAATGCATGGCACACACAACACACTCAAAACAATCCTATATAATAAAAGCCTAATATGCAAATTATCCCCTCGACCGGGCGTTCAACCAGGAGTTCATCTGGGAGTTCGACCAGGGGATGGGGCCAGCAGCCAACTGTGGGAAGGTAAGCCCTAGCCAGTGGCAGCAGGCAGCCACCGGAGGAAGGGAGGTCCCGGCTGGCAGCCGGCAGCGGCTAGGGATCCTACCCTTGCATTAATTTTGTGCACTGGGCCTCTAGTGTTCAACAAGTGACCGTGGTCAACAATCCTAGAAATGGATACCTAACATAGGGAAGCTGCCAGAGAGTTCTTGAAGAAAAACTACTTGGAACTTAACATGTGCCCTCTTGGCCCAGGCAGTGCCCCGCCTGCCCACATCCTTTGCATTATCCCACTGCAAGCCTAGCCTTCTGTCCACTCTCCTCCTCGGTACCATGCACAGTTTTCAAAGACCAGCCACTGTTCCCGTGTCCATCTGATTGACTCCCGATTCAGAGAAAGTTCATGGTCACTCACTCCTTACCAGGTAGGAACTCTTTGATTTTCTTGAATTCATTTATTTGCTTAGAAGGTCTCATAGAAAGGAGATGTGAGGAAAGAGGTTTGGTGGAAAGGTCTGAGCAAAGTAAACTCATGGGTCTAATCTAAAAATGCATCTATCACCTTCCAGCATCATAACAGCTACCTGTTTGAACCTCTTAGAATGGTCCCCATGATTTTAGGCCTTTGATGAGAAAGACACAGGTAGGATTAAGAATGTGATAGTGTGATAGAATAAGAAATTTATATTTGGTCTTCATCCCTGATCCAAGAGCAAGCTCCTAAAACACTTGCAATTTCCTAAAAGGCGCATTTTTTGTTTTTTCATAATAGCCCTTTTCAAGGATACCTGAGTTTATGCTAATAAGGTCACTCTTGGAAAATGGGGGCTAGTTGTCAGAGGAACGAAACCTGTGATTTGAGGGTTGGAACTTTCAGTCCCACCCCTGACCTCAAGGGAGGGGAGAGGGGCCAGATATTAAGTTCAATCACCAATAGCCAATAATATAATCAACCATTCATGGCACCACCATAAAAACCCCTAAACAACTGGATTAAGGAGTTTTTGGTTTAGTGAACTCATTGAGGTGCTGGGAGGTGATGTGCTCAAAGAGGGCATGAAAACTCACCCCACCCCCTCCGCCACACACACACCTTGCTCTATGTATCTTTTCCATTTGACTGTTCCTGAGCTGTATCTTTTTTATTTTAATTTTTATTGGTTTTGAGAGAGAGAGAGAGAGAGAGCAGAGAGAGAGAAACATCAATGATTGGTTGTCTCCTGCATGCCCCCTACCAGGGAGGGAGCCTGAAACTCAGGCTGGAATTGAACTGGCAACCTTTTGGTGAATGGGATAACGCCCAACCAACCGAGCCACACTGGCCAGGGCCTGAGTTGTATCTTTTATAATGAACTGTAGTAGTAATTAAAACATTTCCCTGAGTTCTATGAGCTGTACTATTAAATTAGTGAATCCAAGGAGGGGGTTGTGAGAACCCCTGATTTATTGCCAGATAGTCAGGAGTACAGGTGGCAATCTGGGGCTTGTGACTGGCGTCTGAAGTGGGAGCAGTCTTGTGGATCTGAGCTCTAAATGTGTGGGTCTGTGCTGACTCCAGGTAACGTCAGAACAGAGCTGCAGGACACCCAGTGGTGCTTTGAGAGCTGAAGAACTAGTTGGTGTAGAAAGAAAACTCTACACATTTGGTGTCAGAGGGCTGTGATTAGAGGAAACAAGTTATCTTTTAATGAGTAACTAGCTAATCTGCACCTATGATTGGTACTAAAATATAAATTAACAAATTTAATTCTATCATATTCCACATTAAGAGATGACTGTTACTGAAATTCTTTATTATATCTATTAAATAATTCTATACTTCATTCTTCTCCATAAGATAAGCATTTAAAATTTTAAAAGAGAATGAGAGAAAATGTATAGTTCCTTGGTTAACTAATCTTATTGTGGTAATCATTTTGTAATATGTACATATATCAAATCATTATGTTGTACAACTTAAATTATACAAAGTTATATGTCAATTATATCAGTAAAAGTGGAAAAAAATAAATTTCACATAAATAATTCCTGCTGATTATTACATGGGTTTGAAGCAAATTCTGGTTGACTGGTTTGACTGCCAGTTCTTAATAGAAACTAGCATTTATCCCTCAAGGGTTTAGCCTCTTTTGGGGGACAACCATTCCACTTAAAAAGTAGAACTCAATAATCATAGGCATTCCCTAGTCCCCAAAATGTAGCATCATCCCATAAATGCCCATTATGAGAAAATGATTAATATTTTAACTCACAATTTTCAACTGGTGTGCCACAAGAATTTTAAAAACATGTAATACTTGGCTATTTAATCAGGGGCACTGACCTCTTTTCCTTTAGATTGACAAACGAAAAAAAAAAAAAAAAAGGACAACAACCCTGATTGGTGTGGCTCAGTTGGTTGAGTATTGACCAGTACACCAAAAAGTCACCGGTTTGATTCCCGGTCTGGACACATACTCTGGTTGCAGGCTTGATGCCGGGTAGGGATTGTGCAGGAAGCAGCCAATCAATGTTTCTATCTCTCCCTCTCCCTTCCTCTCTCTCAAAAATAAATAAAAGCACTTTCTAAAAAATTGCAACAGCCAACACAGCAAAAGTGGACTGTTGTGAATGCTCTGTCCCAAACCATAAATATATAGGTCATATAATAGAATCACATCTTATTGGTCATGTCACATAAGATTGCATCTGATTAGTTAATTCTTGGTACCAGAACACCTTATATACAAGTATTGGCACCCAATTTTTTCAAAAGTCACTTTGGAGCAAAAAGGGTAGGTAATTACTATTATTATTATTTTTGGTAAATCATTCAAAATTATACCTATATTTTTGGTCAGATTAACAAAAAGTATATTTTTAATGTGCCACAGAATTTTAATAATTAGTTTGTGTGCCATGAGATGAAAAAGTTGAAAATCACTGAAAATCACACAATAAAGCAGAAAATTAAGCTACAATAATGCTCAATCTTTTAAATGGCACAGAAAAATTAGGTATTAAACTAATGTTCTCAAATGTGCCTTCTAGTTTAAAACCATTTGTTTTCAAACATATGTTTGAAAAATACATGTGAGATTTCCTTTATTTTCTCTTTAATGCTATAAATATAAGGGGATGATTTAAAAATTAATTTTTCCATGCATATCCTTTTCTTTACCAGCTCCCCAAAATGATACTAGCTAGCTGTAAAAGGCTGAATTTACACAGCTGTTTTATAAAGCCATTGACACTTTAATAAAAGTCCAAAATAAACATTTTAATTTTTTCCCCAAATAACAAGCGATTGTTTGTCTTGTTTGCACTCATGAACAAAGGCTGAGTAGCTGCAGTTGTCTGGCTTCTCTGTAATTGTAGGCCCAAGACTCAGCAGACGCTGATTAACCAATCCATCTACCATATGTGCAGAAAGAGCCGGCCAGCCTCCCTCTCGGCAGGGAAAATTGGCATCCATCTTGGTTCACATGGAGATGTCCTTCTAATCTACAGCCACACTGGCACAAAGAAACTTCGATGGCCTGAAATACCTTTTGCTGGCTTCATGGAGAGCTGCATGCGCATGATAAGAATGTATTATTTATAAGACTGCTGTTAGTAATGAGCTATTACACTAATGGCTCATTGTGTTTGGAATTTGATTTCAAATGGCATGGATCACACATTCTGATGAAAATGAGAAAAACATGTTTTGCCATTAGGAACAAAGATTTAACATTCTCCAATTCTACAACCTGTTATATTCCCATCATTCATCCCGGGTTGTGACAATTCACAAAAGTTCACAATTATGGACTGCTACCGAGCAAGGACATACTGTGGACGTGTCTGCTATTTCCTTTGAGTTTCTTTCAAATAACTATTTTGATTTGAGAAACACTGCTCTGAATTATGAATTTGTGGAAGGGTTCAAATGCATCTTTTTGCGTGTATGTTTTCCAAAAACAATAAATGGATGTAATGGACTATTTTCACCTGTTCAATGAAAAGGCATTGATTGCTGGCTGCTATCTATCCTCCAGGTGACAGGGATACTTTCTACCACAAAGGTGTCTTCAATTTTCTTATACTGAAGAGCTAACCTGTAAGTTTTGTTGTTGTTGTGATCTACACGATGGTACATAAGGCTCAGGTTACTAGAAAATCTTATGTGCAGTGGTCTTGTCCTGACACGCAGGTCCATTTATAGACACATGTGCACTGTATCGAACATGCTTCCATCTGAAAGGCCTTATGGTCATCCATCCCTTTTGGGTGGCAATACTCCACAATTAGGTAGCCCTCACTGCGAACAGTGCCAGCTCTGATCCCCTCTTCCTTATGCCAAGGGCATGGCTGAGTTGGCAGGCACTGTCTACACACAGGTCAGCGGTGCCTACGCCATGGATAATGCCAAAGCAGACACTCCGCCATCTGTCTCTAGGAGCTGCCCTTGGCCTCTAACTTCCCTTCCCAGAAATCTCAGTTTGGAGTAAACACCAGATGACAAGGTAAGCCAGGGCAAAGTTATGAAAAGCAACTTACAGCAAAGTGATGACTCCAAAGTGGCTATCAAGCCAAAGAATGTCCTCACAGTTAAAAACCTTTAATTAAGGGCTTTGCACACGGCACAGGCATAACTCTCAGACACTCTACATGCATGGCCTGTAACTGCTGTGAGCTGGGCTGGTAAGAAACAGACGTGATGTACTTTGTTCTATTATCTCTGGTCAACTGGAGTCACATATAAGCATGGTAAGCAAGTAAATGCCTAATTGGCATTTTGGGGGGAAAAGCCCTGACTTGCAGCAAATTCCAATTTCTGTGATATAAATACTCCAATTGTAGCCAATTGTAAACTACCAATGTAATGTCACTGAACAGGGAGCTGGAAAGGGATGCCCAGTAGCCACCATTATATAATCTTTCCACTATACAGAGACCACGGACATAAACCTAAAGAGCACAGGTATTAGTAAAATAATCAGGAAGTGATGGGTATTGAGCATTTATTAACTTTGTTTTTAATATAACTTATTACACTGTAAGTTTATATAATTTAATTTTTAATAATGGCTGTGTTTAACAACCAGCTTGCAAAATTACTGAAGACTTAACAATTGGCTCTTGTAAGCCCGAGAGAGAGCTAACTCCAGCATACCACTGCCTAAAGGGCCAACCTGAGGAAGTCTAGGTGATTGGGAGAATGACACAGGGAAACAGTGGGGAGGACAATGACAGCACTGATTTTGAACCTGAAAAGGCTTAATTCCCTGGATACAGCTTGGTACAGACTGAAGATCTGCTCCCATATCCTAAAATGGTTTCCTCCTATTGAGGGGTCCTGTTTCTGCCTTTCCATTTGAGACTGAGTCTGTGGTCTCATCTCCAAAGAATACAAAGTTTCTGATGTCTGAGGCAGCACAACCTCTTGGAGATTGGCTCTCTAGAGACACCAAAGGGTCCTTGCAGGGTTGGGATTGCAATTTGAAGCCTATAACTTTCCTCTGATGGTTTTACACAATAAAAATGTGTAACATACGACTAGAGAAAGAACGAATGTGAGTGTCTTCCCACTGCAGCTGCTCTTCAGGAGCACTAACTCAAGTGATTTAGGTTGAAGCTAGCACCTTGGAAGCAAAAAATTAAAAGCCTTCTCCAGAGTGATGTCAGCATCAAGGCAGCTTAAAGATATCCATCATTTTGTCCCCCAATTCAACAGCAAATATTCAGCATCTATCCATGAACAAAAGTGCCTATGAAATCCAGTACCATATGCAACGGGACCTGGAAGGAGTCTTGCCTACCTGTGCATCAGGAAATAGGCAGATAGTCATCGGTCCTGGCTATGGACCATGTGTGGCCTATGAATTGGATCCAGCACTTCTTGGTGTGGTCTGAGAGCCACTGACTTAATCACTCGCAGAGGAGAGAGAGCCTTTGTGAAGGGGCATGTTTCTAGAGAAGTTCCGGGACTTCATTGAAGCAAAAAAAGTCTGAATTTGGACAAACTAGAGTAGGTAAAAGGAACAGTTTGACATTAACCATGTCACCCATCACCAAGGAGACACAGATTAGTGCCAAGATAGATCTTCCTTAGGGTGGGGAAAGGGATAGCATACGAGCAAGTACCAGCATTCCCAGCTGTGTGAATGCTTCCTAAGGGACTCGTTTATCTGCACCCCATTCATGCGTACTAAATAGGGAGTCCAAAACTGGGGTGGGGTGGGTGAAAAGAGTCTAGGAAAACAGCAGATAAAATTCTTGGAGAACATTAAAGAAACACAGACCATAGATATGTTGTAAATTCTACCAAGAAGTCCACCCATGACCTACTGGGAATGTCTCACCCATGAATCCTCCCAACTGGCCCATGAGCACTCCCAGCTCTCTGTGTGCCTCACCCATATACCACCCTACCCCCATGGCTAGCTCCCTTGCATGTTTCCAGCAGCAGCATGAGCAGGCTTTGGCAGATGGCTAATGAACACATGCAGAAAATCAGTTAAAGCAATGGGCCAAAGAGAGACCACAAACTTGAGTTGTAGTGCCATCTTTGGGAAAAGAGGCTGTCAGTACCCAGCCTGCTGCTTCTCAAGATTCAGAAACTACATTTGAGCTTAAGAATTCTGCCACAAGAGAAAGCAAGAAGCATGGAGCAGATGTATTCACAGGATATCCAAGAAAGCCTCAGAATTCCTTGTAGGACTAATGGAGATATTTCACTTATGAAGGAGATGATTGCTACTTCAAAGGTGAAGCCAGTAACACAAAATTCCAAGGAACATTTAAAAAGCAAGGAAATATGACACTATCAAAGGATCACAATTATCTTATAGTAACCCAACTCAAAGAGATGGAGATCTCTGATTTACCACATCAAGAACTCAAAATAGCTATTTTAAAGAAACTTAATGAACTGCATGAAAGCACAGAGACAGTTCAAGAAAAATGGGGAAACAATACACACACACTCACATTGAGAAGTTTAATAAAGAGACAGAAATCATAAAAAATTGAAAAGAAATTTTGGTGCTAAATAATACAATGAATGAAACAAAACAAAATTCAATAGAGAGCATCAACACAAGACTTGATCAAGCAGAAGAAGTAATCAGTGAGATCAAAGACAGGATCTTTGAAATTATCAAGTCATGGGAAAACAAAGAAGAATGAAAAAGAGAGGAAAAAGTCTACATGATCTAGAAATATTGTCAAAATGATCAATTTGCAATCATTGGATTTCCGGAGGGAGAAAGAGGAAAAGGGGGACAGAAAGCTTATTTAAGAAGAGCTGAGAACATCTCAAATCTAGGGAGAGATTTGTATATCAAAGTTCATAAAAGTCCTAAGTCACCAAAGTAAACTTAAAAAGATCCCCTCCAAGGCACATTTAATAAAACTATCAAAAATAAAAGACAAATAGAGAATCCTGAAAGTAGCAAGAGACAAGAAGCTGCAATTTTTTATAAGGCTATCTTAGCAGAAACCTTACAGGGCAAGAGAGCATGAATGGTATATTCAAAGTGCTGGAACAAAACCCTGCCAACCAAGAACACTTTACCCAGCAAAGCTATCCTTCCGAAATGAAAGGTAGATCAAGACTTTCCCAGACAAACAAAAGCTGAGGGAGTTCATCACCACTAGACCTACCATATAAGAAATACTGAAAGGAGTTCTTTAAACTGAAATGTAAGGACACTAATTAGTACCGTGAGAACATATGAAAATATACAATACACTGATAAAGGTAAGTATATAGTCAAATTCAGAATTCTCTAATACTGTAATATTATACACAGTATTGTATACACAGGTGGAATGTTGATCACTTAACTCTAGTATAAAGGTTAAAGTCCAAAAGTATTAAAAATAAAAATAGCTATAATTTATTAATAAATATAATATTTAAAAAGGTAAATAGTGACATTGAAAACAAAAGGGTAAAATTTTTGTATATGATCGAAGTTAAGTTGTTATCAGCATAAAATATACTACATGTATAAAATTTTATGTAAGCCTCATTGTAACAACAAAGCAAAAAACTGCAATAGATCCCCAAAAGATAAACAAAAAAGAATATAAGCATACCCTACAGAAAATCAATAATTAACAAAAGAAGGCAGAAAGAGATAATGAAAGGAATAGGGTACTACAAAAAAAGAAAACAGTGACTCCTTACCTATCAATAATTACTCTAAATGTAAATGGATTATATTCTCCAATCAAAAGATATAGAGTGGCTGGATGAATAGGAAAGCAAGACCCAACTATATGCTGCCTACAAGAGACTTACTTCCGTTCTAATGCTAAAGTGGAGAGAGTGGGAGAGAAACCAAGATGGCGGCATAGGTGAAACACCTAACCTGCAGCCGGGCACAACAATTTCAAAAATACAACTAGAGGTCAGAACGGACATCGTCCAGAACCACAGGAGAGCTGGCGGACTGAAATACCCACAGCTGGGGGGAAGGAGAAGGCCACGGGGACAGTCGGGGAAGCCGTAAAAGCCTGAGGTATGGAGAAACGGGCGGAGACATGAGCACACGCGCCTGCGGGGAGGATGGAACCGGAGAGGAGGGGGCGGCTGATGACCTGGCCGGCATTCACTGGCAGGAAGGAGATAAAGGCTCCGGAGTGCGCTGAGCACCGGCTCCGATTGCACTGAACCCCATTCCGGGCGAAACCCTGGGAAACTCACTCACTTTCGCAACTCCGCCGCCCCCGCAGGCCGCCCGGCCCGGGACGCTGGGGACGCCGCCGCAGCGGCGGCGCCCGGAGCCCGGCGGCCTCCCAGCACCCGTCCCCGCCGCGCAGCCCCCGCGCGCCTGGTGCCGCGGGCCGCGCGCCCCGTACACCGGACAGAGGCCCGGGCGCCCTCTCCGTGCACCTCCCGGCGGCGCTAGACTTCAGTAGAGTTGACTGAATTCAAGGGATTAAGAAGTATAAATTGGGGGGACGCCGCGGCGGCGACGTCCGGAACGCGGCGATGGCGGTGCCTGGAGCTCAGCGGCCGCCCAGCGCCCGTCCCAGCCGCGCGGCCCTCGCGCGCCTGGTTCCGCGGGACGCGCGCACCGCGCACTGAATGGAGGCCCGGGCGCCCTTTCCGTGCACCTCCCGGCGGCGCTAGACTTCAGTAGAGTTGACTGAAATGAAGGGATTAAGAGGTACAGATTGGGAAGTTTGAAAAAGATGGCGGCGGAGGTTAGGGGCTGTTCTGTTGCCTCGCACCCAGCGAAATAGGAGGGGATGAGGTGTGGAGGTGCGTGGGTCTGGCTGGTGGCGGGGGAGAGGGGCTTTTGTTCCAAACCTAGGGGAGATTGGCTCTCCATCACCCTGAAACCCATCTTCTGGCGAACCCCGGGAGACCCAGATGCCTGCGGGGAGAGGCGGGACTCTTGCGGAGATGCGCCCAGCAATCAGTGTTTGCTGCGCTGGAGTGCGGAACGAGGGGACTTAGATACGTGGAAGGCAGAAGGACCAGACTCACAGCCATCTTGGCTCGCCGCACCATGGCCTGTGGGCGCCCTGAGACCCCGCCCCGCCCTGGGACCCGCCCCGCACGTTTTAAAGACCTGCCCCGCAAGTCTTGCAGGCACACCTGCGCCCCAAGCAACGGCTTATGCATATGGGTGGCCTGCCCTCTGGCAGCGGACCAGATGATCTGCTGTTCTAGTCGGACTGCTCCAGGGCCACTCAGACAGGAGGAAGAAACTACAGTTTTTGCTGTAATCCTTGCTGAGTTCCTAAGGCAGTAACTGATCTACACCCCATTGGAGACCCAGAAACGAGGGCATCTGGTGGTCTGTGGGAGATGACACCAGATTTCAACCACGTGCATAAGGGACACATTCAACGGGAATATTCAGTGAGCGCCAAAGCTTTGCTGCACCAAGACCCGGCCCATAAACGTGTCTCCTGCACAGCAACTCTTCCTTTATAGACAAAGAGAGCCCCCCCAGTGACACCAACAACAATCAAGACTTAACTATACAAAGGAGGACCAAGATGGAGGCATAGGGCGGAAGCCTGATTGTTGCCTACCACAACAACTTTGAGACTACGACAAGAGAGCAGAGCAGACACCATCCAAGACCACCATAGGGCTGGCTGAGTAGATGCTCTACAACTAGAATAAAAGAGGGGTATGGGGGATGATGCTGATGCCGGTGACCCAAAGACCACACTTTAAGAACTACGGCTCAGGCGACACAAAAGAACTAAGGCTCAGGCGATACAACAGCGGCCTGGAACGTGCTCGGCGCAGTTCCCCCGGCGGTCCCCGGCGGAGGGGACGGCTCCACTGGCAGCCAAGCACGGACAGACGAACCCCTATGAGACATGGGGTGGGAGACTCCGTGCTTGCTGACCTCTGAGTCCGTCAAGAATCTCAACGCCCCGGAAGCGGCCAGGTGCGCATGCTCGGCGACCAGCCACCGATGCAGACCCAAGGGCCGACGCAGCGACGCCAGACTGGCCCACCGCCATGCACCGGGTGCACCGGAGCTTCGCCGAGCCGCCGCCCGACGAGTTCTGCAGCAGCCATACTGGAGCTCTGGAAGGATGGCCAGGGGAATTGCTGAGGGGGGATTGACCGGCAGGAATTGGGATCGGGAAGACGGGGCCCCGCTGAGACCCGGGTGCGGGCGGGGTTGCGCGCCTCTGGGCTCGGGTGTGGTCACACGCCTCTGGGTATAAGTGAGGCCTCAAGTCCCTGGGTCTAGGTGAGGCCACATGCCCCTGGGTCCAGGTGAGGCCGGACTCCGGGTCCGGGTGAGGCCAAGTGCCCCTGGACCCGGATGACGCTGGATCCCGTGCCCGGGCGAGGCCAAGCGCCCCTGGGTCTGGGAGAGCCCACACACCCCTGGGTCCAGGCGAGACCATGTGTCCCTGGATCCGGGTGAGGCCGCGTGCACCTAGGCCCGGGTGAGCCCAAGTGGCCCTGGGTCTGGGAGAGGCCAAGCGTCCCTGGGTCCGGGTGAGACCATGTGTCCCTGGATCCGGGTGAGGCCTCGTGCACCTAGGCCCGGGTGAGCCCAAGTGGCCCTGGGTCTGGGAGAGGCCAAGCATCCCTGAGTCCGGGTGAGACCATGAGTCCCTGGATCCGGGTGAGGCCTCGTGCACCTAGGCCCGGGTGAGCCCAAGTGGCCCTGGGTCGGGGAGAGGCCAAGCGTCCCTGGGTCCGGGTGAGACCATGTGTCCCTGGATCCGGGTGAGGCCTCATGCACCTAGGCCCGGGTGAGCCCAAGTGGCCCTGGGTCTGGGAGAGGCCAAGCATCCCTGGGTCCGGGTGAGACCATGTGTCCCAGGATCCGGGTGAGGCCTCGTGCACCTAGGCCCGGGTGAGCCCAAGTGGCCCTGGGTCTGGGGGAGGCCAAGCGCCCCTGGGTCCGGGTGAGACCATGCGTCCCTGGATCCGGATGAGGCCTCGTGCACCTAGGCCCGGGTGAGCCCAAGGGGCCCTGGGTCTGGGAGAGGCCAAGCGTCCCTGGGTCCGGGTGAGACCATGTGTCCCTGGATCCGGATGAGGCCTCGTGCACCTAGGCCCGGGTGAGCCCAAGTGGCCCTGGGTCTGGGAGTGGCCAAACGTTCCTGGGTCTGGGTGAGACCGTGTGTCCCTGGATCCGGGTGAGGCCTCGTGCACCTAGGCCCGGGTGAGCCCAAGTGGCCCTGGGTCTGGGAGTGGCCAAGCGTTCCTGGGTCTGGGTGAGACCGTTTGTCCCTGGATCCGGGTGAGGCCTCGTGCACCTAGGCCCGGGTGAGCCCAAGTGGCCCTGGGTCTGGGAGTGGCCAAGCGTTCCTGGGTCTGGGTGAGACCGTGTGTCCCTGGATCCGGGTGAGGCCTCGTGCACCTAGGCCCGGGTGAGCCCAAGTGGCCCTGGGTCGGGGACAGGCCAAGCGTCCCTGGGTCCGGGTGAGACCATGTGTCCCTGGATCCGGGTGAGGCCTCGTGCACCTAGGCCCGGGTGAGCCCAAGTGGCCCTGGGTCTGGGAGAGGCCAAGCGTCCCTGGGTCCGGGTGAGACCATGTGTCCCTGGATCCGGATGAGGCCTCGTGCACCTAGGCCCGGGTGAGCCCAAGTGGCCCTGGGTCTGGGAGAGGCCAAGCGTCCCTGGGTCCGGGTGAGACCATGTGTCCCTGGATCCGGATGAAGCCTCGTGCACCTAGGCCCGGGTGAGGCCACGTGCCCCTGGGTCTGGGAGAGGCTAAGCGTCCCTGGGTCTGGGTGAGACCATGTGTCCCTGGATCTGGGTGAGGCCTCGTGCACCTAGGCCCGGGTGAGCCCAAGTGGCCCTGGGTCTGGGAGTGGCCAAAAGTTCCTGGGTCTGGGTGAGACTCTGTGTCCCTGGATCCGGGTGAGGCCTCGTGAACCTAGGCCCGGGTGAGCCCAAGTGGCCCTGGGTCTGGGAGAGGCCAAGCGTCCCTGGGTCCGGGTGAGACCATGTGTCCCTGGATCCGGGTGAGGCCTTGTGCACCTAGGCCCGGGTGAGCCCAAGTGGCCCTGGGTCTGGGAGAGGCCAAGCATCCCTGAGTCCGGGTGAGACCATGAGTCCCTGGATCCGGGTGAGGCCTCGTGCACCTAGGCCCGGGTGAGCCCAAGTGGCCCTGGGTCGGGGAGAGGCCAAGCGTCCCTGGGTCCGGGTGAGACCATGTGTCCCTGGATCCGGGTGAGGCCTCATGCACCTAGGCCCGGGTGAGCCCAAGTGGCCCTGGGTCTGGGAGAGGCCAAGCATCCCTGGGTCCGGGTGAGACCATGTGTCCCAGGATCCGGGTAAGGCCTCGTGCACCTAGGCCCGGGTGAGCCCAAGTGGCCCTGGGTCTGGGGGAGGCCAAGCGCCCCTGGGTCCGGGTGAGACCATGCGTCCCTGGATCCGGATGAGGCCTCGTGCACCTAGGCCCGGGTGAGCCCAAGGGGCCCTGGGTCTGGGAGAGGCCACGCGTCCCTGGGTCCGGGTGAGACCATGTGTCCCTGGATCCGGATGAGGCCTCGTGCACCTAGGCCCGGGTGAGCCCAAGTGGCCCTGGGTCTGGGAGTGGCCAAACGTTCCTGGGTCTGGGTGAGACCGTGTGTCCCTGGATCCGGGTGAGGCCTCGTGCACCTAGGCCCGGGTGAGCCCAAGTGGCCCTGGGTCTGGGAGTGGCCAAACGTTCCTGGGTCTGGGTGAGACCGTGTGTCCCTGGATCCGGGTGAGGCCTCGTGCACCTAGGCCCGGGTGAGCCCAAGTGGCCCTGGGTCTGGGAGAGGCCAAGCGTCCCTGGGTCCGGGTGAGACCATGCGTCCCTGGATCCGGATGAGGCCTCGTGCACCTAGGCCCGGGTGAGCCCAAGTGGCCCTGGGTCTGGGAGAGGCCAAGCGTCCCTGGGTCCGGGAGAGACCATGTGTCCCTGGATCCAGGTGAGGCCTTGTGCAACTAAGCCCGGGTGAGGCCACGTGCCCCTGGGTCTGGGAGAGGCCAAGCGTCCCTGGGTACGGGTGAAGCCAGATACTGGGTCCGGGTGAGGCCGTGCGCCCCTGGATCCATCCGGGTGAGGCTGGGTCCCAGGCCCGGGTGAGAACACGCGCCCCTTGGGTATGGGTGAGGCCACGTGCCCCTTAGTCCGGGTGACGCCGTGCCCCTGGGTTCGGCCGAGACCAAACCAGAGGGAGTCGGACCTCCGTTACCACCATTTGTCCACCATCCAGAGCTGAGGGGTCAGTGCTGACATGTACACACAGTGCTGACTGGACATCGAAATTGGGTCTCAAAAGAACTGTTGGTCCAGGGGGAAGCTCGCTACAGATTGATTCATTTGCCTGTCAGCATAAATATTATTGCTCGTCTCACATTCAGCTCTTATTAGTATATATCTAGTGACATATGATCTCGTTCATCTAGAGGAAATGATGAACAACATAGACTGAGGAACAAGAACAGAACCAGAAGCAAGGAGGCATCGATCGGACTATCGGGCCTCAGAGGGAGAATAGAAGAGGGTAGGGGGAGGGTGGGGGGAGGGGGAGAGTTCAACCAAAGGACCTGTATGCATGCATATAAGCCTATCCAACGGTTAAGTTCAACAGGGGATTGGGGCATGCGTGGGGAGAGGGGTGGGATGGGAATGGGGGGATGAGGACAAATATGTCACACCTTAATCAATAAAGAAATTAAAAAAAAAAAAAAAAAAAAAAAAAAAAAAAAAAAAAAAAAAAATAAAGTGGAGAGAGTGGGGGGAAAGATATTCCATGCAAGTGGAAACCAAAAGAAAGCAGGGGTACTTATATCAGACAAAATAGACTCTAAGCCAAAAATGGTAACAAGAAACAAAGAAGGTCATTATATAATTATAAAGGGTTCAATTCATCAAGAAGATATAACTATCATAATATAAAAATATAAGCATATATACACACACACACACACACACATACGTGTGTGTGTGTGTGTGTGTGTGTGTGTGTGTGTGTGTGTGTGTGTGTATGTAGCCAACATATCAGGTTACTTAAGCAAATACTAAAGAATATCAAGGGGAAATAGACAACAATACAAGAATAATAGGAAACTTTAATACCCCAAACATTGGATAGAACATCCAGACAGAAAATCAACAAGGAAACGTTGAACTAGATTGATACTTTAGATCAAATGAACATAACAGGAATATACAGAACATTCCATCCAACAGCAGCAGAATACACAGTCTCCTCAAGCACACATGAAACATTCTCCAGACAGATTATACATTAGGTCACAAACATGTCTTAGCATATTTAAGAAGATGAAATCATACCATGTATCTTTTCTAACCATATGTTATGAAACTAAAAATCAATAACATTAGGAAAACTGAAAAATTCACAAATATGTGGATATTTAAAGACTCTTAAACAATGAAGAAGTAAAATAATAACTCAAAAGAGAAATAAAAAATATCTTCAAAAAAAGGAAAACAATATACCAAACCTAAAGGATGCTGAAAAAGCAATTCTAAGAGGTAAGTTTATAAATGTCACAGCAAGAAAAAAAGGGAGATCACAAATAAGCAACTTAACTGTACAACTCAAGGAATGAGGAAAAGAAGATTAAATTAAGCCCAAAGTTAGCAGAATTAAGTGAATAACAAAAGTCAGAGCAGGAACAATGAAATAAATACTAGAAAAACAATCAGAAAAAATCAGTAAACTAAGAGTTGGTTCTTTGCCGAAACCGGTTTGGCTCAGTGGATAGAGCATCGGTCTGCGGACTGAGGGGTCCCAGGTTCGATTCCGGTCAAGGGCATGTACATTGGTTGCGGGCACATCCCCAGTAGGGGGTGTGCAGGAGGCAGCTGGTCGATGTTTCTCTCTCATCGATGTTTCTAGCTCTCTGTCCCTCTCCTTTCCTCTCTGTGAAAAGTCAATAAAATATATAAAAAAAAAAAAAAAAAAAAAAAAAAAGAGTTGGTTCTTTAAAAAGATAAATAAAATCGACAAACCTTTAGCTAGAATAAGGAAAATAGAAGACTCAAATAAAATCAGAAATGAAAGAGGATATATTATAACTAATAACAAAAATACAAAGGAGCATAAAGGACTACTATGAACAATTATATGGCAAAAAATTGGACAGACCAATAGAAAATATGAACAGACCAATAAAAAATAAGGAGATTGAATTAGTAATCAAAAACCTCCCAACAACAAAAAGCCCCAGATCAGATGGATTCACTGGTGATTTCTACTAAATACTTAAAGAATTAACATTAATCCTTCTCAAACTCTTTCAAAAACACCAAAGAGGAGGGTACATTTTATGAGTCCAGCAATAAATATCCAGATACCCAAATCAGACACCACCAGAAAAGAAAACTACAGACCAATATCCACAATGAATATAGTTGCAAAAACTCTCAACAATATATTAGCAAGCCAAATTCAACAGCACATTAGAAGAATCATATACCATGACCAACCAGAATTTTTCCTTGGATACAAGGCTGGTTCAACATACACAAATTAACAAATGTGATGCACCACATTAATTAATAGATATTAAAGACAAAAATCATATTATATTAATAGAAGCAGATAAATCATTTGACAAAATGCAACATCCTCTCATAATAAAAATGGTCAAAAAAATGGGGTATAGAAGAAACACATGACAGCACAATGAAGGCCATATATAACAAGCTCACAGGGAGCATCATATTCAACCCTGAATGATTTAAGATTTTCCTCTAATATCAGGAACACGTACAAATGGCCAACAGGTACATGAAAAAATGCCCAACATCATTAGTCATCAGGGAAATGCAAATCAAAACTACAAGGAGATATCACCTCACACCGGTTAGAACAGTTTCATCAAAAAGATAGAAAAGGATAACAAGTGTTGGCAAGAATATGGAGAAAAAGGAACCCTGGTGTGCTGTTGGTAGGAATGTAAACTGGTACAGCCCCTATAGAAAACAGTATGGAGGTTTCTCAAAAAATTAAAAGTAGAGTTACTGTATGACCTAACACTCCCACTTCTGGATGACCTAACACTCCCACTTCCATTCATCAGTAGATGAACTTTTGAACTATTTCTACTTTTTGACTATTTTGAATAATGCTGCTATAAACAATTCTGTATGTGTTATTGTGTGTATGTGTGTTTTCAATTCTAGGGGTGGAACTGCTGGGTCAAATAGTACTTCCACATTTAACTTAAAGAAATTTTTTAATCCTCACCTGAGAATTTTTTTTTTTTTTAGGGAGAGAGAAACATCAATTGGTTACCTCCTATACACACCCCGACCAGGGATCAAACTTGCAACCAAGATATGTGCCCTGACCAGGAATCGAACCTGCAAGCTTGGTGTCCGGAACGACGCTCCAACCGACTGAGCCAGGGCTATATTTAATTTTTGAGAAAACGCCAAACTGTTTTCCAAAGTGGTTATACCATTTTATAATCCCACCAGCAATATATGAGGGTTACAATTTCTCCACATCTTGACCCACACTTGTTCCTGTCCTCTTTTTTTATAACCATCCTAGCAGGTATAAAGTGGCATCTTGTGGTTTTGATTGGCATTTCCCTAATGACCAATGACGTTGAACATTTCACAGGCTTATTGGCCTTTGGCTATCTGTTTCAGAGAAATGTCTATTCAAATTCTTTGCCAACATTTACTTGGATTATTTATCTCTTTATTCCTGTTTGAGTTCTTTATACATTCTGGATTCAAGTTCTTTGGCACAGTATTCTAAAAAGCCCCCGCAGTGATTGTCATACACACCAAGCTTGAGAATCACTGATCATATTATCAAAAGCCTCAAACTGATCATATTATCAAAATAAGAGAACTTTTGATTATATGTTTTTTAAGAAAAGTAATATTATTTAAATAGTTTTTATAGTTTTGTCAAATAATGAGAAGTGAGTGTATGAAGAATAATGAATCCCTAAACAAATCACCCTAGAAGTAAAATTGCTAAATACCTACCTTTGAATGCTTTTCAATAAACTGGCACAAAGTCTTTCTTTTTCAAATAAAGGTCAAATATTGCTCATTGTCCTTCTCACCCTTTCCTTGGGTGTAGACCTCTAGGTCTACAGGTGGCACAGCTAAGGGTGTGGGTTTCATCTTTTTTAATTCCCATCCCTACCTCAGCTCTCAGTAAAGCCCTCCTGGATAGACAATGCAGAATGAGGACACTTGTAGGGCATATCCCAAGTGATGGGGTCCCAGAGCAAGGCAGGTACAAAGTGGGGAAGACAGCCTGGGGGGTCATGAAGCCCCAGGGTGCAGTGGGGACAGTGCTGGGCTGGCGGGCATCAGGACTGCCTGCAGTGAGAGCTGCTCCAGAGCTCCAAACACTGGGGCCCTGCAGAAGAGCAGACCCAACAGGCAGGCCTCCTGACATTTCCAGAAAAGATACAAATTCAAATTGTTATAGATCCTTTCCTAATTTTTACATGTTAGCCATTAACACAACAACATTTAGTCATAATAACCTAAATCAAATCATGGGAAAACACTGGACAAATCCAAACTGAGAGACATTCCCAAAAATAACTGACCTGTGCTTTTCAAAACTGTCATTGTCATGACAGACAGACAGACTGGGACACTATTCCAGATTACAAGAAACTGAAGACACGTGACACGTGAGCTCATTGAATGATCTGCATTTCCATCTGCTCTGACGGGGATCATGGGGACTATCAGTAAAATGTGAGCAAGGTCTGTGGTCAGATAACAGGATTGAGCTTGACTCAACCACTGTGCTAGTTACAGAAGACAACATCCTTGTTTTGAGGAAATATACACTGAAGTATTTAATGGTGAAGGAGCATTACTTCTGTATCTTATGCTTAAATGGTTCATTAAAAAATACATAATATATGTGCAATATATATTTATCTCTAGATAGACATAGAGAAAGAGCAAGCAAAGAGAATAATACGGAAAATGTGGTAAAATGTTAACATTTATGGAATTGGGGTACTTATAAGTTTGCTTTAAGTGTGAAATATTGTTAAAATAAAAAGTTAAAAATTATTTTCCAAGTCAAACAACATGCATCTGCCAGTAGGATACTGGTTTCCAATTTCTGGCCTTTGGGAACTTAGGGTCTCAGAAATCCCCTCCCCCCAGCCCAACTGGCATGCCTCTGTGGTTGAGTGTTGACCTATGAACCAGGAGGTCATGGTTCAATTCCCCATCAGGGCACATGCCCAGGTTGCAGGCTCGATCCCCAGTAGGGGGCATGCAGGAGACAGCCAATCAATGATTCTCTCATCATTGATGTTTCTATCTTTCTCTCCCTCTCCCTTCTTCTCTTAAATCAACAAAAATATATTTGAAAAAAAGACACATAAAAAAAAAACCAAAAAAAGAAATCCCCCTACATACCACTGGAGGATCTTTTCCCCTCACCCTAACTATAACCCCTACCTCTAGTCAGGGCAAAGAATCCACAGCAGCCTGGGCATCTGGAAGGACCTCACAAAAACCTAAAAACCTAAAGCCAATTAACACCGGGAAGGGGTGTGATGCCACAGCTCGGAAGCTGGCTTGGCATGCCACCTGGAAGGGCATGGAGAAGGAGGAGGGTATGACAGCTCGAGGAGTGCTGGTGAAACCTGGAACAACGCTTATTTCTCCCATTTCTGTCACTAAGCGTATCCCTAGGGGGTTAATCACCAACCTCACACACGACAGCATGATTCTCCTTGTCTTGGGCTTCTATTAGTTCAGCCAGAAAGTATTCGCCATACGTTGCTCTCAGAATTGTGTCATGTTGCAAAAATATTGGCATGAGATCATCATGATCTTCCACCCTGTTTAACAGAAAGACTTAAGTTCAGTGTTCTTTCTTCAAAAGGAGCACCTATGTGCCAGACCCTGTTCTAAATGCCAGGAATACAACAACATGCAGGTGAAATGAACTTCCACTCTAATAGGAGAAACAGATGATGAAAATGTAACAAACACATCACTTCACACATTTCAACAATGACAGTGCTTTGGGATGGAAAGTGATGAGGTTGAGTGGTCAGGGAAGACCTACCTCTCTGAGGAGGGACGTCAGAGTTGGGACCTGAATGAGGAGAAGGAGAGGAAGCTATGAGGAGACCGGGGGTGGAAACTTCCTGGCAGAGGGAATACACTCAGCATGTTTGGTTGTGAAAGGTAGAGCAGCTTGTCATGAGCCAAAGAACAAGATGCTGGGGACAGCATTGCCCAAATGTGTTCCAAAGAACACTGCTTCGATGGCATTGTCCCCAGAATCCTCTTCCTCCCCCAAAAGAATTCCTGCGGTAGCTCGACACTTCACATGGAGGGGGAAATGCTGACTTAAAGGCAATGAAGTTCTGCTCACCATCCATTCTCAGGACCCTCTACAGTGACCTTGACAACCAATGTGTGTGTGTGTGTGTGTGGTGGAGAGAGGACCCAAGAACCAGATTTATGGCAGCAGAGTGAAGCTAGCCTTGGACCCATTTTGTTGCCATAATTAACATTCTTTTCTTTTTAGTACATTCTTAGTTATATTTAGTGTTCTATTTTACTCTCGAAGATGTTCTTATACTTTTATCCTGATACTTTTCTTGTTAAAAATATACACATTTGCATTATATTTTTGTATATATCTCATTTGGCTACTAACCTCCCCCCGTTCATTTCTTTACTATGGCATCTTCATTATCCCACTTTATCTTCTATATGTTCTCTTTGATATTAATAGAAGCTCCTCCAATGGAGTGATTAGTATGTACATAAAGCTCAGGGCTTTATCCAGATTATCATGGCAACCGCAGGAGGAGGGCACCATATTCACTCCTCAGATGGAGGAGAGCAAGGCTCATGGGGATGATGGAATGCTTTGCCTGAGACCACAGAAACAGGTGGCAGCAGAGCTACGCTAAGAACTCAGGTCAGCTGATCTGGACCCAGCCATCACATGCTACACTTAGCCAACGAGGCACTTCAAAAATCTTCCTTTAAATCGGCATTCCTTTTGAAAATTGGCAGCAAGAAGCACAAGCAGTTGAGAGAAGAGACTTTGGCTCAAGGGCAAGAGATCAACACTGTGGGTCATCCAGCCAGCCCTGCCACAGCTCCTCCAACCCTTGTTGGAAAAGATCCCCCCAGCCCCATCCTGCCACACTCCACCCCGCCAATTTAAATGCTTTAAACTGGACCACTCTGTGCACTCAGGATAAAAATCTCCACCCTTCTCCCAGGATGATACCTTTCCCTCTTGTGACACAGGCTTAACTTTTGGAATAATGATGGTTTTTCATCAATAATAAGCATCTTGATGGGAGAAATAGATATTTGAAAAACTAGGTCTATGCCCTATAAAACCTGAGAGCTAAGGAGAGAGCCAGCCAACAGACCATGGCACAAGAAGGAAAAATACAACTTCTTGTCAACACTTCCTGGAAGGAGAGACAGCAGGGGGTCCTTATACAGGCAACCAGGAAACCTGGGTCTGATGTCACCCAACAGGCTCCTTCCACATGCCAGGGCATCAGAAGGATTCTATAGTGGTGAGTGGAAAATAGGGAACCAGAAACAAACACCAACTGTGTTTTTAGGACAGACATGACCATTTCAAAAACTATTTTAGCCCTAGCCGGTTTGGCTCGGTGGAGAGAGCCTCCACCTGAGGACTGGAGGGTGCCAGGTTCGATTCCGGTCAAGGGCACATGCCTGGGTTGTGGGCTCGATCCCCAGTGGGGGGCGTGCAGGAGGCAGCTAATCAATGATTCTCTCTCATCATTGATGTTTCTATCTCTATCTCTCTCTCTTTCTTTCTCTCTGAAATCAATAAAAATATATATATTTAAAAACTATTTTAGCTCTGCACTCATTTTTTAAAAGTAGTTCTTGACCTCCTACCCATCTATTTTTATGTGTATGTCACCTTTGGCTGGGATGTACTAAGGCCCCACAATAAATATGTCAAAGGCTTATGGAGCGCTTTTGAACAGATTGGAGAATATACCGTACAGTGTAGTGGTCACAGCCTGGGCTGGGAAGCTAGACTGCCTGAGTCTGGATTTAATAGCTGCAACCTTGGGCAAGTCACTTAACCTATGTCACAGTTTTTTCACCTGTCATAAAGACAGTAAATGATCAAATAATAATAAAAACAGGTTATTATCATTAACACTATTATTACTTAGGTAGCAGGGGTCAATAAGAACAGTTGTAGAACACTGATTAATGCATGGAAGAGGTTATCACTACAAAAGCTTGAATTATTGCTCTAGTTGCCCCTTGGCCACTGTAGGAATAAACTCATCCATTCCCTCCACCATCACTAATCTGTTTAAAATCCTGCTTTCTTCACCTCACTCCCTTACTCAAAAGCTTTTGCCAGCCTCCACTGTTTCTGGGATGAACCAGAGCCCTTAGCCTCATTTCTGATGCCTCCATCTTTCCATCCTGAGCACCAACAATGAAACAAGTTGGTCTATTTATTCTTCTTAGAAGAGCACCTCTCATTCTCCCTCCTTCCACCTCTTTCCTCTCCAGCACTTTGACCCCCTCACTTATTCCAAATTCCAGCATCTTTCAAGGCTCACCTACACCTCACACCCTCCAGCCTTCTGTCCTAGAAACCCAATGACAGGGTCACCACCGGGTACTCATTGGCCACTCCTGTTGTTAACGTCAATGCAGGTCACGTTCCCAACCCAGGAACATGCTCTTCAGGGATAAGGGGGAGTTCTGTGTTTCTCTGTGACGAGGACTCTGTCCTGGACCCAACTCTGGCCAGGACACTCTGAGCCCTCTTCTCAACAGGCCTCAACCTTGGCCTGTAAAGACCGGAATAAACACTAACATATTTTCTAACAGCTTACGGCCACATCCCTATGATGACCCAATCCCCCCTTAAAGTGTCTCCCGGAAAATGCCTACGGCTGCCAAAAAATGTCCTGTTTGTTCCAGCTGACACCTGTGGATAGGACCCCTGTCTCAGAGTCTCTGTGGGAGGGGGGAGTAACTTCACTAAGTGCCAGTTAGCAAACTCAGGTGGTTTTCACTTGGACCAATCCCCCCTTCCCACTTTATATAACTTTTCCCTTCCCTGCTTCTATTGGGCCCCTATCAAGTCCTCCCTCTCCATTTAAAACTCCTACTCACCTCTGTACAAACTGAAGTTGAATTCAGTTTATGTTGAACTCTTTTCCCTATGGCAGTGGTCGAGAAACTCTTTAGTCAACAGAGCCAAATATCAACAGTACAATGATTGAAACTTCTTTTGAGAGCCAAATTTTTTAAACTTAAACTATATATGTAGGTACATTGTTATTAACTTAATTAGGGTACTCCTAAGCTGGCCTTTGCTAAAAACGCAAGGGGCCAAAGAGCCGCATGTGGCTCGAGAGCCATGGTTTGCCGACCACTGCCCTATGGCAATAGTTATTACTGATTAAAATCTGCCCTTACCACTTTAACCAGTATCTGGCTTTGCTTACATTTCACATCTGCACGCACTGTAGCCTGCAGCGCAGGTGCAACAATGATGGCCAACATGGATGGGATCCTTATCATCTGCCAGGACCGTGTCCAGTGTTCCGCATGCACTGAAGTGCCATAGCTAAGCCTGCTTTTCAGGTGAGAGACACATGGCCTGAGAGGGCGTATCTGGGAGTGAGCCCACAGCCCCACGCTGGCAGCTCCACAGCCCTTCCACTCAGCCTCTTGCTGAGAAACCTGCCCAGTCACTTCAGCATTATGCATCTACAAAAGGGCCAGGGCAAGGATAGAGGGGAGGATACAATGTGGTGATGCAAGGGTGAACCTGACACCCTCAAGTTCAGTCTCTGGCAGGCAGTAAGCCCCCAGCAGCGTTTGCTCCTGGGAGACTTCACACACCCGTTCTGTGCCAGGAATCACTGTCAGCTGACTCTACCTGAGCACCCAGGACTTCAGCTGAAAGAGCTCCACTGCCTTCCAGAAACCACTCACTTCCTCACTTAGCAACCTGCCGAAAGGGTGCTAACAGCTCTAGCCTTGTGGACTCAGTGGCTAGAGCATCAGCCTCTGGACTTAAGGCTCTTGGGTTCAATTCCGCTCAAGGGCATGTACCTCAGTTGCAGGCTCGATTCCTGGCCTCTAATCGGGTGCCTGCTGGAGGCAACCAATCAATGTGTCTCTCTCCCATCGATGTTTTGCTCTCTCTGTCTCTCCTCCTCCCTTTTATTCTCTCTAAAAATCAATGGAAAATATCCTTGGTTGAAGATTAATAACAAAAAAAGGATGCTAACAGAAGTGGCTTTGCTCTGTAACGAGTCCTGGATGATATTAGTTTTTAAAAAAGATTCTAAGAGAGAATAGCCAACAAATCCATTTTCAAACATTATGAGAATCTATATCAATATTTAGTAAAGAGACAATTATTTTAAATTATGGGGAAATAACCCAATATCCTAATAATTTTCATTTTAAGTTGATCAAGACTGCTACAACCCAGGGAACCCCAAAACAAACTATGTACATGGCCTTATCTATATGATGCACACAAAAATATTAACCTATGGATATAAAATCAGGAATAAAAGTTCAGAGAGACCCAGGGCTGTAAGGCTAATCATGAGCCCTCAATAGCCCATTAACAAAGTTATCCATAATCATACCTCAATACTAGTTCTTCTGGGAAAAATAAGAGGAAACACCTAAATTGTGGCATTCTAAAGAGTCTCTCCCTTAGCCCTTCCCCAAAATGGGTAAAGAGAAACTTGTTCTGCTAAATGCATTCCTTGGGGTAATTGATAATTTATGATCTTGCATCAGCCCCCAGTGCTAATGATAAAGTATGACATCAGCCTCACAGAGTCTCAAATGGCACATGACAAAGTCTAGCCCCACAGAAACAAAGCACCCTGGCTACCAAAAACAATTCATCCATCAACATGTTTAAATCCAAGCACTCGGCAGTGAGCACTGCCTGCCATCACCACCAGGAGAGCCAGGACTTCCTGTGAATTCCTTCTGCACAGGAGAGCCAGGTGCCCCTCACCTCTGAGGACTGGTGACTGTGGAAGGTTGAAGTTCACCAGCATACAGTACAATGGGAATGGCACCATTCCCTGAGTGAAAAGCGGCATTCCTTATTTCTTCCATTCAGTACAAGGCTTGGAGGAGGCAACCACGTGCTTGTTAACATAATCCGTTAGAGAAGATTTCATTTTAACTTGTTTGGAGGAAACAAAAAGCCCATCCCATATGTAGAGACTAATTGATTGCTCAGGCACCTAAATGTCCGTCAGACTCTGAGGAACATGCCAGATGAAAATGGAGTAAAATCCAAACTTTAGAAAATCAACAGCCTCTCAAGGGTACCGTATTTCACTTGGGGTATGGATGTCCCTTAAACCCAGGAGAAGGCCAGGTGGAAAGTGACGGGGACCTGATGGCTCTCACTGGCTTCCTGGGAGGTAGGGACAAGAAAGAACACACTCACTCGTCATTCCCACTATGTCGGTTAGCTGGGCTTTCAGGAGCGTTGTGCTGCCTGGACTCCACAGACCTTCCCCAGGTGGCTGGCACAGTCTCTCAGTGACAGGCAGACTAAGACTGCTTCAACGCCTCAGCATCCTGTCCACTCTGCTGTATAATTACAATCCTGCAGGAAAACCTACAGGCAATCCTCCCTCCAGTGCAGGAGGTGCACATATTCCTGCCAGAAAAGAAACGGTTGCAAATTTTCCGATAGAAGGTTCACACTTAAGGACGATGACAGCAGCAGCAGCAGTAGACCATCTTTGCATTCAGAATATTGGCAGGGCCTCCTCTCTCCTATCTGATGGTATTTTGCACATCCAGAGAGGATTTGCATTTCATTAGCTAGACTTAAAAGTGTAGCTAGCATTGAAGAAGTGCTTCTGATATCACTTTAAATGCCATGAATATCGTATTTCTTCAAGCCTGAGTGTGTGTGCATATGTATATTTTAAGAAATCAATGAATGGCCCTGGCCGGTGTGGCTCAGTTAGTTGGAGCATAGTCCCAAACACTGAAAGGCTGCTGGTTCGCTTCCCAGTCAGGGCACATACCTAGGTTGAGGGTTTGTTTTGGTTCCCCATTGGGGTGCGTGTGAGAGGCAAGGATCACTGTATCTCTCTCACATCAATGTTTCTCTTTCTCTCTCCCTCCCTTCCTCTCTCTAAAATCAATAAACATATCCTAGGGTGAGGAGTAAAAAAAAAAAAAAAGAAATCAATGAATGAGCAAAATAATTCATAGAGGATCCAATTTAGTGGTAGTGCTAAACAATGCAGTATATTTTAGCTAAACCAACCTTTTACCATGAATAAGGTTTGAACCTGGGGAAGGAGAAACTCCAGTTGACACATTTTTTTCTTAGATGTGCAAAACAAAGCACCTTTTTCTTTCCAAGATCTCTTATGACCTCTAGTGGTCTTTCAGAAAATCAAATCTACCATTCCTAAACTTATTCCACTTTAGTACTTTAAAATGGATTTTTATTCATTTAATAAAATAAATTTTATAACAATTTAGCTTCTACTCCTTGGAAAATGTCATTTTTTAAAAGTTACAAAGAATTTGAAACCTTACATGACTTCAGAGCATAGTCAAGGCCGATTAAAGGCCCCTGCCATTGACACCATCAGGATCTGACCCAAAAGTCTATCTGGGCACAGCATCGCTACTGCTGGACTGTTAACCAGTTCTATTGGCTGGGTACCAGGACTCCCGAAGATGGATGGTGAAATTCCTAACTGCTCTACCCCTTCTTTTTGAAGGCTTAAGGATATTCATGATGTAAGCATCAGAATGTCCATTTATATGAAATTAGTGGCCTGGTGCATGAAATTCATGCATGGGGAGGGGAGTTCCCTCAGCCTAGACTGCGCCCTCTCCAATCGGGGACCCCTTGGAGGATATCCCACTGCCGGTTTAGGCCTGATCCCACAGGACATCCCTCTCGCAATCTGGGACCACTGGCTCCTGACCACTCACCTGCCTGCTGGCCTGATTGCCCTAACTGCTCTCCCCTGCTGGCCTGATTGCCCTGACTGCTCTCCCCTGCTGGTCTGATCCCCCTAACTGCTCTCCCCTGCTGGCCTGATTGCCCTAACTGCTCTCCCCTGCCGGCCTGATCCCCCTAACTGCTCTTCCCTGCCGGTCTGATCGCTCCTAACCACCTCTGCCTTGGCCACGCCACAATAGCTTTGTCCGAAAGGACATCTGGAAGGTCGTCTGGAAGTTGTTCGGTCTAATTAGCATATTACCCTTTTATTAGTATAGATTGCTCAAAAGTCAAGCTTAGGTAGATTCCTAAGAAGCATGAGACTATTGGATGCTTAATAAAAATAGATGCTTTGAGAGGTGAAAAATTAGTATTTAAAATCCACCAACCTTATGTTTTAAAAGTCCTAAGTTTTATTTCATCTACTTTAAAGAGTAATGATGTTGACCTAATTTGGTTAACCAGTGTCATCAAAAAAGCAGTGGGCCATTTTAGTTACAGTAGGCCCCCCACGCTTTTTCTGTGGCTGTGTTTTCCATGGTTTCAGTTAAACTGCAGTCAATTGGGGCCCAAAAATATTAATTGAAATTTTCCAGAAATAAGCAATTCATAAGTTTAAATTGTGTGCCACTGTGAGTAACATAATGAAATCGTCCCACCCCGGATGTGAGTCATCCTGGGTCCAGGGTATACACACTATACACGCTAACTCGTCCGACAGTCACTTAGTTTCAGTTATTAGATTGGTTGTCAGAGAAAGCCCACACTCACCTAGCTTTTCTTACAGCATATTGTCACAGCTGCTCTATTTCATTATGTTACTGTTGTTATCTCTTACTTGCCTAATTTATAAATTACACTTCACAATAGGTATGTATGTACAGGAAAACACAGTATAGAGTTTTGTACTATCACGGTCTTAGGCAGGGGGTTTGTCTTGGGCTGAATGCCCCGGGCATAAGGGGAGGGACCACTGTAGTTTACAACACTGACTGACAGCACATAATCCTTTCCTGGTGAGTCCTTCCCTACCCTCATGATCAAATGTTCTTAAATTATACTTTTGTGAAGGGCAGGAGGGTCTAATTTACCTGTGCTGATACTAACAAGAGAAACTTCATAAATCAGAAAGAAGGATCTGTAAGGTGTGAGTGAATCAATTAAAAATGTTATTTCACTCACAAAATTCCTTTTCTTCAGAATGTGCTTGGCTTGTGTTAGCATTTGTATCCTAATCCAAAGGATTTTATAAAGAGAGAATGACAATGTGAGTATTTAGCTGTGAATAAGAAGTAAAAAAAAATAATTTTCTACGAGGAATTTTCTTCTTGTTCTAAATTAAGTGACTAACTTGTATTTGAACTTATTCTTCTCCTCGGTAATCTTATTTTAGACACATGCTGTCTGGATCTCAGAATGCAGAGTAAATGCTTTACATGAAGAGTAAAAATGGAATCACTTTACATTGTTTGCAAAATGTCCAACATCTGCCTCCCTCCTTTTGCTTTTCTTCATCACCAAACTTCCCTAAAAAGCAGTGAGTATGACCTTGCCTTAACTTCCTTACCTCTCTATTCAACTCACTGAAATTTGATTAACAGTATCCAACTCTGCCCTTCAGGGAGGGGCAAGACGCGTCCCCAAACCAAGTAAGTGGTCAGAAGTAGGGCACTGAGTGGTCAAGGCTGGCACAGGGGAGCCAAGGGGATGAGCTTGGAAGGAAGCTGAGGTCCAGACCTTGGGGAAGGCAGAGTTCAGAGCCATAAGAATAAGGCAAAAAGCGGAGAAGCAAATTAGGATGAGGTGGGGTTGGGGCTGCAGTCTGGGGGAGAGGTCAGTGTCAGGGCAGGCAGCCACCCTCCCTCTCATCCCAAGTTCGCTTGACTTCTCTTTAATAGATATGGAATTATTCAAGTTATTAATTTATCTCAAATGAGTTTTGGTAGTTGGTGTTTTTCAAGGATTTGGCCCATTTTCTCTAAATTGTTGAAGTTATACAGTTGTTGCAGCGCTCCCCAACCCTTTAATGTCTGTGGAGCCTGTAGTGGTGTCACCGCTTTTATTCCCGGTATTGCTGATTTGTCTTCTTTTGCTTGATCGGTCTGGCTAGAAATCCATCAATTTTACTCAACTCCTCGGTGCCTTTTTAAATTTTCAAATCCAATGGCCTCTCTTTTATACTCAAATTATTTAACTGCCCTTCACTGTTTGCCACTTCAAGAGTCTTTGCCTTCTGCAACACTCCTTCCCCTCTCGTCCAGTTTTCTTTCTTATTATCAGTAGCAGTTCATTTTCATCTTTCAATATCCTGCTGTACAATCTCCTTTACTCTCATGATATCCTCCCTCATGAGAGAACCTGTATTTCCAATTCTCTCCTGTCCATCTAATGCTATTATTTTTACTTTCAACTAATGAACCCTGATAGCAGCTCCCCGAAACCCTGAGTCATCATTAACTCATTTTCATTCTTGAACTTCTCCATCCAAATTGCATTTTTACTGATCCATTCCCCCCTGGATTTCTTTAACTTGTCAAGGCCTAAAATTCAGCCGGCTGCTCTGTGCTCCTCCTCTATAAGCCATTGACCACACAGAAATCAGTTACCTAGTAACATACAGAGCATATCATGCCTTTCTTCTTCAGTGCTCCCTGCTGGCTCCAAGATAAAGCCTTCTCATTACCGTACTTCTGCTATCCGCAATCTGCTCTTTTTCCCCATACCTTGAACAGTAGCTGTGCCTGCTAACCTGCCTGGTAATAGACGGTGCGCTTTCCTGTCGCCATGCCTTTGCTCTTTCTGTCACTCTGACTGAACTCTGACTCAACCTTCCTGACCAGATTCAGAGGTTATCGTACATTTACTAAAATGCACAGATATTAAGAATGCAGTTTGGCCCGGCCGGCCTGGCTCAGTGGTCGAGCACCAATCAATGAACCAGAAGGTCACGGGTCCATTCTCGGTCAGGGCACATGCCTGGGCTGCAGGCTCGATCCCCGGTGTGGGGCATGCAGAAGGCAGCCAATCAATGATTCTCTGTCATCATTGATGTTTCTCTCTCTCTCTCTCTCTCTCTCTACCTTCCTCTCTGAAAGCAATAAAAATATATTTTTTTAAAAAGGATACAGTTTGATGAGTTTTGACAACTGTCTAAACCACAATCAATATACAGAACATTGTCATCACCCCAGAATTCCATCATGTCTCTCCCTGTCTCACTCTTCCCTCCACTGGAGGCAACCACTGGCCTGATTTCTCTCTGTACAGTTAGTCTTGCCTGTTTTGTACATCGTAAAAGTGGGATCAACAGTATATGGCCTTTGTCTCCATGTTTGCCTTCTTTCACTCAGCATAACCTTTCTGAGATTGATCCATGCTATCATTGTGTGATAAGTACTCCATTCCATTTCACTGCTGAGTAATACCTATTGTATGGATGTGCCACAGTTTGAAAATGTAAAGATTTAACTGTTGATGGACATTTAACCTTTTTTTTGGGGGGGGTGAGAAGGTTGTATGAAGCTGTCTTTACCCCTTTCTGTGTTACCCTCTTCCAAGCTACATAGCAGTTTATTGTGGGTGGTTCTCTCTCCCCCACATAACTATAATAGTAATAATAGTAAATTTCCTTAAGCATTTACAGGTGATGGGAAGTGTGCTAAGGAATTGATTTTCATCAGCTCATCCAGTCAACACAGTGGGCACTATGCTTGTACCCACTGACAGAGAGGAAACTGAGGCCTGGAGAGGCCGGTTCCTTTTTTAAGTGAACCCATCAGTTAGTATCAGAACTAAGATCAGAATCTATATCTACCTCAGGTCATGATTACAGATTCTTAACAATTATGCTGTAATACTACATGCCTGGTAAATAGTAGGTCTCGGGTTTTTAAGATTTTAATTCAATACTTTCTAGAGAAATTGAGTACTTATCAAATATGACAACAGTTGACCCGAGAAGATACAATTTATTCTTCACTGATAAAAGCCAAACAACTACGCCTGTGAAATGGTTGCAGATGCACTCGTATCTCAAAACAGCCCTTCTATTTTGCTCACAACTTTGTGAGTCAAAACTCTGAGGGGACACAGCTGGGCAGTCCTTGCTGGGGGTCTCTCAGGGCTCCACAATCACATGTTGTCTGGGCTGCAGATACAGGGGGGCTCTCCTTGCCTGGATGTCCTTGCTGGCTTACTCACAGGGCTGTCAGCCAATGCTGTCAGCAGGAGCCCCACTGGCCTACTGACCCGAGGGCAACATGTGACCTTTCCAGCATATTGGTCTCAGGGCAGTCAGACTTCTCCGCCTCATTCCCTCCAGAATGAGAGGCCCAAGAGAACTCCTGAGAGACCTAGCCTCAGAAATCACAGAGCCTCCTTTCCACCATGCTCGATGGGTCGAAAAAGTCACAATCTGGCCCTAGCCAGTTTGGCTCAGTGGATAGAGCGTCAGCATGCAGACTGAAGGGTCCTGGGTTTGATTCCGGTCAAGGGCACATACCTCAGTTGCAGGCTTCTCTCCAGCCCAGGCCCTGGTCAGGATGTGTGTAGGAGGCAACCAATCGATGTGTTTCTCTGACATCTATATTTCTCTGTCTTTCCTTCTCTTCCACTCTCTCTAAAAATCAATGGAAAAATATCCTCGGGTGAGGGTTAAAAAAAAAAAAAAGAGTCACAATCTGGCCCAGATAAAGAGGGCCACAGACCCCACCTCCTGATGAGAGGATGGTAAGGCCACATTGCTGGAGAGCTTGCAGGATGGGCGGTGGGGTTGCAGCCCTCTTTGGGAAACAGACTAGGCCATAGCCATCTCCTTAAGATTGCTGAGCTTGGGGGCATGTCTTGTGGGCCACTGATGGTAAAGACCTTCGACTTAGACACCCCTCTTTGGGGTCAACAGAATCATCATCCACTGAATGCCAGAAAATAAGTGGGCTCTACTAGGAAAACTAAATAAGTAGATTCATTTTTATTTATTTATTTATTTTTAGGCAGATTCATTTTTAGATTTGTTTTCAAGTTATTTCACTCAGTATGGGACAAAAAAAAACTATGTGTTTTCAGAAACCCATAAGTAGTAAATCTACAACTTTCCCGGCCACACATCACCAAATGAGTTTCATCAGACGTTTAGTTCCCCAAATTATGTCATCAAGAGGCACTGTAGACATCTTCACATGAAGTCATGCTTATGGGTATTCCACAACAACTTAATCCAAGCTGTTCCTACTTACAGTAAAATTGACAATTTAAAGCTCTTCACAAGGGAACTGTCAGGGTGAAGCTTAGGTGACCAAAGGCACTGCTCCAACCTTACCTGGCTTTGCGAATGTGCAGCTGAGGGTAATGGCTGTGCCTGTGACATATGTGCACAGCAAAGTCCTCGTCAAAGGTCAGATTCGGAATGTTCCCCACTTGGTCAAACACAGTTATCAGAGTTGAGCCTAAATCATAAGAGACAGAGAAATGTGGCCTCGTTTTACCAAGGAATAACTAGAACTTCAAAACACAGTGTAGATCCCATTCTCAACTGTGTTTTAAGTGCTATAGTCACAGAGGCACGGTGTACATTGTAGACCTGGAGAGCCTCCTTAGTTCCCATTCACCACGGTCCCATTTGAACATGAATTTCCTGTTCCCGACCGGGGCAGAGGTAGCTGAGCAGACCTTACCGAGGCTCATGTAGGCGGGCACGACGAGAAAGATGAAGTGCAGCTCTGGCACCGCCTTAAACACAGACCTGGCGAGGGAAAGAGAGGGCAGGCGAGTGTTAACAACCAAGCAATCCCCTTGGCTGGCACCTGATTGAGACAAATGCCTTCACTAAGCTAGATGAGGTGTCCCGACCTCCCTCTGCCCCCCTTTGCTCCCTGCCTGCCAAGGCAAGAACATCTTCCAGGTAGTTTCTTCTTCTTCTCTACTTTTCCTTGGGTTCCCCAGCCCTTTTCTATCTGCTCCATGGAGGTAGAAAGAATAAAGGCTGCCATGTTCAGGCAGCACACCAGATTTCTGTGAATATTAACCTTTGACCTGGCATCTGGAAGGTCTGGTGTGACATTTCAAGTGTGACTTGAAAGCTGAGCCCCCTTCCCAATGTCTGTGCAGGCTGTCAGCGACACATCACCGTCACCCGGGAGCCCCGCTGATCATATTTCAGCGTGTCCTATTATTCAGGATGCTTCTACAGTCTGTCATGTTAATAAACATTTCTAAAGATAGGAGTGAGGAAAACTTTAGGAACATCCATCCAAACCTGTGATTTTCTTTCAGCAATATCACTGCTATCCCATAAATGCTACACCTCAAAGAGTTTCATGTCCTTTAAAGATATTTTAAAACTACAGGCCCTAAATATCCACAGGTTCTACAGCTGTGGATTCAATCAACCACAGATCAAAAATATGTTTTTTTAAATGTTACATTGCCGCTGGCGTGTACTATGTAGTTAGGCCTACAATGGTTGCATCTGTACTGAACATGTACAGACTTTTTTTCCTTATCATTATTCCCTAAGCAATACAGTATAACAATAGTCACATAAGCATTTCCATTGTATTAGGTATTATAAGTAACAGAGATGATGTAAAGCAGCCATCGCCAACCGGTGGTCCATGGACCACTGGTGGCCTGTGAGGTCCGAATGGTTGGCGACCGCTGATTTAAAGTATACAGGAGGATTGTGTAGAATATACACTGAGTGGCCAGATTATTATGATCTCTGAACGCATAATAATCTGGCCACTCAGTGTATATCCTATATAATAAAAGGCTAATATTCAAATTGTCCCCTCGACCAGGAGTTCCACCAGCAGGCAGGCCGGCCAACCGCCCATGTCCCCTCCCACTGGCCAGGCTGGCCGGACCCCACCCATGCACAAATTCATGCACCGGGCCTCTAATATATATATATACTGAGTGGCCAGATTATTATGCGTTCAGAGATCATAATAATCTGGCCACTCGGAGTATGTAAATACTGTGCCAGTTTATATAAGGGACTTGAACACAGCAGCTTTGGGTACCCGCAGAAGTTCTAGAACCAGTCCCTCGAGGGATGACTGTATCCACATGGTCTCTTTCATGTCATTTTGGCATTAATGTGTCTTGTCTATGGTGCTGCTGTCAGGCCCCAAGTCACCGTCTGCAAGGCCCCAGCCACTTACCGAATTATCTCTTTGCAACAGCCAGTAGAATACTCGTCCACGGCCACAAAGAGGTGCATGAACAATGTGTTCAGAGGCTGCAGAAGAAAAGAGAAAATAACTAAGGCTGAGTGAGCATCTGGGCCATGTTAGAGCAGGGTGGGAGGTGGGAGGTGGGAGGTGGGAGGTGGGAGGTGGGAGGTATGAGGGGGGTTTGGTCAAAGACACAGAGCAGCACTGTGTTTGTGGATATTTTATGTCTAAAGTAATGAGATGCTCAGGCAGTGTTGGAGTGTTCTCCCGTACTCTGCTCACCGCCTTCTGTCCTCCTAGCTCAGAATTATTCAAGGTAACAGGGATCCTAAATGAGTCCAATGGAACTGGCTCTTATTCCTGCCCCCACAAACGGGCTGTGGGCAGGGAGGTGCCTGCAGGGGAGTGGAATTGATTATTAACTCAGTAGTCTTGTCCTCGGGGGTGTCAATGCCAAGTGAAAGACAATCACCCTTTCCCCGGGGCTCTTGAGCAAGCAGCTGCTGCTCTATTCAAGTGACATGAGGGAAAGAGTCTCTTATGAATTTGAAGGATGGAAGGCAGATGCCACTTATGAATCCAATGGCTTGTTTTGTTCAACATTCCCAGAGTCAGAATCAAATATTACTCTTGGGATTCAGAAAACCTGGGAGCTGAAAACTCAAAGTAGCAAGATTCTAACATGACTTTCAGGTTAAATTTTTCAAGTTTTTAAAGAGCTATGTCTTGGAACTTCTGAAGACTTCTTAAGTGCTCTAAATAATGAGTCTATCTATCCACAGGTTCGTCTGCTCAACTCAGTACCCCTGTGTTTATGGGCAAATCTGCAAATCGGGAGACCATGTGAGGTGGCTGGTCGGGGAGGGTAGTGCTTGCACCTAGGTCAGGACAACAGAAGCACGGTCTGTGTCCCTTGTTTCCTGAGCAATTTTATAGATGGCCTGGGGCTACCACCTGCAAATCCATGTGCCTTGGACGCCCCTGCTGTTGGATGGCGTGTGCCTTGGAACACTCGGGCATAAAATGGCTTGAGAAGTATCGTGAATTTGGTTTATCATTTCAATGGTCACCTCATTAGTTTATGGCTGACCATTGAGATGATAAAAATGATTAATTGCACTTGAGATGCTGGTTACTTTAGGCAAGTTAATGAGAGAATATTTTTAAAATATTGCTGGGTATGATACAAAATAGTAAATGTTCTCCTGGGCCATAGCCAAAACCTTTGAGATTATCTCTTCTTCCACCAGATAGAAATTATTTACATCTCAAACGGATAAACATCCATACGTTAATCACTGCTCTTACAGAATTGTAAAATAGCCCGGTCAATAGAAAGTCAATCAAAGATACAAGCATTGAATGAAAGAATCTTTCTGCACTATTTCCAAGTTTGAGATAATTTTTCTGACAATGGTAACTGGGTGGACAGGGTAGTGGGGTAGAGAAGAGCAGAGGACAAGGGAAGACACCATGTAGCTGAATATGTGCTGGATAATGTGCCAAGTGTGCATGTGTGTGCATAGGGGTGTGTGTGTGTGTGTGTGTGTGTATTTGTGGGAGGTGAACTCATTCATGAACTCAAGTGACATTCCCCAGGGCTCTGGGGACATGCTATTGAATTCCACTGACAGGCAAGTGTGTTGCCCACAGAAATGGAGGTCAGATGCGGGCCTGGCTCTGGCAGGTGGAGGGCAGGAAGGGCTCAGATGTGGCACCAGTCACCTGGACCCAACTCCCTGGGAACTGCTGACCTGGCCCCTATTTGCCAACAGGTTGTCAGATGCCCTCAGCTAGAAGACATCACATGAGCCATAGTCCATAAAGATACTTGGAAAATTATAGTGTGACAGGAATCTGAGGCTGTTGTCATTATTATAGAGGCAAATCTGTAGATGGAACATGCCCTTCCAATACATAAAAAACTTTGGATACAGATACTCGGAGCACAGGGTGGAGACCAGAAAGCAGATGTTCTGACATTCCCACTAATTCCTTGCTCCCAGTCCTCATCAGCAGAGTATGTCCTGGGCCTGGCCAGCAGCTGTCTGATCTGGCTATTACCTACCCTTTTCTATACCTACAGACCCACCTTTCCTCCCCGCCAGCTAACTTCATTTCTAACTGCCATGATGTCACATATTTTCTGTTGTGAGTTTTGAACTGCTCAGTCCAAAACTGAAAAGACATATATGTAAGCACAGGGCCTCCCTTCAAAATGAAGCCGGTTCTAATAAGCATGTGCATGATTGCTTACTGTGCATGGGAGTTCCTTGTCGAGCTCCCAGAACACGTGCACCCACTCATCCTGGTTGGCCACATTCCAGTTGGGATAGTCCACGAAGGTGGCGTGGGCCATGATCTCCTCCTTGTCATTACAGAGAGTGATGGCAAGGTTTGCCTTCTCCCTGTGGAAAGGATTAAAATTGCACACGCATGTAAGATTGTGGAAAATGAGATGAGGATGTCATTTTCTCAAACCCGTTTGGCTACTGGAGCTCAGCAACCACTGGCATAAGGTCTGATAACCACTGAAAGAGGTGGAAGCAACGTGACAGCCCACGTTGGGAATAGATCTTTCAGGACATCTGGCACGATCGACTACATTTTTACTGAAAATTGTATTTCATTAGAAAGCCATTACATTTATGAAATGAATTGTCCAATATCCTTCCCTTGGAGATTGGCTGGGAAAATTGGTTGACTGTAAAGTTTCTCCTGTCCATTCCATGTTGCCTATACCTGTGTTAGCCTAAACATGTGCAGTTCGTGTGGCCAGCTGTCCCAGTTTAACCAGGACTGATGTGTCCAGTACATGGGACTGTCAGTGCTACAACCAGAAAAGTCCTGGCAAACTGGGATGAGTTGGTCACCTGTGTTCAGCAGCATTCTTAACAATTTCTCCAAACCCTGAGCTGATTCTTATGGAATCCGAGCATTAGCAATATATCTGATCTTCCTGCAGAAATGGAACCCCACAAGTTAGCGAAGACAAGGGAGGAGAAGCAGGTCTTCCAATTCCTCTGGTGGCTGTCCCAAAGGGACATTTTGATGGTCCCTTCCAACAGCTTCTCTGGCATGTGGCCCGTCATGGCAGCAAGAGCTATGACTTACAGACAGTATACACGTTACTTCACGGAGAACCATTTGTATATAAATTGAAATGCAATGTTCACTTTCTTAGCTAAGTGAAATCGACTGGTATCTTAAGTTGGAGGGAGAAATTTTTTTTCATGTTCCTTCAAAAAACAAAGAAGGCAAAAATTGTCCATTCCTTATTAAGGGGAATAAATGAGAAGACAGCATATAACTGAAGGAAGAGAAGAGACAATGGGGATAATAGAGAGAAAGTTATATATACTCTCCAGTTACACATTTATCACCCAAGTATTGTATTGTCAGTCCAGTAAATAATTAGAAAGTATTCACAAACAAAAAGAGAAAAAATAATTTGAAAAATCATCCTTGATACCACCTCCCATAAATAACCAACCTTTGTCAACATTTTGGTGTCAATTTCTCCAGATTTGCCTTGTTTTCAGGGCAGCCATACATTGAAATGTGCTTTGTGTGTTTTTTTAAAATGAAATAGCACAACCCATACTGTTAGTAGCCTGTTGTTTGCTTTTTCCCCACCTGTCAGCATATTATTAAAAAAAAAAAAAAAACAGTCTCTTACACACATGTACCTCTTGTTCCAATTTTTTGTCTTTAAACCTGTTCATTTTGGCTTAAATACATATATTTTAATAGAAAACTTACATCACTATCATAAATGGAAAACCAGTATCCCTTGCTAGAAAGAGAAAATAACTATAAAAATAAAGACATAACACTTAAAACAAAAATATCTTGTGCATGGTATCAAGTCGAATCCCCTTGGGTACCACCAGAGGTAGGGGCATCTTTGGGAAACACTGTGGTAGGGATGCTGATCTCAGCACCTACCGCCACCATCCCCTCTCATAGGAAGTCACATCCCACAGCCAGAGGGGACTCCATCAAGGGTGCACCCAGCCCAAGGGCCCCACCAAAGCACTGGCTCTCATGGAGAAAAGGCAGCAGGCTACTCTCAGGTCCCGAGATTACAGCATTCACACAGAGGACTTCTCAGCAGAAGAATGCACCCCCAACCTCTCCAGATGACTCACTGAAGCCCTGCAGAGGCTCCCTCCAGCTCCTGGTCTTCTGGGCTCCCCTGCCCCAGGCTCCCAGAGCTTCATACTGAGAGTTCTCACTCTAATTCGGGTGAGAAAATGCCCAGGGCATAGGACCCCTGGCATGTCAGCCATGATGATGGTGGTGGTGGAGGAAGAGGAAGTAGGCAAAAGCTGAGACAGGACCACTGCCATCCCTTCAGGAAAGCAAGGGAAATGTGTTCCTAGAATCCCAATTTGAACTTAAAATGCATTTATACATGGGAACCCAGGATGGTGGTTGGGTTCAATAGTGCAATTAGCACAGTACTGTATGACACAGGCATTATAGATTAAACTAGAGGCCCAGTGCACGAATTCATGCACAGGTGGGGTCCCTCGGCCTGGCTGGCGATTGAGGCCTATCGGGGGGCCGGCTGGCCAGGGGGAGGGACCACAGGAGGTTGGCTGGCAAGGGGGAGGGGCTGCAAGAGGCTGGCCGGGCAGGGGGGAGGAGCTGTAGGAGGTTGGCTGACCAAGGGGGTGGGGGAGGGGCTGCGGGAGGTTGGCTGGCTGGGGGAAGGGGCCGCGGGAGGTTGGCCAGCCACAGGAGGTTGGTTGTGGGAGCACACTGACCACCAGGGGGCAACCCCTGCATTGAGCGTCTGCCCCCTAGTGGTCAGTGCACATCATAGTGACTGGTTGTTCCGCTCATTCGGTCATAACTGTCAGTTAGGCTTTTATATATATAGATAGGATTTTGTAAGTTGGCCTGGGAAGCCAGCCACGAATAACTTGGTTTCATTGGGAAAATTCACTACAATTTCCAAATGGCTGACTGCAAAATGTTACTTCTGCAGCGTTATCATTTGCACGTATAATTTCCACTTCTTGCTCTATGAACAGAATTCTGATTTCTATTGGTGAATAATATCTTTGAACTTCAACATATTTTGTGTAAAATATGTGTGTGTGTGTGTTTAGAAGGCCTCCTTTGGTTATGATGTGGCTTATTATAAAGAATAATTTTAAACCAGCTTTAAAAACACACCTTCTCCCTCTACCTCTTTCTTCCTCTCCCTTCTTCGCTCCCACAATGATTTTTGTTTGTCCTAGAGGTGATATCATAACTGATTTTTTGTTTACTTGATCTCCCATTTACTAAGAACGGTATTTTAAAATCTCCAATTATGCAAGTGGGTATGTCTATTTCATCTTTTGGTTCTATTACTTTCTGCTTTATTTTAGGACTGTGTCATTAGTAGCATACAAGTTTAAAGCTGTCACACCTCTCTAACAATCTAAACCCTCTTTAGCTGTATGATGCTTTTTGCCCTAAAGTATATTTTGTCTACTACTTACATAAATAACAACACTAGCCTTTTTTAAGTGAGATTTTGGCTGGCAGTCGTTTTCCCCCAGTATTTTGACTTCAAACACTTCTGTGCCCTTGTATCTTAGGTGTTTTTCAAACACAAAAAAATGACAGAAATTTGTTTTGTTCTATTTCAGCCAATCTGCCAACCTTTATCTTTTAACTGAAGATTTTTCCCAAATAAATTTATTGAAATTAGTGATATAGTTGAATTTTTTTCTATCTTCCTATTATGTGATTAACATGTTCCACATTTTATTTTGTTTTTCTTCTTCCTATCTTGCCTTCTTTATTCAGAGTTTGTTTAAAAATTATTATTCCATTTCCCTCTATAGGTCCACTTTTATCTAGTGGGCTTATATCTCATTCATCCTTATAATTAACAAGCCAGTTTTATACAAAAGAATCTAATACCTCCTTCCTTAGGTGGAGGGAGTATTTACTTTTTGTTCTTTGCAAAGCTGTCAAACACAGAATCGTGAGGTTTCTAGAATATAGCATAAAATACTCAAGGAGAAAGTGGCATTAAGACCTACTGTTCTTGGCCTAGACAGTTTGGCTCAGTGGATAGAGCATCAGCCTGCAGACTGAAGGGTCCCAGGTCCAATTCCAGTCAAAGGCACATGCCTGGGTTGCAAACTCGATCCCCAGCAGAAGACATGCAGGAGGCAGCCAATCAATGATTCTCTCTCATCATTGTTCCTATCTCTCTCTCTCCCTCTCCCTACCTCTCTGAAATCAATAATAATAATAATAATAATAATAATAATAATAGACCTACTGTTCTGCAGAAGTTTTTTATTTCACTCTGATGATGTTTTCTGCATAGTTCTTAACTTGTGTATGTGAATGTGCATGAGTGTGTGCATGCGTGTGTGTGTGTGTGTGTGTGTGTGTATCAACATACTTTTTCCATCCAGAGGACATCATCAAGGTATTTAATCCACAATAATACCAAAAAATGAAATAATTTAATTGGTGCATACATTTTAAAGTATTTTATACATATTGCCCTACTGTTCTCTAACAAAATTGTACCAGTTTACATTATTCTCATCTGTGTGCTGATCAGAAATGACAAATTTTAATGTCTTAGGTTGGCCTCAGTTTAAACATTTCAATTGTATTTAATATGACGCTTTATGAAATCCACAATACTGAGCTAACTCTTACCTTCTTCAATAAAAATATGAGGAAAGATTACAGGATATTTATATTCTGGTATCCAAAAAAGCAAAACAGGGAAAAAAGAACTTTTTTAAGAAAAAAAAAATCTATACAGATTTTGAAATTTAGAAGAATATTTTAACAGCAGTGGATAAGAGCATAACCAGGCTTTGTCACTTACTAACTGCTTGACCTTGGCAGGCCTCCATTCTCTCATCTTTAAGATGGACATGATAGTGGTTACCTCAGAGAGGTATCAGTGTATTAAATAAGATCATGTTGGCAAAGCACAGAGCCTGATAGAAAATAAATTCTCAAAACTGGTAGCTAATATTATTAACTTGCCCCAAGTGAATCTACCAGTGGGTGGGGTAGCTGAGATTTGAACCCAAGTTTGTCTGAATCCAAAACCCATGAGAAACCCTTCGACCTGCATGTTGTTACAGGACTTAGAGACTGGTTGTTCCCAAAGATCTCCTGCTCAGTAGGGTAGATTTTCTTGCTGCCCATTTCCTTGCCAAAGGCCCCATAAAGACAAAGGAGTGGGGGACCGAGGTCCCTTTCTGTTGTGTGATAAAACTGATAAACATAGTTAAGCTTACTTGACTACGTACTTACAGAAGATAGATGATATTAAGCCTCCCAAACAGCTTCTGGGTAAATTTTCTAATGAGGTTTTTGATACAAAAAATATCCTGTGACTCTGTTCTTCGGCAGTGAACGACTTCTACCTTTCCTCTTGGAGAAGTGAGTATTGACATTTTTTATCCTGTCCCCAAAAGAGAGAAAACAGCCCCCTGTTAAATGAGATGACAAGCCAGTCCAGTTAGAGTACTTACAAAATTGGACATTAACTCAATTTCCGTATGGTCAGAGTGAACATGGTGTTAGAGTGCTGGTGGGACACATTTTCCCCGGGGGGTAGGCTGCAACGACTGACTGTCACCACAAACCAGTTGACAGGTTTCTCTCCAGGACAATGATGTTTCTGAGAATTGGCCTGTCTAGAAATTTCTGCAACTGTGTTCTTTGTTTCCAATGAAGCTGCTTTAAAGGATTCTAACAGTAGGCTTGAAAAAACAGTGAAAGGGATTATTCACTGATTCAGGGTCCTCTTATATTTAATTAGCCACCACTGCATGGGGCCAAGAGTTACAGGGGAATATGGACAGCTGCTGCCCTTGTTCCAAACAGAGTTCCCCAAACTGGAGTCCTGAAGGGCAGCGATCCTGAGAGAGATTTTGAGACAAAACATCTTATAGTCAAATGGGTATAGGAAATGCTGCTTGTGATAGCATTCCTGACAGGCCATCATGCTCATTAAAGACTTTGAGAAGTTCCATAAGAAAGTACCTGCTTTCTTTGTATAACCAAGCCTTTCTGAGGAGAATCGCTAATGACAACAGTGGGGAGTCTACTGTTTCAGAAAGACATATAATGGATTGTACAGCACCAAGAGTGACCCTAATGTAGACTATGGACTTTGAGAGATAATATGTCAATGTAGGTTTATCAAGTGTAACTAATGTACCACTTTGGTGGGGGATGTTGATAGTGGGGAGGCGGTGGGGGGGGGGGGGTTGGAGGAATAGGCATTCTCTGCATCTTTCAAATTTGCTGTGAACCTAAAACTGCTCCAAGAAATAAAGTCTTTTAAAAAAATTCTCTTAACCATTTGCTTGCATATAAGTAATTTTTTCTGTTTTTAAAGGCATGTCAAGAAATATACCAGCTAACACTTACTTAGCGCTACATAGATTTTCTCTTTAATCCTTCTGAAATAGATATTATCCTCGTCTTATAAAGACATGGAGGCCAAGATAATGCATGTAATTAAGGCAGACTAAGAGAATTTAAACATCTGCTTATCTGACAACAAGGCTGGCTGGTTTGCTAGTCTACTGATTTATTTTTAATTTGTATTATCTGGCTTTAAAATACCTTCAGTTATTTTTAATAAACTTTTAATAACCTTGGAGTTAATTATTTGGGCACTACTGTCCAGAAACGAAGGGTAGTTGGTCTCAGAAACTACAAAACCTAGAATGCAACGCAGCTCCGGGCTGCCCAGGAGCGCAGCGGTCCGCCCCTTGGCATGCTGGGAACAGTAGTTTTTCGGCCTGCCTCTCTTCCCCCCCACCCTCGAGCATCCAGATTGGAGTTGGTTCCTACCCGCCTTGCTGGGCGCCAAAGCTAGACAGGTCCAGCGGTTCTCGCGCTGTGACCCAGTCCTGGACACTGACCTGGATGCGTCCTTGACGCCCTGGACCCGGTCCTCGCGTCCCTGCTGGGAAGGCCAGCTCTATCCACCTCACCCGCAGCTCTAGGACGCCGCGCTCGACACCCGGCTCTAAGGAGGACGCGCAGCCAGGTTACCACAGAAACGGCGCTCCCTGGGTCACGGAGCGTGCTGGAGGTTAAAGGTCAAGTCCAGTTCCGCTTCCGGTTCCGGGATCCCGCTTGTTATTAGAAAGTTTGCGGCGTCGGCGAGCCTTCGGGCAGATATCTGGGACTCAGGGTTTACCGAACGAATTCTGCTGCAGCCATGGCGGCCTCCACCGCGGCCGGGAAGCAGAGAATTCCCAAAGTGGCCAAGGTAGGCGATAACGGGGGGCTTTGTAGGGAGGGCCTTGGAGAGGGGCTTGCCCCGGGCTCCGTGGTACCTGCGGCGAGAGAGGGTTGTCCGAGATTGCAGGCCCACCCCGTGCGGGGCCTCGGGTGATAGAGAAGGAAAGAGATAGGCGGTAGTGGGGTGCAAGCTCTTGTCAGCCGAAGCACAGCCCGCACGTCGGCGTAGCCTTCCTTCTGGGCAGGTGTTTTTGCGGGTGGAGGAGAGGAGAAGGTTCGTTCAGCACAGGTAACAGCCAGGCAGGGCGCTAGGCACTGCGGAGCTACACTCTAATGCTGGCCACGAGCAGTACTCAAATGAGACACACGTGTAAAATTGCAACCGTGCCAAATGCTACGGAGGCCAAGTAGAATGTGCCAAGGAATAATGGGGGTTGTATGAGAAGGTCTCCAAAGTAAACGGTGCTGAGACGTGACATTTAAGCCGAGACTTGAAGGCTGAAAAGGAGTTAGCCCAGCTGAGAGTGGAAAGAATGAGAGTAGATGACAACAATTGTATAGTGGTATAATTTAAGTTAAACAATAAATTGATATCTAATATTTCCTTCGGTGGCTGGTACTCACCAATGACTTACTATGTAACAGGCTTTGTTCTAAGCCTTTACAGATACTCTCCCTCCGGTCTGTTCTTCAGCCCAGATGACTCTCTTGAGCCTTTCTTTACAGGTCCATGTAGATGACTTCCGGAGATAATGTATATAAAGCATATAGCACAGTATCTAGTACTTAATGCTCATTAGGTATGAGCTATTATCATCATCATCATTGTACAGCACTAAATAATTAGTATTTCCTATAATTCCATTCCATAAACTTTGACTGGTCCAGTAGCAGTAACATGAGCCCCATATGTAATTTAAGTTTTCTCATAGTGACGTTAAAAAGTCAAAGCAGGTGACATTAATTTTAATTATATATTTTATTTAACAACTTAGTGTGTCCATGATACTGTCATTTCAACATGTAACCAGTATAAAAATTTAATTAGGTGGTTTGTTCTTTTTTCATGCGAAGTCTCCAGAATCTACTGTATATTTTACACTTAGAGCCCATCTCAATTTGGACTCACCTCATGTGGCTCATGGCTATCATGTTGGACTGCACAGCTCTAAGACCTGAAGAAGCTTATATTCTAATGATGGCAACTTACTGAATATTGTCTTGGACTTGAAATGCCATGAGAAATCAAACTGGGCTACCCACCTGGGGCCTACCTTGAAGAATTACCTAAATAGAGATTGTAATGCTAGATAAGCTATGGTCTGCATCTTGATAAACAAAACCTCTGGTGAGAGTTTTACCTAGGCATCCTCAGAGTGTTTTATTTTACTAATCTAAAAGGAAAATTTGCTACTTTTGCTATCTTTTCTCTTGAGACTTTTATCTATGGCTTGTTAATAGCTATCATACATAAGCTAGAACACATATTTTTTTGCTGTTTGGTTGCCCAGAGAAATGGGAACATGTCATACAAAGAGGGCATCTTGTGATATATAAAGTTCACATCCTAAAAAAATGTTTGTTTGTTAAACCATGTGTGCAGAGCATCTACTAAAAATAGAAATGTCTTGTCTTAAAAGGTGAAAAACAAAGCCCCAGCTGAGGTACAGATCACTGCGGAACAGCTTTTAAGAGAAGCTAAAGAAAGAGAACTTGAGCTTCTTCCACCTCCACCTCAACAGAAGATCACAGATGAAGAAGAGTTAAATGATTACAAACTAAGGAAAAGGAAGGTCAGTCAGTGCAATGTCTTTCAGTATGTCAATATTGTTAAGGATTCATAGGTCAGAGTTTGAAAAATTCCTCATTGTTTATCTATATACTAGAGACCTGGTGCACAAAATTTGTGCACGGGTAGGGTCCCTAGGGCCTGGCCGGCGATCAGGGCCGATCGGGGCCTTTCCTGGCTGCCGGCCAGGGCCTTCCTTCGTTCTGCGCCATCCTCTGGTGGTCACACATGTCATAGTGAGTAATCGAACTCCCAGTCTCCAGTTGAACACCTGAAGGGACACTTAGCATATTAGCCTTTTATATCTATCTATATATTTTTTATGTAGATAGATATAAGAGGCTAAGAGACTGCCCGGGCCAGTAGGTATGACACACACTGACCATCAGAGGCAGGCACTCAATACAGGGGCTGCTGAGCGACAGCAACTTTGCAGAGTGCCCTCTCGCACTCCGGGACCCCTCGGGGGATGTTGGAGAGCTAGTTTTGGCCCAATCCCCACAGTCCAGGCCGAGGTACCCCACCTGCTGGAGGGACCCTGCTCACTCCGCAGATGGCCTTCGAGCCCCAGTGCTGCCCCAGGCGCAGCCGGCTGGGGAGGGACTTCAGAAGGTTGGCTCTGGGCCGTGTCTGGCCCGTCTCGCCCAGTCCTGCCCAGCCGGCCACCTTCTAATAAATTTCCTTCCAATGTGCATGAATCTGTGCACTGGGCCTCTAGTAAGACTATAAAATGAGAAGAGGTTTGTGTTTCTAGCCACATAAATAATACAACTTTTGGTTACCACATAACTGCATTTGTTGAACTTTATGAAGTATACCATGAATTGTCTGTTTTAGAGTATAAAGAAATTAAGTCCACGAGAGACATACTTTTTGGTGCTCAATCTAAGATTGATAGAAGTTTAACAAGTGGAACAACTGACAGCTAGAAGAGAGGTGGACTTAGCAAGGCTATGTTATATGCTGCTTCTGGCCGTACCAGCACCTGTGTTAAGATGTGGGAAAGAGCCATGAGAAGACTAGAAATCTGATCTGACCTTCTTACTCTAAAATGTGGGATTATTTTAAACCACTAATTTTGTTTTACCTACTTATTAGTTATCCTCATTGAGTTATGTATGAAATTCTGTGACATTACCAAAAAGACCTAGTCAAAACACATTTTCTTGTTAGAAACAAGTATATTATAGTATCAGTTGTTATAGGCAATAAGAGAAAATATCAACAATTCTGCAATAATTCTTTATATCTGAAACTTTCCTTTTGCTTGCATGTAAGACACCTGTGATTATAAGCTTCTGTAGTGGGTTTCTTATTTCTCAGAGATTCCAGGATGCAATTTCTCTTATGTAAGAATAAAATGAGTAAGTATCATTTTTAGTATAGGATTAATAGAAAAAGGATAATGTTATTTTTAGTTATTTTCTCTTTAATTTGATCCATTTTGCCTTCCTAGACTTTTGAAGATAACATAAGAAAAAACAGGACTGTGATTAGTAACTGGATAAAATACGCACAATGGGAAGAGAGTCTAAAGGAGATTCAAAGGTAAAATTGTTGAGCATGTAATTTTTTTTCTGTTTTATTTATTTTTTCTTTATTGATTAAGGTATTACATATGTGTCTTTATTCTCCCCTTGCCCCCCCCCCCCCCCCCCCCCGCTCATGCCCTCACCCCCCTGGTGTCTGTGTCCATTGGTTATGCTTATATGCATGCATACAAGTCCTTTTGTTGATCTCTCCCCCTTACCCCCACCCTCCCTTGCCTTCCCTCTGAGATTTGATGGTCTGATCAATGCTGTAATTTTATATATAAAGATGTCATAAGTTAACAGATACAAAAAAAAAATAGAGAAAGTTAAAGTACAAGTAGAAGATTGTGTCTTTGTTAGTAATTTTCAGTTTCTTTCATAGAACCCTGGGATTCCTTTGAGGGCTTCAGGGGTCCTGTGGTAGGCTAGTGTTGGGGGGAGCAGAGTAGGAGGCTGTACAGGTGGGTCTCCACCAGCACACACCCTGTAGCCAGAGAAGTGTAGTTTCATCTGCTTTCTCTATATTGGGATTTTTTTTTTTAATCTTTATTGTTGAGATTATTACAGATGTCCCTCTTTTTCCCCCCCATTGCCTCCCTCCATCCAGTTCCTGCCCCACTCTAGGCCTTCTACACCCTATTATCTGTATCCATAGGTAATGCATATATGCACATAAGATCTTTGTTTAATCTCTTCCCACACCCCCACCCCCCTTCTCTCTGAGAATCGTCAGTCTGTTCCATTTCCATGCCTCTGATTCTATTTTATTCACCAGTTTATTCTGTTCTTTAGATTTCTTATTCGTTTATTTTGATTTTTAGATTCAATTGTTGATAGGTTTGTATTTGTTGCCATTTTGTTCATATTTTTTATCTTTTTCTTCTTCCTCTTCTTAAAGAATACCCTTCAACATTTCATATAATAGTGGTTTGGTGGTGATGAACTCCTTTAGCTTTTTCTTGTCTGTGAAGTTCTTTATCTGACCTTCCATTCTAAATGATAGCTTTGGTGGGTAGAGTAATCTTGGTTGTAGGTTCTTGCTATTCATCACTTTGAATATTTCTTGCCACTCCCGTCTGGCCTGCATAGTTTCTGTTGAGAAATCAGCTGGCAGTCCTATAGGTGCTCCCTTGTAGGTAACTAACTGTTTTTCTCTTGCTGCTTGTAAGATTCTCTCTTTGTCTTTTGCTCTTGGCATTTTAATTATGATGTGTCTTGGTGTGGTCCTCCTTGTGTTCCTCTTGTTTGGGGTTCTCTGTGCATCCTGGACTTGTAAGTCTATTTCTTTCACCAGGTGGGGGAAGTTTTCTGTCATTATTTATTCAAATATATAGTGGGAATTTTTAAAATAAAAATTATTTCACTGATAACCAGTGGCCAATAAGATTAAAATCATGACCTGTTGTTTAGACTTTCTGCACTCTCCCAGCATACTCCCTGCCCCATTGTGCCTGCATAGTTGCCATTACCTGGACATATCATGTCTTTTTTTTTTTTCATCCCTCACTCGAGGATATTTTTCCATTGATTTTTCTTTTTTAGAGAGAGTAGAAGGGAGGGGGAGAGACAGAGAGAGAGAAACATCGATGTGAGAGAAACACATCAATTGGTTGCCTCCCACATGAGCCCTGCCCAAAGCCTGGGATAGTTCCTGCAACTGAGGTACATGCCCTTGACCAGAATCGAACCCAGGACCCTTCAATCCACCACCCAACGCTCTATCCACTGAGCCAAACCAACATGAGCTGGGGCTCATGTCTCCTTACTGTTACACTTGGCTGTTCTCTCTGCCTAGAATGAGTACCCCTCCCTACCCACCTTGGCCTCTAGGACTTTCCTCAAGTTCCAAATTTGTTTTCAATTCTGGAGTAATACTGCTTAGCCTTTTACACCAGACATTTTTATTTTTTTTCCTTTGCTTCTTTGTGCAGATCTTGACTATGATGTTTATTGCATTGCATTGTAATTACATGCAAAGACTTCCTTTAAGTCTTTGTAAGGTTTCTGAGAATAGCATCATATCTTTTCACCTTTTTATGCCTAGAAACTGACTCATGATGAACACCTGATAAAATAGCAGGGCACTGCAAATGGTTTGAAATAGTTGCTATGTGTGTTATATGTACTGCTTTTAATGCCCCCCAAATCTTGCTTCTTAAGGGCTCGATCCATATACGAACGTGCTTTAGATGTGGACTATCGAAATATTACACTCTGGCTGAAATATGCAGAAATGGAAATGAAGAATCGCCAGGTCAACCATGCCCGAAATATCTGGGACCGGGCCATAACAACTCTGCCTCGAGTCAACCAGTTCTGGTAAGTTTCTTATCTAATGAAATGTCTTTTTGTAGACTAGGAAAGTTCCATATTTGCATACTTATTTCATTTACATAGTTGGAATCATATAGATTTGTTTAATTTTACACATGTTAAGTATGTATAAGTGCTTTTGAATGTCTTATAATCTATCTATATATATAAAAGGCTAAGTGATTGGCTGACTGGCCGGTAGGTATGATGCACACTACCACCAGGGGGCAGACACTCAACGCAGGAGCTGCTGAGCGAGAGCAACTTTGCAGAGTGCCCTCTCGAACTGCAGGACCCCTCGGGGCATATCGGACTGCCGGTTTTGACCCAATCCCTACAGGCCAGGCCGAGGGACCCCACCGGTGCACGGACCTCTAGTCTATTATAATTATAGTAATATATAATAGGGGTGTAATCAAAACTAAAATTTTGATTGCAGTCTTTTATGTATAAGAAAATTCTTGTTGAACTAAGCAATTTTTAAGAAAAATATATTTCTAATGGTTCATCCTTTTCAGACTTACATATATATCTTTTTAAATATATTCTTATTGATTTCAGAGAAAGGGAAGGAGAGAGAGATAGAAACATCAGTGATGAGAAAGAATCATTGATCAGCTGCCTCCTGCACTCTGCACACTGGGGATCAAGCCTGCAACTGGGCATATGCCCTGACCTGGAATTGCACAGTGACCTCCTGGGTTCATAGGTTGACACTCAACCACTGAGCAACGCCAACTGGGCCAGACTTATATTTTAATAAAAAAACATGTTTAATTTATCCTTTAGGAGAGATAAAGTCTTAAATCATCTTCACATTTAAAGTTAAAACTAGAACTTGCCAAAGAACATTTTTTCCCTAAGTCATTTATTTAAAATATTTTTTTACTTTTTAATTACAGTTGACATAAAATATTATATTAGTTTTAGGTGTAAATTCCAGTGACCAGACATTACATAACTTAATACATGATCATCCCAAAAAATCCCGCAATATAAATCCCCATTTAGCACCACGGCGTAGTTATTAGAATATTATTGTCTATTCCCTATGCTATACTTTACATCCCCATGACTATTTTTGTAACTGCCAATTGTGCTTCTTAATCCCTTCACCTTTTTCACCCAGCCCCCCAAACTCTCTTTCCTCTGGCAACTGTCAAAATGTTCTCTGTATCTTTAAGTCTGTTTCTGTTTTTCTTGTTCATTTATTTTGTTCTTTATATTCTGAATTTAAGTGAAATCATATAGTATTTATCTTTGTCTGACTTATTTCACTCAGCACCATCCCCTCTAGGTTCATCCATGTTGAGTTCACAAATGGCAGTATTTCTTTCTTTTTTATGGCTGAGTCATATTACATTGTATAGATGTACCACTTTATCCATTCATCTGTTGATAGACAATTAGGTTGCTTCCATATCTTGGATATCTAAACTAATAAAAGAGAAACATGCAAATTGACTGTCCCTCCACCGTGCCCACCAGCCAATCAGAGCGAGTATGCAAATTAACCCAACAAAGATGGCAGTTAATTTGCATACACAGGTACCGAGCAAAGACTGAAGACAGTGTAGAAGGAAGCCAAGCACTGCAGAAGGGAGCAAAGCCCTATTCTTGCAGGAATAGGCCCGAGGAAGCCCTATTCTTGCAGGAATCTTCCTGCAATGGGCCTCTAGTTATAAATAATGTAGCAAGAAACATATAGATGCATGTCTTTTTGAGTTAGTGTTTTGGGTTTCTTCAGATAAATAACCAGGGGTGGAATTGTTGGGTCCTACTTTCTCTTTTATTATAACCTTTGTTTTAAAGTCTATTTTGTCTGGAATAAGTATTGCTACCCCAGCTTTTCTTTTTTTCATTTCCATTTTTATGAAATATTGTTTTCTATCCCTTTACTTTCAGTCTATGTGTATCTTTCGATCAGAAATGAGTCTCTTATAGACAGCATATCTATGGATTTTGTTCTCTCATCCGTTCAGCCACCGAAGTCATTTTGACCATGACAGATAACTTCGGATGATTTTATTAAAGGTACAAATATACGTACATGGAGGAGATGCTGGGAAATGTGGCTGGAGCCCGGCAGGTGTTTGAACGCTGGATGGAATGGCAGCCGGAGGAGCAAGCCTGGCACTCCTACATCAACTTTGAGCTGCGATACAAAGAAGTGGATCGGGCCCGCACCATTTATGAAAGATATATCCTTTGGATGAGGTCTGAGTGATGCCATTATTGTCCTGGTCCTACTCCCATGGAAATGTCATCATGGTCCAGACACATTAATGTTGGCCTAGAAGTTAGGGATGCAAATTGTATCTTCATAAGCTACATATGTATTTTCTAGGGACATAGGTTGGTCAGGAAAAAAGTCTGTGGTCTGGGTAATTGTTTGAGCTTTTCCAGTGAGACTTTGGATTTGTTTATATTTTGACAATAATGCAATGGTTTCTTTTGGAAAATGACACACTAAGGCCCTGGCTGCTATAGCTATTTTTCTAGAGTTGAAGTTTAAGGTCATTAGCACCATTATTGGAGTCCATCCAAAGGTTTACCAATTACTAATGATATGATTGCAATGAGTCAGTTAATTCCTTTGAGACTTGGTATCCTCATTTTTAAAATGAGAATAAAGGTTTGTACTACGGGCTGGTTGTAAAGATTAGATGATAACATGTGAAAGCACGCTTAGCAGCTGCAATAATTGATCCTCATTATGCACTGTTACCATATTTGTGACTTCTACTTGCTAGAATTTATTTGTAACCCCAAAGTCAATATTTGTGGCACTTTCAGTCATTTGCAAGCACAGAGTGATGAAAAATTTGAGTCACCCAAGGTATTTGGTCCCACCTTAGGCAACAGTCTGCCTTCTTGTCTCTGCTCTGATACAGAGATGATCAGAGGATGGAGATTGGAGACAGGATAAGGCCGTGCAGTGGAATGTAAGAAGCTCTGCCTCTTGGGCCAGTTGGACATGTTTGAGTCCCTTTTCTGGCTCTGGTTTATGGGCAGCTTCTGGCAAGTCACTTAATACTTCTGAACCTTGTTTTTTCTATTATAAAATACCAAAACTAGAATCTAAGGATTAGTCATTTTTAGGATTTAAGATTGTACTCTCTATGAGATGCATATAAATACATACATACATGTTTCCCCTAGCAGCAATGATTTGGTATTCGCTAATTAAGCATTCACAGTGACTTCATAGGAAATAACTAACACAAATAATGAGAATCAACTATTGTGCAATTTAAGCTCTCAGTTACCTCTACTGTTTTTAATATTATTAATTTAACAAAAGCTTTTAGTATTATTTCCTTTGTGTCAAGCATTGCTCTCTAAGCACTTTACAAATATTGTTATTTAATCCTCATGACAACCCTGTGATACAGGAACTACTTCATTCTACAGATGTGGAAACTGAGGCATGAGAGATTAAGTAGCTTGATCAGGGTCTCTCAGGTAGTGATGGAGGTAGGATTTGAACCCAGTAGCAGCTTCAGAGCCAATGCTCTTAACATCATTGCCTTATTTGAATGTGTTACTAATGGAAACAAAGGAAGGTAGATTAAAAAAATAGGCATATAGATCCTATTAAGAAATAAAATAGTAATTTAAAACTTTCTCTTCTAGCTCTAGTTAGCCGTTTTCTTTTTGTGACTTGTTTTTTCTTCATCATTAACTCAAATACTAATGCTATTGAGCATATAGTATAATAGATGCCATGTATTAAGCATGCTCTTTTGACCAGAAACAGCTAAAAGATTTACATATATTTTCTCATTTAAAGACAGCAGTCATCCAGTGTGGTCAGTATTAATTTTAATACTGTGTTTACAGATGATAAAACTGAGGCTTAGACATGTTAAATGACTTGTTCAGGTCACAGTGCTAATAACTAGGGTTCACCTTTTATGCCTCTAGACTCCTGTTGTACCACTACCAGAAATGTGTCCCAGTACTAAAATATTGACTAAACACTGGAGGAAGACACAGCTCCCTCAACAGAGGTCACATCTAGTGGTTCTCCACCTTCGTACATGTTTTATCATCCCCGTAGTCGTAGTGTGTTTTGTGGTGGATTTGGGTATTGGGTTTTGTTTGTTTTTTAAGCCATGTTGTCTTGCTGGTATTTCTTTAATTCCCCTGCACTTGTACTTGTGCACCCTGATGTTAAGAACTGGATCAAGTATGCCCGCTTTGAAGAAAAACATGGTTATTTTGCACATGCACGAAAAGTGTATGAGAGAGCTGTGGAATTCTTTGGAGATGAACACATGGATGAACGCCTTTATGTTGCCTTTGCCAAATTTGAAGAAAATCAAAAAGAAGTAAGTAAACTTCACTCAGTTACATTGCAAAACAGCTTAGAAAACATTACTTCTTGTCACATCAAGTTCATTTCCATTTTTTTATGCACTTATTGGAGAAAATGTTTTCAAAATGTACCGTATTTTCCGGCATATAAGACGACTTTTTAACCCAGGAAAATCTTCTATATGCCCAGTCGTCTTATACACCGGAAAATATGGTACATTTGTGACTAAGCTGCATATTGGGAGCTGAGTGATTGTAGATTATATCATAACTATCTTAATTTTATTGTTCTGTGCTTGACATATAAGCCTTTAAGTCTGGAGTGAGAATATTATCTATAAACAGATTGAGTCACTTGGTATCCTGATTAGAAGGCTTTACAAATAATAAACCTGGGAAACAAAAAGCCCAGAGCCCTCAGAACAGAGAATATAATTTTAAGTGAAAACAGGTTGTCCCACAAGTCAGTTCTTTTCTTCCAGAGTATGTATGGAAAATAACCCATTTATTTATTTACTTATTGTTGATGGCAAAACAGATATTTCCCTCTTTCCCCCCTTTACTCCTTCCACCCAGCCCCTTCCTGAATGCAGGGACTTACACAGGTCATAGTAGGGAATTCAGATTCTATTCTAAGGGCAGCCGCAAGTATTGAAGGGTTTTAGTAGGAGAAAACCATGGTAGATTATAATTTATATTGTAAGGAGTGCCTCCAGCTAATTTATGGAGATTATATTGGGGGGAGGGTAGCCAAAGTAGAGGAGACTTGAAATGGTCCAGGGAAGAAGTGGAGATGGGTTGGCAGGGGGGAGGGGAGAAGTGAAGGGCTGTGTTGAAGAGGTAGAAATGGCAGGGCTAGAAACAGTGAATGTGGGGAATGAAAGGAGAGGAATCGAGGAGGGCTCCAGGGAATTTTAACTTGAGCAACTGTGTGGCAATAGGTATTGCTTAATCAAGATTGGAAGACTTGGGTTTGGTGGGGAGAAACAGGAGCTCAGTTTGAGACCTTTTAGTTTGAGATACACAGATGACATCCAGCTGGCAATGTTGAGTAAGACAGCTTTAAATGTGTAGCTCAAAGGAGAGCGTCAGTCCTTCCTGAATGAAATATCTCATTGAAAGGGAGGAGAAAAATCTCATTTTTGACATTTTGAGGCCTTAAAATCTAATTTACAAGTAATGTTTTATGTCATAACTACTTTCCTAATCATGACTAGAATGAGAATGTTATGTAATGGTAGATAAAATCATTCTGTCTGCTTTTAGTTTGAAAGGGTACGAGTGATTTACAAGTATGCCCTGGATAGAATTTCAAAACAAGAGGCCCAAGAACTCTTTAAAAATTATACCATCTTTGAGAAGAAGTTTGGTGATAGGCGGGGTATTGAAGACATCATTGTGAGCAAACGGAGATTCCAGTATGAAGAAGAAGTGAAGGTAAGTGCTGGTGTATATGCTTAATTCTGCAAGTAAGTAAGGTGTGCCCGTCAATACTAGCTACAATAAAATGAATGAGAGCTAGTTAGGGCTACCAGTCATTACGCTTTTGACGATGTGTCTGCAGTAAATGGACGGCTATTTCAGGCAGATCAGGTAATTGAGGCTGATAAACAAAGGCAAGCAAACACCTGGACTTGCTCTGCCACTCACAGGTTGAAAGTCACTTTGATTGCTGATTGTGTGCAGGCCTGATTCCTCCCAACTGCCCTCCCCTACTGGCCATCTTGTGCCGGCCATCTTGTGTCCACATGGGGGCAGCCATCTTATGTGTGGGAGTGATGGTCAATCTGCATATTACTCTTCTATTAGATAGGATAGAGGTCTGGTGCATGGGTGGGGGCCAGCTGGTTTGACCTGAATAATGTCCCGGATCAGGGTGGGGGTTCCCTTGGGGCATGAGGCGGCCTGGGCGAGGGGCCTGTGGTGGTTTGCAGGCCAGCCATGCTCCCTGGCGACCCAAGCAGAGGCCCTGGTATCTGGGGTTTATTTATCTTCTACAATTGAAACTTTGTAGCCTGGAGCAGAGGCCTGGGCAGGCCAGGGTCTGCGGAAAGCTTGGCTTTCTCCATCGCTGGGGGCAACCCTAGCCTCCTGCTCTTTCCAGCTTCGTGGCTGCCGCCATTTTTGTTTGGATTTGTGTATGTTCTATAATTGAAACTTTGTAGCCTTGAGTGGAGTCCTAGGCTGGCAAGGGCAGGCGGAAAGCTTGGCTTCCGCCATTGCCTGGGAAACCCAAGCCTCCCTCCTGCTCTCTGTGGCCGTAGCCATCTTGGTTGGGTTTATTTGCATATTCACTCCTGATTCGCTGGTGGGCATGGCTTGTGGGCGTGGCTTATGTATGTAGCATAGTGGTGGTTAATTTGCATATTACTCTTTTTTTAAATAGGTATATAGATAGATAGATAGATAGATATATTTAATTGATTTCAGAGAGTAAGGGAGAAAGAGAGAGAGAAAAAAAACATCAGTGATGAGAGAGAATCATTGATGAGCTGCCTCCTGCACTCCCCCCACTGGGGATCAAGTCCACAACCTGGGCATGTGCCCTGACTGGAAATTAAATCATGATTTCCTGATTCATAGGTTGACGCTCAACCACAGAGTCACACTGGCCAGGCATTTGAGCTTATTTTTGAAAGAAAGTAGAAGAGTTAGGGCTTGATAAAAAACAACCACAAAAACACTAGTTTTTATACATTACCTTTTAGTTTAACTGTTGGAATGTAAGATGTATTGTAGATATGGTTCTATTCTCATCTCTTTACCTGTAATGTACTATTTTGATTTGAATTTAAAGACAGTAGCATTTCAAGATACCTACCAAAGATGTAAGTCTGGTGTTAAATGAGGTCAGCAAGATATGTTAAAGATAAATTACTATTAATTGATAAATCAGGTTTCACAATTGTGAGCATGGTTTAATTCTATTGTAATTTTAAATCTGGATGTAAGGACATATAGTCACATATATAAACAAATACATTTGCAAATATAGGTATCTAATTCTATCTGATAAAAGAGTAATATGCAAATATTACTCCAAGACACAAGATGGCTGCCCCCATGTGATCAAAGATGGCTGCCCCCATGTGCACACAAGATGGCCAGCAGGGGAGGGCAGTTGTGGGCAGTTAAGGGTGACCAGGCCAGCAGAGGAGGGCAGTTGGGGCAGACCAGGCTAGCAAGGGAGGGCAGATGGGGGGGGACCCAGGCCAGTAGGGGAGGGCACTTGGGGGGACCAGGCCTGCAGGGGAGGGCAGTTGGGGGGGGGGTACCCAGGCCTACAGGGGAGGGCAGTTGGGGGAGACCAGGCCAGCAGGGGAGGGAAGTTGGGGGGGACCAGGCCTGCAGGGGAGGGCAGTTGTGGGAGATCAGGCCAGCAGGGAGGACAGTTAGGGGTGACCAGGCCAGCAGAGGAAGGCAGTTGGGGAGACCAGGCCAGCAGGGGAGGGAAGTTGCGGGGGACCAGGCCTGCAGGGTAGGACAGCTGGGGGGGGGGGGGGGAGACCAGGCCAGCAGGGAAGGGCAGTTGGGGGGTACCAGGCCTGCAGGGGAGGGCATTTGGGGGGGACCCAGGCTGGCAGGGGAGGGCTGTTGTGGGGGGACCAGGCCTGCAGTGGATGGCAGTTGAGGGGGTGGGCCAGGCCTGCAGTGGATGGCAGTTGGGGGGGTGGGCCAGGCTTGCATTGGAGGACAGTTGCGGGGAACCCAGGCCTGCAGGCGAGGGCAGTTGTGGGGGACCAGGCCTGCAGGGGAGGACAGTTAGGGGATGGGGGGGGCAGGCTTGCAGGGGGGGGCAGTTAGGGGTGACCAGGCCAGCAGGGGAGGGCAGTTAAGAGTGAATGGGCCAGCAGGGGAGGGCTGTTGGGGGCGACCAGGCCTGCAGGGGAGGACAGTTAGGGGTGACCAGACTGGCAGGGGAGGGCAGTTGGGGGTGACCAGGCCAATAGGGGAGGGCAGTTAGGGGCATTCGGGCCGGCCGGGGAGCAGTTAGGCGTCGATCAGACTGGCAGGGGAGTGGGTAGCGGGTGATCAAGCTAGAAGGCAGATGTGGTTAGGGGCAATCATGCAGAGGCAGGTGAGCGGTTTGGAGCCAGCAGGCCTGGATTGTGATAGGGATGTCCAACCACCCGTTTAGGCCCGATCCCACTGGCCTATGGGCCTAAATGTGTGGTTGGACATCCCTCAAGGGGTCCCAGATTGGAGAGGGTGCAGGCTGGGCTGAGGGACAAACCACCCCCCTAGTTATTGAATAATTGTCTTGGGGGTGGTTATGCAAGGAGCCTTGCTGTGGGACACCAGGCTAATAATCTGTCCTCTATACAGTAGTTTCCTCCACCCCTCTGAAATTTTGCTTTCTACTGTTTTAATTAGCCACAGTCAACCATGGTCCAAAAATATTAAGGGGAAAATTCCAGAAATAAATAATTCACATGTTTTAAATTGTGCCCTATTCTGCTAAGTGTGATGATATCTCAAGCCGTCCCGCTTTGTTCTGCCTGGAACATGAATGATCATTTTGTTCAGAGTCTCCACACTGTGCACTCACCACCTGTTAGTCAGTTAGTAGCCGTCTTGGTTATCATAACTATCACAGTAGCACACTGCTTGTGTTCAAGTAGCCCTTATTTTACTTAATAATTAATTGCCCGGAAGTACAAGAGTATTTTACCTTTTATCATAGATATGTATGTATAGGAAAAAACTGTGTGTGTGTGGGTGTGTGTGTGTATATATATACTAGAGGCCCGGTACATGAAATTCATGCACGGGGCGGGGGGGTGTCCCTCAGGCCAGCCTGCACCCTCTCCAATCTGGGATCCCTCAAGGGATGTCCAACTGCCTGTTTAGGCCTGATCCTGGTGGGATTGGGCCTAAGCGGGCAGTTGGACATCCCTCTCACAATCCAGGACTGCTGGCTCCCAACTGCTCGCCTGCCTGCCTTCCTGATTGCCCCTAACCTCTTCTGCCTGCCAGCCTGATCACTCCCCTAACCACTCCCCTGCCAGCCTGATTGATGACTAACTGCTCCCCTGCCAGCATATTTGCCCCTAACTGCCCTCCCCTTTAGGCCTGGTCACCCCTAACTGCCCTCCCCTGCAGGCCTGGTCCCCCCCCCCCCCCAACTGCTCTCCCCTAGAGGCCTGGGTCCCACCCAACTGCCCTTCCCTGCAGGCCCGGTCACCCCCAACTTCCCTCCTCTGCTGGCCTGGTCACCCCTAACTGCCCTCCCCTGCAGGCTTGATTGCCTCCAACTGCCCTCCCTTGCAGGCCTGGTCCCTCCCAACTGCCCTCCCTGCTGGCCATCTTGTGCCGGCCATCTTGTGTCCACATGGGGGCAGGATCTTTCACCACATGGGGACAGCCATCTTGTGTGTTGGAGTGATGGTCAATCTGCATATTACTCTTTTATTAGATAGGATAGAGGCCTGGTGCATGGGTGGGGGCCAGCTGGTTTGCCCTGAAGGGTGTCCCAGATCAGGGTGGGGGTTCCCTTGCGGTGTGGGGCGGCCTGGGTGAAGGGCCTGTGGTGGTTTGTAGGCCGGCCATGCCCCCTGGCGACCCAAGCAGAGGCCCTGGTATCTAGGATTTATGTATCTTCTACAATTGAAACTTTGTAGCCTGGAGCAGAGCCAAGCCTCCTGCTCGCCGTGGCTGCCGCCATTACTGTTTGGATTTGTTTACCTTCTATAATTGAAACTTTGTAGCCTGGAGCAGAGGCCTAGGCCAGCCAGGGCTGCAGAAGCTTTGCTTCCTCCATTGCCGGGGGCAACCCCTGCCTCCTGCTCTTTCCAGCTCTGTAGCTGCCGCCATTTCTATTTGGATTTGTTTACCTTCTATAATTGAAACTTTGTAGCCTTGAGTGGAGGCGGAAAGCTTGGCTTCCTCTGTTACCGGGGAAACCCAAGCCTCCCTCCTGCTCTCTGTGGCTGTAGCCATCTTGGTTGGGTTTATTTGCATATTCGCTCCTGATTGGCTTGTGGGCATGGCTTGTGGGTTTAGCGGAGTTAGGGTCAATTTGCATATTACTCTTTTATTAGGTAGGATATTATATGGCTCAGTACTGTCTAGGGTATTGGGCATCCACTAGGGTCTTGAAACATATCCCCCACAGATAAGGGGGGGACTGCTGAATTTCATATTCTTTTCTATTTATAAAATCTCAGTAATGATATATTTTTAAATGCCATAGCATGTAAAATCTAGAGAAGAAGTTGCTAAAATATAGAAAGTCCGTCTGGTGCTCTCTTTTAGCTCACATAGTTCAGCAAATATGGCTTTTGGTTTTGTTTTATTTATTAAACTTACTGTCTTTCTAGGCTAATCCACACAATTATGATGCCTGGTTTGATTACCTGCGCTTGGTGGAAAGTGATGCAGAAGCAGAAACTGTACGAGAAGTCTATGAAAGAGCTATTGCCAATGTCCCACCCATTCAGGAGAAGAGACATTGGAAGCGTTACATCTATCTTTGGGTCAACTATGCACTCTATGAAGAACTGGAGGCAAAGGTAAGAATGTGGAATTACATGTCAACTAGTGATTTCCTGACCACTGTGCTTAAAGCTTGCTGTTGTGGGTAGTAACTGATATTTACAATCCTCGAAGCAGAGGAATTTAGTTTTAGATTCTAATAGGCCTTCATTTCAGTCATATGATTATATATCCTCTAACATTTTTAATTGTATATCTGTTGTGGGCACAGGAGGTGTTTTTTGTTGTTGTTGTTTTGTTTTGTTGTGTTTTGTTTTTTAAACCTTGAGGCACAATGTGATTATCACTTGGAACTTGAGAGGAAACAATGAACCAGCCCTTAGTTTAATTATACATAGTTTTCTGGGCTTTCTCATAAATAGGGGTCATGGCTAGATTGCACATCCTTGCTTTTAATAAAGATCAGAAGTTGGTCATGTATAAATTAAGAGACAAAGATTAATTTTATGCTGTTGATCTGAGACCGTGAAGCATTTTTGCGCCTGCTATCAGGCTGAAAAGCCTTTCCACAGAGACTCTCTCAGAATTTGACAGCTATGTTGTTTGATTCTTAAACCAAAGTTTGTTGGCCACTTTTTTAAAAATATATTTTTATTGATTTCAGAGAGGAAGTGAGAGAAAGAAAGAAACATCAATGATAAGAGAGAACCATTGATCGACTGCCCCTGCACGCCCCCTACTGGGGACCTAGCCCGCAACCCAGTCATGTGCTCTGACCGGGAATTGAACCTTGACCTCCTGGTTCAAAGGTCGATGCTCAATCAATGAGCCATGTTGGCTGGGTGGTAGTTCACACTTTTAATCATAAATTATAATCAGGGTTTGAAAATAGCAACTTGTGAAAAAATATTTCATGTTGGGAGTGTTCATTTTTTACTAGTATCAATAAAATTAGTAATATTTTGTGAAAATTTCTTATCCTAATACAGGATCCTGAAAGGACAAGACAGGTGTATCAAGCCTCTTTGGAACTAATTCCTCATAAAAAGGTACATTTACTCTTAGTGTTCCGTTTCAAAGTTAAAACCCTGCTTCTGTTACTTATGAAATAGTGCAGTGAAATATTTATTGATTGACTATTTTCTTTTGTAGGCACTATGAAAAACATAAATAAGAATGAAATGTGCTCTTTGCCTCTGAAAATAGCTTATGGTCCAGTTAAGAGGATAGTGTGTGACAAATGACTAATACAGTAGAAATTCAGAGGATGGTAATATGCTAATTAGACCGGACAGCCGAACAACCTTCCGGATGTCATTCCAGACGTCCTTCCTAATGAAGGCGCCACGGCGGGGGCCAAGGCAGAGGTGGTCAGGGGTAATCAGGCAGGCAGGCAGGCGAGCAGTTAGGGGCAGGCAGGCAGGGGTTAGGGGCAATCAGGCAGGCAGGCAAGCAGAGGCAGTTAGAGGCAATTAGGGGCAATCAGGCAGGCGAGCAGTTAGGGGCAGGCAGGCAGGGGTTAGGGGCAATCAGGCAGGTGAGTGGTTAGGCAGGCAGGCAGGGAGCTGTTAGGAGCCAGCGATCCTGGATTGCAAGAGGGATGTCCGACTGCCAGTTTAGGTCCGGTCCCACCTAAATTGGCAGTCGGACATCCCCCGAGGGGTCCCGGATTGGGAGAGGGTGCAGGCCGGGCTGAGGGACCCTGCCCCCATGCACGAATTTCGTGCACCAGGCCTCTAGTTGGAATAAACTGAGTGGAAGGGGGAAGATGCACATCCAGAGAGTACACAGCATGTGCCGGACACAGGGAGCAGGTGTTTGTAGGTAACTGGGTGGATGTGTGCAGGCAAGGATGAGCACAGGTGTATTCTGGAAGTGGTTGAGACGTTATCTCTGCCATATTTCTCAGCACAAGAAACAAATAGAGATGTTGACCGAGTTACCTCCTGGAATAGAGGTGGCATACCCACAAAACGAAACAGATTCTAATTAGGGGCTGCAGGGCCATGTGATACTATACAGTATCTAGATTACTGGATGTTTTTGTTGTTTTTTATTCATGAAAAAATATTGTCATTTTTGCTTATAAAGAAAGAAAATACATCTGTCCTAGCTCTGAAGTTTTAGGGAAATCTAATTGCCTGTGGCAATTTGTTAATTTAAGCTTAACTTAGTTCAATTTAATTTAAATGAGTCTCAAGTTAGATGTTGTTGTGCTTTTGTTTTCTAGTTCACATTTGCCAAAATGTGGCTACTATATGCACAATTTGAAATACGACAGAAAAATTTACCATTTGCCCGAAGAGCTTTGGTAAGTAAAGAATCAAGACGCATCAACAAGTTCTATGAGAAGGAAATTAAAGTCTTAGTACTTATAAGTTGTACAGTTCCTGTTAGCAATAGAAATATGCCTTTAAACACTGAGACGTGTTAGAGCACACATGCCCTGTGAAGGAAGATTGGGTGAGAATGCTTAAATTATTTTATTTCAACATTGGAAACTTTATACCTAACAGTTACCAGATCTTTCCTCACACTGGAAAGATCTGCTCTTAGGTCAGATCTGATCTTTAGTCTGATCCTGTGAAAAATTTTTGTTGTATTAAATGCACCTCTTAACAGTTGCTCTGAAATTTCTTAATAGGATCAAATACTCTAGTCCTCTGATAAGCTACTCTCACCCTGGCTGTGGACAGCAAAGTAGAGTTCATTCTTTGATTACCTTTTTACTTCTGGGAGATTTTATATATCTGACATCCATATTTCCCAGGAAATCCTGAGGAACTAAGTAAGTGCCAAAATAGTGTCCATATAATTCTGGAACACTCTCCTGCTGAACAGGCACCCGAGGGCACAGGCTTTCTTGACAGCTGAGAGAATTACAGGGTTACTTTGGCCTTTTGTCAGAACCATCATGGTCATCGTGATGTCACAGAAGGAAAGGGTGGCTTGCCATGTTGACTCTTCATGGTTCCTGCTCAGCAGAGAACAGTTTCTGTTCGACAGTATCTGTGCACAAGTCACACCCACCAAGGTATTACAGCACTTGGTCATTTTCTTTTCTAGGGAACTTCCATAGGCAAATGTCCAAAGAACAAGTTATTTAAAGGTTACATAGAATTGGAGCTACAGCTTCGAGAATTTGACAGATGCCGGAAGCTTTATGAAAAGTTCCTGGAATTTGGACCTGAAAATTGTACCTCTTGGATTAAATTTGCAGAATTAGAAACAATTCTTGGTGATATTGAGAGAGCCCGTGCAATCTACGAGTTAGCCATCAGCCAGCCACGCTTAGACATGCCAGAGGTGAGGATCTCAAGTTGAATATAAATTTGCTTTAGACAGCTCTGTAGTATTACTTTAGATGACCATCTAAATATGCATTTTAGAGCATAAAGAAGATCAAATTTTCAGTCTTTTCCACTCAGATGAGGACGTTTCTGTTTTGGAGATAGAAAGGCCGGTGGAGCAGCCCTCTTAAGTCAGCGGTCGCCAACCGGTGGTCCATGAGGTCCGAAAGGTTGGCCACCGCTGCTCTAGGTGGATACCAGAGCACAGCAATGCCTTTTTATGACACCAAACTGAATTGGGATATAATGGGTGGGTGACTGGCTCTCTTCCTCCCATTCTCAAGCAGGAAGCTAAAGGGGATGGGAAAGTCAAGAAGACAGGCAGAGATAATCCCATCTGGAGATCAAGGGAGATGGAAGTTGGGACTGCACATCTTTGGATTCTCTTGGCACAGTTTTGTCTGGATTGGGCTAGCAGAAGAGGGTCTAAGTAAACCAGGATGCTCCTGGAATTATTGCTACTGTACCTGGAAGTCCTGCCTTCAGCAGGACCTGAAATCATCCCTTCAATATTTAAGCTAGAGCCACAAGGTGGCGCCAAACCACAGCTAGAACAAATTTGAATCTAATAGGAACCACCGAACTCTTCCAGCCTTTTTATTAATCTTGCACTACTATCTTCCATTTAATAGTTCACTGGGCCCTACTACTGCCTTGGGGCAGGGCTTTTTGTATTACTAGTTCTGTCTATTGGCCTCAGCTCCTCCACAGACTGCCAGCTCCCAGGAGTCCAGGCCATATCTTGTTTAGCCTTGTGCTCTCGACAGGCTGTACATACTAGCAGGTGGGCAGCTGTTCACTGCATGCTTGTTGAGTTGAAATCAAACATTTCAAGAACTTACAGTGGAGGTAAAAACAGTATACACTGGCTAATCTAGGCCTCTTTTCTCCCTGCAAGTTCAGTTGTATGTGACTCGATTATGACTGCCTGGGAGACTTGGCAAGTTTCTCAGCTCCTCTTGATAAGTCCAGCATTTGAAAAATTCCAAGATAATCCAAGTCTTTTTTTCTCATAATGTAGAATTCTAGCCAAGTTTGTGGCAGCTTGTAAATGCTAGTATTATTTATCCATATGCCTTCTGTTCTATGATTGTTCATAAAAATCCTAGGTTCCTGGATATCCTGGGTTGGAATGGTAGTTAAGTTGTGCTTTGGATAGGGGCATATTGCTTTCAAATGTTAAGACTCACCTTTTAAGTTACCTTCCTCAGGTGCTCTGGAAATCATACATTGATTTTGAAATTGAGCAGGAAGAAACTGAAAGAACACGCAATCTTTACCGACGATTGCTTCAACGGACACAACATGTCAAGGTATTCTGTGCTTTATAAGTTATCTGTGGTTTTGCATTATGTATTCTAGGTGATGTGGTTAATTTGGTTCTATAATAATTGTTTTTAAGGTATGGATCAGTTTTGCACAGTTTGAGTTGTCTTCAGGGAAAGAAGGAAGTTTGGCTAAATGCAGACAAATTTATGAAGAGGCTAACAAAACCATGCGAAACTGTGAGGAAAAGGAAGAGAGACTTATGTTGCTGGAATCTTGGAGAAGCTTTGAAGATGAATTTGGAACTACGTCAGATAAAGAAAGAGTAGACAAACTCATGCCAGAGAAAGTCAAAAAGAGAAGAAAGGTCCAGGCTGATGATGGGGTAAGAACTGAGCCCTGGAGCTGGTCATCTCATGTTAAATGAGCAGAAATGCATTCTGACTTAGAAATCTGTACTTTTACATGGCATATGTACATCTGAGAATGGGAGCAGGCCTGGGTAGTTGACAGTTGCAGTCGGGGTAATCAACTTTTAGATAGGACTAATCCAGAGGCTATAGGAAGGCTCTTATGCACAAAATGGCATGACCCGGTCATTGGCACCTTCTGCAGGAGACTCACGGGGCTTAGATTGCAGGAGCTCCTATCGGGAGGCTGTGGGAAGCAAAGCAAGTGGAGGTGGAAGCTGGAACTGGAGTGACCTTTAGGAAGTGAAATCTGACCCACTGGAGGTGGGGATGTTAGGGCAGGGATTCGGAATCATTATGCAGATATAGGGCTTTCACTACTAGGTAAACACTAATAGTAAATCTTTACATTTTTAAAATCTTAGACTGCAAGATGGAGTTAGAGATACTATTTCCTTGGTTGATTATAGAGGAGCTGTGCTTAGATTTTTCAGAATATTTTCCACCAGGTTTTTAGCTCCGAGTTACACTTGCACCACCACCAATCCAACAGCTACTCCTTTACTCCCAGTCTTCTAGGCCTGGCCCTTGTTCTTTCTGTAGCAGACTTTGATGTTGTTGTGTAAAATGAAGATAAGTTGATTTTGAGTTCTGGTTTTCCCAGTTAATATTTTCCACTTTAAGTAACTGAAATGTATTTCAGCCATGTTTGCTTATCCTTTGTTTACTTCCTTCCTATAGTCTGATGCAGGCTGGGAAGAATACTATGATTACATCTTTCCGGAAGATGCTGCCAATCAACCGAACCTCAAGCTCCTGGCCATGGCCAAACTTTGGAAGAAACAGCAACAGGAAAAGGAGGCTGCCGAGCAAGACCCAGATAAGGACATTGATGAGAGTGAATCCTGATCTTGTTCATACTGATGTTTTATTATTTTTATAAATTAATAGTTTGGAACTCTGTGACTCCTGTAAGTTTTTATATATTTCACCAGTAATGAACTGATTGAAATCTTTGGCAGCTATTTTTTTAATTCTTTTAAAAATGCTCTTGGGCTAGTTAGGTGGGTGGAGGTTGTGAGTAAAGGAATTTTTTTTTTTAACTGCTGGATTTCTTTGATGGAATCCAAACGTTTTTTATCCACATAATGCATTAGGAAATCTAATTGAGGTAACATTTAGCATCGATTTTAGATGGAAATGCTGGCTTTTGAAAGAATCTTTTTCTAGAAGTTTCAAGTTACATTCGAACTTTTCTCATACTTGTCTTTTTCATAAAGGTATTTTATGCATTCATCTGAAATCTTTAACTTTTTCATGTCTTCTGTCACACTAACTTAATTCTGTTGCCTGGTGTGCCACTTAAGTGATATATAACTCAACCTTTATTTTCATTTCTTCACTCATAAAATGGGCAAATACTTGCCAACTCATTTTGAAGATTAAATACAGACTATACCTAATGTATAGTAAGTGCTCAATAAAATGTTCATGCCTGGCCACTTGCTTAAATATGTTCATTCCTCATAGAATTGAATGTGCTTGGATTAATTTAACTTCTAAAATCCTTAATGTCGTGGCCATTTATACTAAGTACTTTTCAAAACATTAATTGGAAGATAATTTACAGTGACTATATTTCTAAACAAGATCTTTTTTACCAAGAACATATTAGTCAAATTTCAGTTATGCCCTAATCAATTTCCCAGACTGGTTGAACTCTGTAATGGCTTGTTTAAAAAATAGTAATAGGTGTGCCATGAAAAATAATATTACTTACTCAAGTTTGGGAAACCCTAAATTAAGGGTTAAGCCTTGTTAACCAAGTCTCTTTATAGGCTTCTCAGAGCCTTTGATATGCTACCATATGTATGAATTACCAGTAACAATGCTGGCATGTTCCCCAAACTCGCTGGACAAGGGAGTCATTTCTATCTAGAGTACCAGTAAGTATCTCTGTGTCCTACTAAGCCAGTGATGGGCAACCTTTTGAGCTTGGTGTGTCAAACTTCGCCAAAAAACTGAGCATAACTCGGGTAGTGTGTCACTTTGAGGAAAAAACATTATTTCGCAAATGTTTCATCCTCGGCATGCGGCCGCCTCAGCGGCCACGTGTCATCAGAAATGGCTACGCGTGTTAGTGCTGACACGCGTGTCATAGGTTTGCCATCACTGTACTAAGCTAAATGAAACTTAATAGCACAAGGAGGATAATAGCATTTTGATGATACATTGCTCACATTCTCAAGCAAAAAATAATTGCCTTAACTGATCTGAAATTGTTTCCTTTAAGTTGGCCTGTATTTCTTAAGCCTATCTTTTCTTGCTCTGTTGACTGCCCAGATTATTGAACTAGAACTATGTATCTCTAAGACTGTTTTTCACCTATAAGGAGAATTAGCAAATTTATTATCTGCAAACTTAATTGGGCAAATTTATTATTGTTTGCAAATATGTTACCCACAGGAATAAAAGCTAGTTAATATTACTAAATTATATCTTGAAAATAAGGTAGTTTGTGATTTTTTAAGGGTAGAATAAAACAGGACTGTCAGGATAAAAGGCATCCATTTTCAGCCTCACTGGTTCAGTCATTGGACCAGTAGCAGCTGTTGGGGGTCAGGTTCTGACTGTTGAGTAGTGAGGTCTGCCTAGTCAGTGAGGAGAAATATTTGTGATTTTAATATCCTTTGGCAAAGTGCACAGTGTCAAAGGGTGAGATGAAAATAGGCCAAAATGCTAGTAAGAGTGATCATAGAGTCTAGCTAAAATTAGGTTTATGTTGCATGTATGCATAAGAAAAAAAATCTGATCAATGCAAAGTCAACACTTACTGGGAAGTACCAGAGTGTAATGCATGAAGGACAAAGTTACTCTCTAACAGAACGTAAAGGATTCATTTCTTGTTCACTCTTTCAACTCTACCAAAATAAGTCCTTTCAAAAGTAACAGCTTTTAAATAATCATTTATGTGGGGTTTGCTTTAGCTACTTCTCTTACTCCATGTTTTCAGATATTACAGGTGATGAAAACTACACATGAAAGTATGTTTTTGGCCTATGATCTAGTTACATGGCCTTTAGGAATTAGGTTCTTTTTCCCCTTTAAATAAACCTCAACATCTTTTTATAATTTGAAAGGCATGATTTAAGCAAAATATGTATGAGATACGAAAAGGATCTAGAACTAACAGTATTAACCTTTTGCACTCGGATGTCGAGTGTGACTCGACACGGTTAGCATTAGAATAAAGGAATCGAGAAAAAGCAAGCGAGTACAAAGGGTTAAAACAAGTAACTGGGAAGAATTTATTTTGAAATAAGGAAGCTTAAGTGTGCTGGTCAGGGACACTTTCAAGTATGCATTTTTAAAAGGTTTTATATATAAATAAGAGAAGCATCATATCCTAAATGATGCTTTCTCAATCTTTAGTTTTATCAACTTCCAAAAAACATTTATAGAGTCAACAGTGTACTTTATTATACATCTTAGATTTAATATTTCATATATGGTTTTAAAGCTTCAATCAATAGTTCAATACAAAATTTAAAAAAATTTATATATATGCAGCAGTGGTTCTCAGGCATAGAATTTAGGAGGAGATTGGGGCTTTTTTCCTCCTAGCATATAGTGAATATTATAAACTATGATAGTAGAATGTTTCCATCTGACTTAGCTGCCTTTCTGATTGAATTTTATTACAGTGGACAGCTTTAATAGGTATGATGGTGCTACCTGGAAACAAAGAATTTAAAATATTTTCTTGAAGTCTTTAAGGTCTAAATGAGTACTTTTCTCAAACAGAACTCTAATGTCATCCAATGAAAATAATATTGTCCATAAAATATCTGGAGCATCAACCTAAGAACCACTGCTCATGGTTATTCAATGTCTTCAGGTCTCACAGGATGAGGTAATGGTATGATGGATTTCTTCTCCGTGTCCCTGGAAAGTGCTTTCCTCATATCTGTTAGGAAGCAAAATTTAAGTAAGTACCCAAATTTCAAAACATTTTTATATCAAATTTTAAAGTGTACAGGAAAAGTTCCCATAAGAGGTTTTGCCCCTTATCCCCACATGCACCAGAATCTAAGGGAAATGTCTTTATACAAGTGAGACTCAATCACTAGTAACCAGAAGCTAATAACCAAAGCCCAACTGGGATTCAGCTCTTCATACAAATGTCCTTTTGACAGAATCTTAGTAAAATAACATAAATCTTAAAGTAACACAGTAAGACAATAACATAGTAACTAGCCATTTAACCTAAAGGCAGGTTAAAGGAAGTTTAAATATAGATTGAATTTAAAGTATTAAGTCCAACAAATATGATTCTTTTAGGTTTATTAAAATAATTAGATATTTCAGTCTGTAGAATGTATGTAAATGTTCAGCTTTCTCTTTGGGATTTTGCCAGAGAAGGCAGCTTACCATAAGCATCCTCGTCGGGCTCCCCGTTGCTGGCTGAATAGTACTCTATGACCGTCCTGTACACACTGTAGCCCAACTGCTTGTACATGTTGACTGCAACTTGGTTAGATACTCTTACAAAGAGATCAACAAAAAATCCACCTTTTCTTTTTTTAAAAAAAGAAAGGAAAATGTTAGTGTGAGAAACCATAGAAAAAATAGATACATGTATTTTTAAAAACAGTACTTGCTTTTACTTTGACTACTTCCCATAGAATGGCAGTAATAGGACCTTGCAGATGATTCCATCATAAATCAATTTTTTAAAAAAATTTCGCTGAGGATTTATAACTATTTCACTGCATAAAAATGACTTTGCATATTAATATTTCAAAATTACTGTGTGTTTTATGTCATAGTAATTGACATGCTCATTTTACTAGTTAGTCATACAATACGCAAGTCTACAGCTAGGAGTGTCATCGATGGCTCGTGGGGGTGCACACTTCTTCAACTTGTTAGATCATGTCTGTTTCTCAACTTGCTGTTCCCCTTAAACTCCTACAGAAATGGGTCAGACTCCAGTACCATATTACCAAGGCTTTTGGCATCAGACTTTATGTTTAAAAATCTTACAGTATAATAGTATCTCAGGGATATTAATTGGCATTTTGGATGACTAACAAGGCTGAATATATTTTTGCTAGCCATTTAGATTTCTTGTTCTGCAGTCTCTATTGGTCTCTGACACATTTTTCTTTTTCCTTCCCTATGCTATAGTTTGCTATGTATTCTGGATATTCAACATTGTGTAAAGGATGTAACAAATCTTTTTTCCAATTTGCGTATATTTTTCCAGTTTGTGGCTAGTCTTGTCATTATCCTTATGTATCCTTTGATGAACAAAATCACTTCAATGAACTTGAATATATGAACTTTTCCTTCACAGCATTTTTTATGGCTTGTTTCAGAAGTTCTTTTCTACCTTGAGCTTAGGGAGATGCTCTCCTATATTAACTCCAAAGGGCTTGTTAATTTTGCTTTTCACATCTAGGTTTTTAATAAATGTGGAACTGATTTGTACATAGTAAGATGGCAATCTGGGAAAATTTTTTTCCCCATATGGATATCCTATTGTGCCACCACTTTTACTGAAAAGTGTATTCTTTCATCACTCAAGACAACGGCCTCCTCTGAGGTATGTAAAAATTCATGTATTCCTGGATCTGTTTCTCATTCTATTCTACTGCTCTAGACAACTACTCCAGTCCAAACACAGTCTTACTAATTACAGGTTAACATCTATGATATTTAAAGGGCAAATCCGCCTATTTTGTTGTTCAGGAATATATTGCCTCTTTTAGACTCCTAACCATTCCTCTATACGTTTCAGAATCAATGTAAGTCCCACAAAAAAAATACCTGAGATTTTTTTACTGCAATTACATGGGCTTCTTGAACCAATTACCGGTTTGCTATATTAATTCCTTTATGCACTGTGGTTTATCTCTGCATTTAGATCAGTGGTTTCCAACCTTTTTTTGGCATGCCCCACCTAAAAATCTCTAAAATCCTGATGCCCCTCCTGTGACATATAATTCTTATTATTCAAAAAGTGAACTCTTATTCATGTGGAGGAAGCCTTAAAGGCCATTAACTTGCATCCATGAAAGAGAAAAATGAAAGAACAAAAGGACAGTTGAAGTACTGAGGAAGAAATCACTAAGAAATTGTTAAAAAAAAATATGAAGTGATATGAAAAAAGAGCAAATAAAGTTTCAAAACATATAACAACTGAAATGCATAAATGTCACAATATATATTTATATACTGTATATGAGGCCCCCAGAACCATAAAAAATGCAAAAAATTCAGTGTTAATAACTCATTCTTGAATTGCCTTCCTTAAAAATCAAATTGCCCCACCTTGGGAACCACTTATTTAGATGGATCATATTTAATGTGTCTCAAAAGTTTTATCAACTTCAGAGATCTTGCAGCTTTTATTAATTTTTTTCCTAAAGATTTAATGCATTTTGATGCCAATGCAAATGGCATCTTTTTCTAAATCTTATCATTTGTATAGAAATCAATTGATTTTATACTGATGTTAAAAATGGCACACTGGTGTACTCAAAGAATTTTTAAAACATGCAATACCTGACTTTTAGTCAGGGACACTGACATCTTTTCCCTTAGATTGTCAAACAATAGCAACAGCCAACACAACAATAGCCATCTGGTATGAATGAATCAAAATTACACGTTTTTTGGTCAGATCAGCAAAATTATATATTTTTGTGTGCCACAGAATTTTAGTAGTTAGGTTGAAAATCACTGGTCTGAACATTTACTTGTAGCTTCTTGATGAGTTTCCTATCTGCACAATCTTATCTTGGCAAAGTTAAGTTTGCTTTTTCCAATCCTCTTATTTTTCTTGGTTTACTGCGACTGTCTAGTATTTCTAGTATAATACTAAAGAGGGGCTGACTATAGGTGTCTTGTCCCAGATTTTAAAAGGAAAGCTTGCAATGCATCACCAGCAATATTTACTACAGTTTTTTTTCAAATACTCTTTTCAGTTTAAGGAAGTTCTCCCCTATTTCCTAGTTTGATCAAGTTTTTAATCATGAATGAATATTGAATTTTATCAAAGCATTTTTTGCATTTACTTAAATAATAGTTCTCCTTTAATGTATTACAGTGGTGGAATATACTTACAGATTTTCTAATGTTAAAATAACCTTCCCTTGATATACCATCCTCTTTATGAATTGCTGAATCATTTCACTAAGATTTTACTGGGATTTCTGCCTGTATAATGAGATGTCCCTCAAATTTTCCTTTCTAATTCTTGTCAGATTTTATTATCAAGGTTATCCTAGCCTTAAAAAAAAGTTGAAGAATGTTCCATCTTTATGAAAAATTGAACTTATAGTCATTATTCCTTAATTAGAATGGTAAAAATTTTTGCCAGAAAAGCCATAGTTTTCTATGTGGAAAGATTTTTGGCTACTGATTGAAATTTTTGAAGTCAGAGGTTAGCTCACAACTTATTCTTTTGTTGCTCTCAAACTAAGAATTTTTTTACAATTTTAAAGGATTGTTATACACACACATACAGACATAGAAGACCTTAGGTAGCCCACAGAGCCTAAATATTTACTATTTGGCCCAGAAAAAAATTTGTAGAACCCTGTTCTATATCCTTAATCAGTTTGTCTTATTGTCCTATTAATTAGAAAGACACATGTTTAGGTCTCCCATTATGGTGATGATTTGTCTATTTCTCAATGTAGTTTTGCCAAGTGTTGCATTTTTACTTAGAATGTATGTCACTGAGTATGTAAATAATTTTATTATTACATCTTCCTGACGGATTAAATCTTTTATCAATATGCAGTGACTCTTTAAGCTGGTAATTATTAAACTATACTGTGACAATTGTTTATTTAAGTATACCAGCTGTCTTTTGATTAGAATTTGTATAATTTAAAAAATTTCTTTACTTTCAATCTTTCTATATCTAATCTTTACACACATTTCCTGTAAATAGAGTCCTAACAATCTCCTTTTTTTTTTCCATTTTATTTTCCTTTTCAATTTTATCTCATAACACAACATGAGATCTTAATAAATTGTAAATGTGCAATACATTATTGCTGACTACAGGTACAATGCTGTATAGCAGACTCGAGCTTTTTCATCTTGTTTAACTGAAACTTTATGCTGATTAGTAACTCTCTACTTCCCCATATGCCCAGCCCGTGGCCACCACCATTCCACTCTTTGATACCTCATGTAAGTGGGATCGTGCAGTATTTGTCTTTCTGTAACTAGCTTATTTCACTTAGCATAATGTCCTCAATTATTGGACTAATTGGACTCATTAGTCTATTAACATTTACTGTTGTAATTAGTGAAAATACTTAACAGCTACCATCTTAATTCATGTTTTTATGTTATTTTAATTGCCTTTTTCTTTCTTCTTTTGAAGTGATTTGTCATTCTATTTTTTCCCTACTTGTTTGAAGTTACATATTGTTTCTATTTTTAATGTATACATGTATATACATGTATAGATGTATGGATGGATATTGGTATATACACACACATCCATACAAATAAAGATCACTTAAATCTTAGGTATTCTTAGGGACTAGAGTTGATTTCCTTTTTGGCTAACACTATTTCCTCTCTTCTCTGAATGAGCTTGAGTTCCTCTTGCCACCAACTTGGCTAGGAGCATTTTCAAGCCAGGGTTATTTTAAAACTTATCTCATTAAGTGTAAAGCCGAGTGCTTCTCAGCAGCTATTCCCTTTATATATACTTTTAAGCATTTAGAGGGGGAAATGGCAGCTTGACAACTGGTTTAACTTATACACACATTTCTTATCTCTTCTAGAATGAGTTGGCAGGAGGGGTTCTCTCTTTAATCTCCCTTAATGAGGATATTTAATATATACAATAGGTCTTTTTTTTAAAAGCCATAATGTTGCCCTAACTGGTTTGGCTCAGTGGATAGAGCGTCGGCCTGCAGACTGGAAGGTCCCAGGTTCGATTCCGGTCAAAGGCATGTACCTCGGTTGGGGTACATTCCCAGTGGGAGGTATGCAGGAGGCAGCTGATCGATGTTTCTAACTCTCTATCCCTCTCCCCTCCTCTCTGTAAAAAATCAATAAAATAAAAAAAGCCATAATGTTGGCAGTTTCTCAAACTGCTTCAGGGCGCCCCAAGGTGCCTAAAACTCAGGTGCTGTAAGATATTTCAAATGTTCGGGGAAAACACAAATAAACCTTACATATCAGACACTAACAAACTACTCTTTTGATGTAATTCAAGAATACAACATTATATCATGTTACATTCCTTTTGATGACTACCTTTATGAAGCCAGGTTTTGGGTAGTTTCTATGATTAAAAAAATAAAGTACCACATGAAAACCAATGTGAAACAGGAATGCAGGTGGTTGTATCAATCCATTTCCAGGGTTTGAAAGGGAATACAATACCCAACAAGAGCACATATCTCATTAGTCGATAACCATAATTATTTAAAAATAAAATAAAAATATTTTTTCTTTCAATTTGTTTTTTGTTGTTTTTTTTTTCTAAATAGCTACTAGTTTTTTAGGCCATAAATATGTATTAATCAGGGCATAACTGCTTAAGACTCAATTGTTTTCCTTTTGGCCAAGGGGCACTGTGAAAAAATCATTAAGATGCCAAGGGCAATGTTAACAAAGAATATGGGAATATCTCCCATAGTGGCAAGAGCAGTAAAAAAAACTTTGAGGGCTAGTATTTGATTCCACCAATTACCCAGCTTATAAGCCTGTGGCAAGTCACTTATTTTGCTTTAATTTTCCTCAGTGGCAAAATAGGGACAATACCATTATGAATATGTTACAGAATTGTTGTAAGGACTACTGGAGGCTAAAAATGAAACTTCTGTAAGTTGTAATGCATTATATTTACTCAGCCTGAAGGAAAAAAGTCTTATAAATGTTCACATAGAGAAAAATCAAATGATCATGGTTCATAAATTATTATTAGAAAAAAAAGATCTCACCTTTCTGAAATTTCCTCTAATAACTCCATAAGTTTAGCAGCCAAACCAAGGCGTCGAAATTCTGGGGCAACAGACAGAGCTGTGACATGCCCATGCCATTCTTCCCTAGCAACTGAGCCTTCTGCTTTACCCATAACTGCCAACAAAAGATTGCATTCATTAATAAACACAGGGGTTTACACATATAGAATTACTGTTTGGTACATTTTTATTATAAAAGACACTAATGACAAACTTTTAGTTTTTAAATCTTAAAGTCATCTACCTAATGGTTAATAGTGCTTTTATTTGAATTTCACTTGTAAATGTCATGCTAAATCTAGTGGTAGAATCGGAATTAGAAAGTTTTTTTTTTTTTAAGAAATGATATACTAAAAACATAACTGATTTTGAACACAGAACCAGAATATGTCTTTTTAAAAATACCTACATTTCACATAGGTATATGTGTGGGTATGTGTATATGTATACATAACTGAGACAATCCATAGCTAAGTTTTTGTTAACAATGCTACTCAATGAAGATGCTATAATCCTTGTATTATGTGTCAAATAAACTATGTAGAAACTTAACATATATATAGTTTGAAAGATCCAAGAAGACTGAGACCGTGTTTGGTTGGTTCCCTGCTATATCAGCTGGACCTAGCATAATGCCTAACATAGAAGGGATCACTGAGTTTCTAATGGTTAAAAGGAAATAAATTATAGACATTGTGATTATACTTTCAATTCTTTATCATTCTAAACCAGTTTAAACCCATATTAAAATCTTAACTCCCTATCCAAAACAGTACTGGTGCTATTATACTTACTATAGCCCATTAACTCTCCACCAGGTGCCTCTGCAACAATGAAATACTCTGGCCAATGGGCAAGATACTGTAAATAAAAAGGAATCCCATACTAGAGTCTTGTTAAGGAGTGTGAAGAGCCATGGGCAGTAACAAGTTCTTCATAAAAGGGATAAAGAAAGTTCCCCTTAATAAGTATATTGTTACTTTATCCCCAGCTCTATATATGTATATTTTCTATAATCGTATCATTACAGGAAATATTTAGGTTAGCACTAATTTTTTAACAATGTACCTGAACATACCACCTCAAATGTGAATGGAGACCTCACCATCCAACAGGAAACTGAACCAGGACTCATTGTATCTAAACCTCTGCATAGCACTTATCCTCACTGGATATTCTTATTTGTTTAAAATCTGTCCTCTCTTAAACTATGAGTAATGTTTACTCTATCCCTGGCGCTTCATACATAGATGCTCAGTATGTTTATTTTTCCATAATTGTACTGGAAAATTAATGACTACTTTAGCTTCAGCTCTGAGACTGTGAAAATAACTTTAAAACGAAGTACTTTCTAGTTGTTTTTTATTTGGTAAATTATGAACTGGTGTAAATTTGTACAGTTCATGTGTATCAACTGTGGCAGAGGTGTACAGATTTCTATATTTTTGGATGAGAAATTTTTCTCTCTATAGTAAACTGTTTATCTTGGAAAACAAAACAAAAACTAAGTACTTCCAGAGGCAACTTAGCAATTACCCAGTTTTCCCTTCCACTGACTTAAATTCTCCATTTCTAGTTATGCAAATAAAAGATGACTTAAGAGTGAATGCTCATTACTTAACTCTTCAGTCCTGTTCTCCTTATTAATATATGCTCATTCCTATATTTCTCCTTAATGTCAACTTGCTGATGCAATTCTATGAAGGGACATCATCAATCATATATTTTTTTTTAAGTTCCTGGAAAACCTGTTTAGTAAATTCTTCAAACTCTCCTCTGAAGGACAAGCTTTATTTTCAATACTCTTCAAACTTAACCCCTAAAATGACAGGCCAGCCAGTCTTCCTACCATGCAGCCTTAAAATACAACCATAACTGTCTCTCCTCCAATGTGCCCACTCATCAATCACTAGGAGCTGGTAGGTTACTTTCAAATATGGCTTCACCTGGATTATGAGACTTTTACTGTACACTTTACAGGTAACTGGAAGCACACCATGTAAGTTGATATGCATTCTAATACTTTCCCTTTGTGGTGAAAATTTTGTGTCATTCAAAATCCTTTTACTTTTTTTAAACATGGAAAGGTCTTTAATAGGTCATAATTTTTAAAATATAAATGAAAACTTTGGTTTTTTTTTTTTGCTTTTCCCACTCAACTGTGTTTTTGATAACGTAGCCTATTAAAACTAGAAACAATAAAACGACCTACCATTAGTTTTTACTGCTGTATAGTACTCCACTGTGTGAAAAGACAATTTAAATATATTATCTCTTGATAGTGGATGTCTGGGTGGTTTCCACTTTCTCAAACTTTTTAAAATCCTTTATGAATAGAGATAAATTTAGTCATTTCCTTATTGCTGTGAATGAATGTTATCCCCAATTTTAATAACAGCAATAAATATTTTTGTAATGAAATAACTAAGGGGTTAACAAACATTTTCTGTAAAGTGCCAGATAGTAAATATTCTAGGCTGTGTGGTCCATATCGTCTCTGTTGCAACCACTCAAACTGTGAAGGCCATGGACAAAGACCATAGATAATAGAAAATTAGTATATCTTTGTCCCAGTAAAACTATTTATAAAAACAGGCCGTGTGCAAACTTGGCTCTTGTACCTTAAGTTTGTCATGCCCTGACATAATTGCCTCTATGGCTTATTATTTTCTGCTTCTAGGAATTGGAATTACTAAGAATTACATTGCCACCCTCGCCGGTTTGGCTCAGTGGATAGTGTGTCAGCCTGTGGACTGAAGGGTCCCTGGTTTGATTCCGGTCTAGGGCACATGCCAGGATTGAGGGCTCGATCCCCAGTATGGGACATGCAGTAGGCAATTCTCTCTCATCATTGATGTTTCTCTCTCTCCCTTCCTCTCTGAAACCAATAAAATAAAAATTTTAAAAAATTACATTGCCCAAGTGACTTCCATTAAATGATTGCAGTTTATGCCATCACTAGCAATTTATGAGAATGTTCCTGTAACCTCGCCCTTATCAGCACTGAGTTTTATCTTTTTTTTTTTTAATTCTAGATATTTTGATTAAGCAAAACATCACATTTTGGTTGTAATTTATATGTCTTCTGACTGGCAAGACTGAACTCCTAATATGTTCACTAGCCTCTTATATGGCCTCTTTTATTAAATGATCAATTAATATTACCCCCTTCCCTACCCTGCAGTGGAATGGATAACCCAGAAATCCAACTTTGTGTTTTAAGCCACTCAGGATGTGGGGGTTGTCCGTTAGTGTGACATAATCCAGAGTACCCTATCTTCACACGTCTTTGCCCGTCTTTCTATTGGGGAACATGATACTGCTCATTGTTACCCCAAATCCTCTCTTCACTTTAGTAATAAGCCCCAATTTAATTAAAGTAGGCACATTCTGGGACTCTTACAGCTACATAAGTGAGGCAGGTACTGATCAACAAAATACAGTGAACGGTATTTTTACCTTCCCTTCTGTTGATCCTCCTGCCAGGAACATGGATGTGATGCTGTTTGCTTTGGCAGCCATGGGATAGGAAGGCCAAGGCCACCTTGGGAATGGCAGAGTGGTTCAAGTGCAGAACCTGGTGTCTGGAGACTACATGAAACAACCACCTGCCCTGGACTGCTCGTCATTTCCAGACTTCATTCACAACACACAAAAATAACACATCTTGCTGAACTCGCTACTTTCTGTTGTGTACACCCATACTACCGAGGGGAAGCTGGGCAGGTAGCTGTATTGTTACACATTTATGAGGTCACTATATTAGCAGCTTGTTAGGCAGGTTTAAGACAGATCTTCTTCCCAGTTTATTTAAATTGTTTTCAATGTTTCTTATGATGTTTCCTGATCTAAGGCTTTCAAGTTTTTCAGTACTGGTCTATTTTTTTTTCTTTGTTTCTCTATTTTCTTTTTAGTAAGCCTTCATTTAACTTTTTTTAAAAAAGGATACAGTTTCTGTAAGTGGATCCAAGTTACTGAAAGAAATGAGAAATGACAGCAGTAAGCATTGTTTACAAAACCAGTTTAAATAAGCCCATTAAAAATAATATGCACAGGGAAATCAAAACATGCAAAATCCACTTTAAAACCAACTTTAGGGCTCAGGAGGATGGTTTAAATTACCTAATGGCCATATTGCAAAATGATAGTTGCAAAAATGTTACTGTGGTAATAAGAACTTTTAAGATCTACTCGCTTAGCAATTTTTAAGTATGCAATAAATACAGTATTATTAGTTATACTCACCATACTATCCATTATATACCCATGACTTACTTATTTTATAACTGAAAGTTTTGTACCTTTTAACCCCCCCCCTTCACCCATTTTGCATGAATAAACTTTTTAAAAAATTTGTATGTAACCACAAAAGACCCCCAATAGCCAAAGTAAGCCTGTGACAAATTAACAAAGCTGGAAGTATCACACTCCCTGACTTCAAACAATACTATAAAACTGTATGGTATGGGCAGAAACACAGATACAGAGACCAATGGAACAGAACTGAGAGCCCAGAAATAGACCCAGACATGAAATTCGTGCACTCAGGAAGGGGGGTCCCTCAGCCCAGCCTGTGCCCTCTCGTAGTCCGGGAGCCCTCGGGGGATGTCCGACTGCTGCGGAGGTGGAAGAGGCTCCCACCACCGCCGCTGTGCTCGCCAGCTGGGTGCCTGGCTTCTGGCTGAGCAGTGCTCCCCCTGTGGGAGTGCACTGACCACCAGGGGGCAGCTCCTGCAGAGTGTCTGCCCCCGGTGGTCAGTGCACATCATAGCAACCGGTTGTTCTGCCATGGGGCCGAAACTGGCTCTCAGACATCTCCCAAGGGGTCCCGGTTTCGAGAGGGCGCAGGCCAGGCCGAGGGACCCCACAGGTGCACAATCGAGGCCGGGGAAGGACCGTGGGAGGGCATGTCTGGCCCATCTTGCTCAGTCCCAATCGGCCAGACCCCAACGAGCGTCTGCCCCCTGGTGGTCAGTGCACATCATAGTGAGCGGTTGAGCAGCCTTAGCATATCATTAACATACTAGAGACCCAGTGTAGGAATTCGTGCATGGGTGGGGTTCAGTGGGAGGTTGGCCGGCCGGCCCACCCCAATTGGGGTCCGATCAGGGCCGGGCCAGCTGTGGGGAGGGGCTGTGGACAGTGGGCCAGCAAGCCCTGCCCCAAATGGAGTGGGGGGCCGATCAGGGGTAGAGCTGGCTGGGGGGAGGGGCCATGGGAGGTTGGCCAGCCAGCCCCACCCCTGATTGGGGTGGGGGGTCCAATTAAGGGTGGGGCCAGCTGTGGGGAGGGGCTGTGGGTGGTGGGCTGCTGGCCCTGCCCCTGATGGGGTAGGGGGGGGGGTCAATATGGGGAGGGGCCGGGCAGGGGGGAGGGACTGCAGGAGGTTGGGGCAGGGCCGGCTGGGGGGAGGGTCTGTGGGCTGACTGGGGTGGGGTGGGCTGATTAGGGGTAGGGCCGGTTAGGGGAAGGGGCTGTGAGAGGTTGGCCGCTGGCCCTACCCCCTGATCAGGGTGGGAGGAGGCGGAGAGGGATGGGGCCGGCTGGGGGAAGGGACCGCAAGAGGTTGGCCGCCCCCCTCCCCGCCACCCCACGGGATCGGGCCGGTTCGCTGGCCACAGTGGGTGTCATAGCAACTGGTCGTTCCGGCATTCTGGTCACTGGCTTTTTATATATATAGATTATGCTTTGATTGGTTGAAAAGCCAACTGGACAACCGGACATTTAGCATATGTACTTCTCTTGAGTACCTCATTTATTTGATACTATAAATTGTGCACCTGATCAGTTTTCCCCTTTGCACTGGCTAATAGAAAGCTCAGGGCAAATAGGTGGTTGATCTCCAGCAAAAGTCTAGAATACTTTTGGTACCCATTTTGAGATACAAATACACTGAGTGGCCAGATAATTATGCGTTCAGAGATCATATATACACACACACATACACATACATATACATATACATATACACATACATATACATAATTTTTGACAAAGGAGCCAAGAATATACAATGGAAAAAGAAATGGTGTTGGGAAAACTGGACAGCAATATGCAAAAGAATGAAAGAAACTAAACTATCTTACATCATACACAAAATTAATTCAAAATGGATTAATATTTGAATGTAAGACCTGAAATAATAAAATACATAGAAGAATACATAGGCACTAAACTTATGGACATTGGTCGCAGAAATGTTCTTCTGAATTTGATCCCAAATGCAAGTGAAATAAAGCAGAAAGAAATTAATGGGACTATATCAAACTAAAAACATCTGCAAAGCAAAAGAAACCAACCAAATGGGAGAAGATATAAAGAACTCGTAAAACTCAACAACAAAAAGATAATCCAATAAAAATGGGCAGAGAACCTGAATAGACCTTTTCCCAGGAAGACAGACATATAACTAATTAGGGAAATGCAAATTAAAACCACAATGAGCTATCACCTCATACCTGTAAGAATGGCTATTATAAAACAAAAAATGTATGTTGGAGGATATAGAGAAAAGGAAACGCTTGTATACTGTAGGTGGGAAAGTAAATTAGTACATCTACTATAGAAAACAAAAAAGTCCTCAAAAAACTAAGACTAGAACTATCATATGATCCAGCAATTTACTCTTCTGGGTATTTATCCAAAAAATATAAAAATACTTTTACATCAAGTATTTTCAATGCAGCATTATTTACAATAGCTAAGACATGGAAACAACCTAAGTATCCACTGATGAATGACTGGACAAAGATGATGTGGTATATATGTAAAATGGAATACTATTCATCTTAAAGAAATGAAATACTGCCATTTGTGACAACCCAGGTGAACTCTAGAGAATATTATGCTAAATGAAATAAAAGTCAGAATATCATAGATATAGATAACAGAATGGTGGTTATCAGAGGAGAAGTGGGATGGGGTAATGGTGAAGAGGGTAAAGGGGGTCAAACATGGATAATAGAAGAAAACTAGACTTCAGATGGAGAGCACACCCTAGAATACACAGGTGTCAAATGCTGTACACCTGAAAGTTATGTAATGTTATTAACCAATGTTACCCCAATAAATTTAATTTTTTTTAAAAGTAAAATCAAGTTAAAATGAACACCAAAGCTTAAAAGTAGAAAAGGTCTTTCAGGCATGATCAGTCCTTCTCTTAGTGGGAGGGTGAATAAAAACACTGACCACTTTGGTTGTGCTGCTGTGTAGAAAGACCCTTGCTATAAAGATGAACACCACTTATGGGCAAGGGAGAGTAATATCAACTGCCTGTTATGGGCTGACACTGTGCTCAGCACTTCCTCTGAAATATAACAATGAACTTTTTTCATTAAAAACCAATTAGAAGACAGACATTTATTATACTGGTAATAGACTTAATGATTAAATTACTTTACTAGAGCAATCAATTTTTAAAAGCCATTTTTCTTGTATTTTTCTGTATGAACTTGCCAATGTCATTAACACAGAGAGAGAATTGTGAAGTAGAAAGAAAGTGATGTTCAGCTGTGGTGTTACCTGAACTAGCAGTGTGAAGGCAAGGACAATCAGCCAAACTCTAGGGACTAGGATGGTGTTGCTTTGGGAGCATCCACACTTACATTCTTCATATGTAATTATATTGCTAAAGATAAATTATTTCACCATGTATCCTACCTAATAATAGGCAAATATGCAAATTGACTGCACCTTTGCTACACCCAAGCCATGCCCACCAACCAAGCCACGCCCACCAAACAATCAGGACGAGTACGCAAATTACCCCAATCAAGATGGCAGCTAATTTGTATATCAAGACATCGGAGAAAGAAGCCAAGAGCTGCAGAAGGGAGCAAAGCTGCAGAGAAGCAAGCAAGCAGGGGGGAGGAGAAGGGAGGAGCGGAGGCGGGGCTGCGGGAGAAGGGAGGAAAGCAGGCAGCTGGCAAAGAAGGGAAAAGGCGGGCCAGGGGGAGAAGGGAGGAGAGCAGGGGGGGCAGGGTAGAGTGCAGTAGGAAACCCTATTGCAGGATTTTTCCTGCAATGGGAACGCTAGTTATAAATAATGCATTTCCTCAGATCTACCATAAAGTTGTGTGATGTATTTGAAAAAAATAAAACACTTTACTTAAAAATAAAATGTAGTGACAAGAATGGCATTGTTTTAAACAATTTTACAGATCTTTTTAATGTCTGGCCTAATAGAAGACAGGATGCTCATATCTGTCTGTTATACTTGCTGTTGTAAGATCACACATCTGGAAAACTCCACTGTGCACTTGTGAGAGAATGTGAGTGCAAAAGGCAAAAAACCATCTAAGTGTTATCATGAAAATAGCTCTGACCTTGCAGAGCCCCCAAAACAATCTTGAGGGGCCCCGGAGAACCACCTGCACACCTGGAGAATCACCTGCTCTAAACACATTCTCTCCTCTTGCCTCAACTCTCCAACAGGCCCCCCCCCTTCGTGGATCTCAGCTGCTTCCTATTTCACAAAGACAAGACAACAGTAAGAAAAAAGCATCAGCAAGTTCCCTCCACTGAACTCTTACTCATTTGTTCTCCTGTAACCATGCTTAGAGTTCTGTTAAGCAGACCCCACTACTTGGCACTTCCCTGGACCCTGCTCCTGCAATTCTCCACTCCCTCTGGAAGAAGTGTACAAACCTACTTTACAATTAGCCATCAGCAGCTCTTGACATAGTTCCCACTCCTTCCACCTTGCGTACTCCCCTTGCTCAGCTTCTACGAGCCCACCATCAGGTTTTCCTCCCACATCACTGGGCCACTAGGTCTTCACTCAACACTTGATGCCCTAGGGCACCATCCCAGAGCCTCCTTTTTCTACCTACACTCACTCCAGCACTTATGTCACTAGCCTCCTGGTTTCAATACCATCTACACAGTGTTGATCCCCCAAATTTCTATCTTTAGCCCAAATCTAAACTTGAGATTTAGATTCACTTCCATGCCCAGCTGCCTACCTGAGTTCTCCACCTGGGTATCTCAGTGCACTGGACAGAGAATCCCAAGTCCTATGATGGCTTCTCCAAGATGTAGCCCTTTGACTGTGACCGAGTCCCCTCCCACTCCCACTCGCTGTGCTCCAGCCACACTGGACTCCTCTCTGTCTGAACGGTATCTGTGCACTTACTATTCTCTCTGCCTGGAAGTTCCCCTGACCCTAACATCCACACGACTCACCGCCTCTTCCCTAGGTATTTCTCACTGACACCTTCCCTACCACCTACCTAAAGCTGAATCCTCACTCACCTCCTATTTCCCTTTACTGCTCTCACATCTCCTTTGTACTGAACACTAAGTTCTGCAGGTATTTTCTTATTTTGTTTTCCCCTCTAAAATGTAAATTCCCTAAAGATAACATTTTATCCTGTTTCATTCACTAGTATGGTTCCATAAGTAGAAACGCAGACAATTTTCTAAGGATAAACTATTTGTTAAGTTAATTCTAATGTTCCTACATCCACTGCTGCTATCAGTTCTTGCTGCAACACCCTAATCCTGTGATTCTCAGTTCTCTACCGAAGTGCCCTAATCAGAGTGAGAAACAGGAGAAAATGGGAAGGAAGCGGAGTTCCTCTAGTGACATACAATGAAAGGCCATATCAGACGGAATGATTCTTTGAAATCTAATGTTTTATTGCACATCTCATGCTTATTTCCCTTCTCCTCGACTCATCTTCACATAAAAAGTGTTGTCCCTTCCCAGATTTTCAGTTAAAACTGATTCTCCAAGAGGCTTTGCCTTTGCTATTTTTGAAGTTTTAAGGCACACTCTCACCTCCCAGGCCTGAACCACCCAAACCCAAGTCTCTGTTGAGTTGCCACCTCTGGGCCATTGCCAAGACCTCTCTACGGCTTACCTGCCTGGTATACCTCCTGTACTCACCTCCTAGTCCACACAGCTCTGTGTTGAAGGGCTCCAGCTTCAGAGCAGTGATTCTCAAACACCAGAGAAATTGCATTTCCAAAATGTTCCCAATGGCCAGGGACCACTCTTTAAGAACCACTGCTGTAGCCAATCTCCTTGGATTAGATTCCTTGTTTGACTCACTCTCACTGCAAGGCCCCAACACCTGGGACAATTCGCTTGAACTCTCAGTACCAAACATACATAAAATGGGGGTAATGAGACTACCTACGCAGAGAACTGGGAGGATTAAATGTTACTGCAGTGCCAGCGCTGAGAGCTCCACACAAACTGCCTTAGTTACGCGGCTTCAAACAGAATGTTCTTCCAACAGGATCAAGTGTAAACCCCTCAACAATGGAGAAGTCCTTTCACCCTTTCTCTCTGGCTACTTAGTTAGAGACCCACCCCTGCGGGCACACTCATCTCCAGGGCATCCGGTCACGCCTCAGCTTTCCCACCTTAACTCCCCCTTCCTTCTCCCGAACTTCCTTCTTCATCATCATCAACATTTTGTCCATCTTTCAAACGTGGATGTGGGATTAGCGGGTGGGTGGATGGATGAATGTGGGATAAATGGACAGATGACTGGATGGATGTAGCAAATGGAGTCAATGTAGCAAAATGTTGACTGTAGAATTCTGCTGATGTGTCTACACAGGTGTTCGAGGTAACACTGTCAACTCTTTAAACGTTCATAAATTCAAAAATAACAAAAATGTTTTGTTCAGGGGGGAAATGGTACCTGCAAGTTCACATATCCTGACAACTCGCATTGAAAGAAACTGCAACAAATGGGCCTCCACCAGCATGCCCCCGCCCTGACTCTGCACAGCAGAAATAAGGTGTCCAGGCTGGGGGCGCCGCTCCAGGAACGGGTACAAAACCAAACCCCGACTGCGGGAGGAACCGCTGCGGGGTGCCTGACCACCTCGTCATTTCACTCCTTTACACGTTACCCGCTACCACCAGGTGGGCTGCATCGAACACTTAGCTATCAGCTGCTGACCTCGCAACGACCTCCAGGCCAGTCCTTCTGGGGTGTCCAGGACAAGAGGAAGCCGGTCACAGGCCCGGAGGCAGCGGGGCCGGGCGCCGGCCAAGGGCTCACAGGCCGCCCCCACCTCCGCCCCCCGGCCCCCCCAGCGCAGCCTGACAACCACCGGAGAGGACGCGGGGCGGCGGGATGAAGTTAGAGCGCCTCAGCCAAGGTCAGCAGGGCAGTCCGTGCGTCCGCCCCCGCCCTGGCCTCGGCCCCTGCAGCCCCCCGGGAGGCACCAGCGGCGGCCGGGCGGGGTTGACTCCTCGGACCCCGGCCCGGGGCAGGGGGAGCCGCCACCAGGCTCGCCCAGTGCGCATCTCACTCACATGTTGTTGAAGCGGAACAGGTCGTCGCAGGTGAAGGCCCGGAGCGTGGTCATTACGCCGCCGCCGCCGCCAAAGCGAAATCGCTGCAACTTCGCCCGCCCCGCCGGAAGTCATCCAGCGAGCGCCCGCCCAGCCGGAAGTCATCCAGCGAACAAACGCCCCTCGGGAAGGCGGAGAACTTCTTCCGGGCCACCAGTTGCTCGGCAACCACGCAGCGACGCAGCTCCCTCTAGCGGCCAGTTAGGAATTGCCAGCCCACCTCTGTAAGGGCAAGAGGGTTCTCCTTCAGAAGCTGGAAACCCCTTCATGGGAGCGACTGGAAAAAGTAGATAAAGCAATCACCTAGGAAGGAGACACAAAGCTGCAGGGATTAGGAAACCAAAGCAGAAAAGCGGGGTTCAGGATCACTTGGGTGCCCTTGGTAAATAAGGAAAGAAGTGGACAGGAAATGGGAAGATTCTCATGGTCCAGAGAGTTCTATCCCTAGTATAGAATCTCAAATTGTATAATACGATGTTTAAAAACAAAAAAAGAAAGGTGGAATCAATTTTAATAATATATTTTATTTTACCCAGTACATTCAAAATATTATCATTTCACATGTAATCAACAGAAAAACTATTAATGGAATGTTTTCCTTTTTTTTTTGCGTAAGTCTTTTAAATCATGTGTATATTTTACATTTGCAAAATATTGCAATCCAGGAGCTAAATTGTCATAAGAAATACATGTTCTGGCCCTGGCCGGTGAGGCTCAGTTGGTTGACATCGTCCCATGCACCAAGAGGTCACTGGTTTGATTCCCTGTCAGGGCACAGGTCCAGGTTGCCGAAGGCTAGATCCCCAGTAAGGGGTGCATGCAGCCAATGGATGTTTCTCCCTTTCTTTCCCTCTCCCTTCCTCTCTCTGAAAAAAAAAAAAAGAAATAAAAGTAAAAATAAAAGAAATACTTGTTTGGTATTTAGATTTCATAAAATTTATATGTAAAATGTATGGTAAAAAAATAGATCACATACCCAAACAGTTCCAATCATGCTGAGCTTTCAAATAATGGAACATCAGTTTTTAAATTTAAATTAAAGTTTAAAATGTCATTCATCAGTGGCACTAGCCACATTTCCAGTACTCACACAATAGCCCCATGGGGAGTGGTTGTCACCATGTTGATTGGCCCAGGTCTGGGGCTAAGAAATGAACATGTTCTACCCATTCTTGAAAGTTCTTTCTCCTCACCCCCTTCTAAGCAACTACTGAGGTTGTTTTGAGGGGCAGGTTGCACAAGTCAAACCAACCCAAAGGACTCCTTAAGATCAAATCTCACTTCTAAGGCCCTAAAAGTCTAACTGCCCTGGGGCCCAAGTTGGTTCATAGGGATCTCTTCAGCAGGCCCCTGCCCAGACACATGGCCCAGGCATGGAAGGAGAAGAGAGCAGATAGTTGGGGGAGTAGGTAGGCTCATAAGAAGGATGTCCCAAGGTCCAAGGTCAGCTCCAGACATTGTTTCCAAAACCTCAACAATATAGGCATGTGAATGTAAGCATATGTGTAAAAGTTCCTGGGACTACAAACTCATGCCCACAGGTACTACAGATGCACCAGGAGGGCAGAATGTGGCATTATGAGCTCAGCTTCTGTCTGCCATGTGTTTAAACAGGGGAAAAATAGAGGAAACTTCATATCAGCATAGCTGAATGTGCCACAATAAATGAAGGTTAAAGGATAATGTTTAGAAAAGGTGAAATTATTATTCTCATGCAAATATAAAATGAACATCTGTCCAAGATTTTAACTCTTTAATGAAAGGACCAATAAAGGACCAGCCAGTGTAAAGGAGAATTTAAAATGTACAAGGCAATAGGATTGCTGAAGTATATTTAGAAATAGTGTAAAGCTTGTCAGTATCCACAGAGCAGTAATCTATTGCATCTAATGGACACACATGAAGCATTTATATTTCTATGGACAAAAATCATTTTCATTACTATCAATTTTTATAGCTTACAGTTTTGTAAAATAGGCCAAACATAATAAAAGGCAGAGTTACCCAGTCATCTTTTTTATTTTATTTTATTTTTTTTATTTTATTTTATTTTATTTTTTGTCATTTCAAAATGTCTCAACAATCTTTTTCTGGCATGAACTAATATTAATTTGAATTTTGTTATTTGTGACATTTTGATGACTTTTATAATTTTGATTTTGATTTATTAGCACTATAAATAGGAAATTTATGACTATTTTCTTTGTATCTATTTAAGTAACGGTATAATAAGAGCAATTTTGATTTTTAAAAACCACTGTGGATTTAATACAAAGGCAACTCTCAGCCCCTTCAGGAGATGGATGCTGTGGGGCTACCTACCAGTTTGCAAACCACTGATAGAAATTATGAATCAGAATCATCATTTCCAGCCACAGATCAAAACTCTACAGTAGCTATATGCAATGGCAATGTGTGCCAGGCCATGGGAAATGTGGAGGAAGTTAGAGAGAACATCCTGGAAACCCAAGCTGGGTCCCCTTTCTCTCCCTGCTTATATACTTACTTTCAAACTCTTATCAGTGTCCACTGCTGAACGCCTGAACACCTCAGATCAATTAGCATCTAGAAGGGTGCCTGGCAGGTGCTCAGTAAATATCAGCTGAATGAAAGGTGACACATAGGTTACACAGAAAATCACGCCAGCCCCAGTAGTTTATAAACAGGTATTCACGTTACCAGCTACCTTATTTCACTGTGCCTCCGTTTCTGAACATGTGCATCATAATAATATTCATCTCATTGTGTTGTTAAGAGGATTAAATAAACTAATGTGTGGAAAGCACCTGGAACAGGGCTTGCCATTTAAGCGTTTGTAAAAGAAAATAAATAAAGTTAAGTATTTTGCATTTTGGAAGATTGAAACTTTGAAATGTAGAGAGAGAGTGGGAGAGACAAAACCCTGGACCGTGGCCCGCTTGGCAGCCAGTGCAGGAGAGCTGGCACAGTGTCCGGGTCGGTGAGCAGCCCTTTCGAGATGGGCAGGTCTTGGAAGCCGCCTCCCTTTCTCTTATTGTCTTGCTCCACCCAGAGAAGCCTACATGTCAGCATGACTCGTTTATTTTTTTTAAAGGCCTCATAGGGCGCTCCACTTTTTAAAAAGTATTTGTTGTTTAATGAAAGTGATATATGCACATTATTTAGAAAATTGAAGACTTGTAGAAATGTACAAAGAAGAAAGCAACAAATCACTAAAAATTCTACCACCCAGGAATAAACCATGTTAACGCTTGAAGAATTTCAGACATATTTTTATGTAGTTTTAGGGGAGTAAGAAAAATACTCTTATTTAAAAGAGGATCAAATTATACATGCTAATATTAAATATAAACGTATTTAGTTTTTTAATATAACAGAATAAAAGAGAACTGGCTTAATACTAAAGAGATTGTTGAGAACTAGATGGGTACCTAAAGGTTTCCTTTAAAGTTTAAGTATATATTTCATTACCTCATATATATTAAATATTATTTCAGCATTTTAAGGAAAATCATTGAGGTTGGAATTGTATTTTTTTATTATAAATTTTAATTTAGTTACTGATACCGCTCCTAGGGCAATGGAAACTAAGGAGAAAATAAACAAATGGGACTACATCAAAATAAAAAGCTTCTGCACAGCAAAAGAAACCAACAACCAAACAACAAGAAAGCCCACTGCAAGGGAGAACATATTTGCCAATGTTATCTCAGATACGGGTTTAATTTCCAGCATTTACAGGGAACTCATACAACTTAACAAAAGGAAGATAAACAATCCAATCAAAAAATGGGCAAAGGACCTAAGTAGACACTTTTCGAAAGAGGACATAAGGAAGGCCAAGAGACATATGAAAACATGCTCAAAGTCACTAATCATCCAGAGATGCAAATCAAAACAACAATGAGTTACCATTTCACACCTGTCAGAATGGCTATCATCAACCAATCAACAAACGACAAGTGCTGGCGAGGATGTGGAGAAAAAGGAACCCTCCTGCACTGCTGGTGGGAATGCAGACTGGTGCAGCCACTGTGGAGAACAGTATGGAGTTTCCTCAAGAAATTAAAAATGGAACTCCCATTTGACCCAGTAATCCCACTTCTAGGAATATATCCCAAGAAACTAGAAACACCAATCAGAAAGGATATATGCACCCCTATGTTCATAGCAGCACAATTTACAATAGCTAAGATTTGGTAACAGCCTAGGTGCCCATCAGCCGATGAGTGGATTAGAAAACTGTGGTACATCTACATAATGGAATACTATGCCGCTATAAAAAAAGAAGGAACTTTTACCGTTTGCAACAGCATGGATGGACCTGGAGAGCATTCTGCTAAGTGAAATAAGCCAGTTGGAGAAAGATAACATCACATGATCTCACTCATATGTGGGATATAATGATCAACATAAACTGATGAACAAAAATAGATCCAGAGACAAAGAAACACTGAACAGATCATCCAACCTCAGAGAGAAGGCAGGAAGCGGGGCGGGGAAGGGGGAGGATAAGAGATCAACCAAAGGACTTGCATGCATGCATATTAGCATAACCAGTGGACAGGGGCATTGGGGCGGTGAGGGCTTGTCCTGGGGGGTGGGAGTGGTGGTGGTGGGATCCATCAGGGAAAAAGGAGACATATGTAATATTTTAAACAATAAAAAAAAATTTTAATTTAGGACCCTAGTTACAGTCTCTTTAAAATGAAAGATGAACTGCTTATGATTTTTGCCTATTCTATCCTACCATGTTGATTATGTTGTGTGTATTATTGCTACTTTTCAGAATGGATATATACATCTGTGTTACAGCTATGCATCCCTGTGTTTGCTTTTAAGTATAATTGAGTGAAGGTAACTCTCGCCACTATGTTATTATAGTTTTCCCATTCCGTTCTTCCTTTTGATTCTTTTATGGGTTGCCTGGATTTTATTACAGTCTTTTTTTCTTCCTTGGTTTTGCTTTGCTTTGTTTTCCTGGGGTTGTCGTCTACTTCAGAGCTCCCTGATCGGAATATTGGCTGGATACCCATGCGTCCCATGCTCTCTCTCCCCGAGAACTTTGTCAACATCGTTACTCCATTGTTTTTGTGGGTTTCACGTTGCTGGGACAAAAGAATAAGGCCAGCATGATGTTTGTTTTCCCTTTTGTGGGTGACTTGGTTTATACTGGAGTGTCATAGCACTTCCAGAAATTAAATATTCTTAACAGGACATACACTGTAAATGTAGTGAATCTCTGACAATTTCAGCAATTTAACACTGAAATTTATTTTTTTAATTAGTTTTTCTTTATTTTGTGTTGTTTGTTTTTTTTTAATCCTCATCTAGGATATTTTTCATTGATTTTTAGAGAGAATGGAAGAAAGAGGGAAAGACAGAAAAATATTATGTGAGAGAAACACATCGATTGGTTGCCTCCTGCAGGAGCCCTGACCAAGACCCGGGCTGGGGAGGAGCCTGCAACCAAGGTATGTGCCCTTGACCGGAATCCAGCCCAGTACCCTGTAGTCTGCAGGCTCATGCTCTATACAGCCAAATCAGGTAGGGCTGAAATTAATTTTTTAAAATCAAAGCTGGATCATTCTCACATTGCCAGTGGCAATATAATACAGCACAACGTCTCTGAAAAGGGGTTTGTGGTTTCTTACAAACTAAAAATTCAACTACCATGTAACCTAGCATTTGCACTCCTGGGCATTTATCCCAGAGAAATGAAAGTGTGTTTTCAGACAAAAGTCCCAGAGTCGAAAGTCTGTGTACTATATGATTCCATTTATATGATATTTTGGAAACGGCAGAATTACAGATCAAGGTTGACAGGGTTTGATGGCACTGATTATGATGGCGACTCCATGGCTGAATGTATCTGCCAAAATCATAGAATGTGCACTGAAAAGAGTGAACTGTACAGTATGCAAGTTATACCTTAATAACCTTGACTTTTAAGAAAGTAGAATCAGCCCGGCCTGCATGGCAGAGTGATTGAGCATCAATCTATGAACCAGGAGGTCACAGTTCGATTCTGGTCAGGGCACATGCCTAGGTTCCGAGCTCTACCCCCAGTATGGGCTGTGCAGGAGGTGGCTGATGGATGTTTCCCTCTAACATTGATGTTTCTCTCTCTCCCTCTCCCTTCCTCTTAAAGTCAATAAAACCATTTTTTAAATCTTTAAAAAGCCTACCTAGTAAAGAGGGAATATGCTAATTGACCCTCATGCCATTGCAAAGGTGGCGGTACCCACAGCCAATAAGGAAGGAATATGCTAATTGACTGCCCCGCCCTCAAAGATGGTGGCACCCACAGCCAATAAGGAGGGGATATGCTAATTTACTGCCACGCCCTCAGAGATGGTGGTACCCACAGCCACAAGATGGCGGTGTCCAGTCCCCTCAGCGTCGCCAGGGAGGCAGGCACAGCAAGGCCGGTTCAGCCCCCAGGGGGGCCCGGCTGCTCTGCGTGCCTGTCTCCGGAGTCCCCCAGTCCCCTCAGCCCCCCAGTCCCCTCAGCCTCCCACCGGCCCAAGGCACAGGCAAGCCTCAGATGGCAGCTGCCCAGCTGCCTAGGGCCGCATGAGGCTCAGGTAACCAGGGCCTGCTAAGGCTTGCGCTGCTGGCAGTGGCAGCAGCAGAGGTGTGATGGGGCATCACCTTCCCCTGATTGCCGGGTCGCTTCCTACCCGTGAGGGCTCCCATACTGTGAGAGGGGGCAGGCCGGGCTGAGGGACACCCCTCCAGTGCATGAATTTTCATGCACCGGGCCTCTAGTAATTAAAATAAAAAAGTAGAATCAACATAGCCTTTATATCATTGTCCCCACCATTTCAATAAACTTATTTGAAAAGCATGAACTACATTAAGGCCCTTAGAGTCCCACAGTTACTTGGGCTTCTAAGACATGCTGTTATTGATTTCTATTTCAGTACATTAGAGTTTATTTTTAACATGCAGAAAAACACTGTTTCTGTCCTGGCTGCACATTTTCCCTACATTAAAGATGACTCATAGAACTTTTATTTATCATTTCATATTGCATAATTCCTTTTACTGCTTAGTTGGAAACTACTACAAGCTTTTACCACATTTTATCACAAAAACATTTTCCTGCTCATTGAGACAGAATACCATGTGCTCTTCTGTAAATAGTGCTGACCCAGTATCACATCCATCATGGCAAAATTCCACATTTAAACAAGCAAACAGCTTGGCATTTCATCTGCTGCTCCTTTTTTTGTTTTGTTTTTCTTCAGATCACGTGGAAATGACAAAGTGCACGGTAAATAAATATTTTTATAAATCTTAGGCAATGTGATTAACAATAAAGCAGCTTGGATGGGTGGCTGCGTCCAAACAAAAAATATATTTTTTACAAAATAATGACAACACTATAGATATGTTGACTCTGAACATCAATATCATAATCTATTTTCAGTTTTTCTAACTCAACCATTCACACTAAGGGTGACCACAGGTTTCAATTAAATAAGACAGGTGGTACACATCTGCTGCCTTCACTAAAATGAGAATAAAAGAAAATTTTTTTTTTCTTAAAGGCATAAATCCCCAAGAACAAAGAGAATAAAGGAGATAATAGCCAATGAGAACAGGCAACAAAATTATGGGTGCTAGTAAACTCATTTAGCAGACAGAAGCAAGCAGAAAGTTCAGCTACTGCTAGAGGAAGAGTCAGGAAGCAAGGCAACTGACTCCTAGTGCAGGATCTGGTGAGGCTCAGGGGTTAGGTAAGCCAGGTACAATAAAGGGAGAACACAGGAGCTTTCCTCCCTGGAGAGGCACAGGTAGCTGGGTCCCTGAGCTCAGAGAACAGGCAGTGAAGAGTGAGGGGGAGACACTGCATTGAAAACTGGGAGTAAGTAAAAGTTGGCATTCTGAAAGATGCCCCCCTGCAGATCCATTGCCTGTTTGTTCCCATAATGCTGGCAGCTGGACTTAACCCCGTTCTGCAACCCCCAGTAGGATGTTGGAGAATCGTTTGCGGGGAAACTGCCTGACCTAAGAAAAAAGTCCCACAGATATTCACATTTTGCAGCTCTCCAATAAAATGAATGGGCTGCTACATGGTCACCCTAAGGCAGTGGTCGGCAAACTGCGGCTCTCGAGCCACATGAGGCTCGCAAGCCGCGGTTTGCCGCTCTGTTGACTAATGAGTTTGCCAACCACTGCGTAAGGCATAGCCCTTACCCAGAAGTTTTGACTTCAGGTTAAAGACATTAGTACATTATTAAAATGATTTTTAATTGTTTTTCCCTAGCAGTGGTCGGCAAACTCATTAGTCAACAGAGTGGCAAACCGCTCACGAGCCGCAGTTTGCCGACCACTGCCCTAAGGGGAAGACCATCAATTTACAAACTCTGCCCAATATACACAGCTTTCAATAAGCATTGTGGTGCTTTACATTTAATTACCAATAGTTAAAAGTTATACATACTTAAAAAAATATTTGAGTAGGGCCTATAACCCAAAAGGCAGAAATCAAAACAATCAAACAAAAAAACAGAATTTGGATGAACAGTAAAAAAATAATCCTATTATAACTAACTAGAGGCCCAGTGCATGAAATTCGTGCATGGGTAGGGTCCCTAAACAGCTGCCCTCGGGGGAGCAATGGAGGGGAGCTTCCCTTCCCCTGGCCACCTGCCACTGCTGGCCCCATCCCCTGGTCAAACTCCCGGTTGAGGGGACAATTTGCATATTAGGCTTTTATTATATAGGATATCCACAGAAAGATAAGAAAATATTACGTACCTGGGGAAAACTAACATTATGTAATTGAATGTAATTATTAAAATTATATTCAGAGACAGAAACAAATTCTTGGAAATTACAAATATGTTATTATAAATAAAAAATTTAATAATTGAAGCAATGCCCCCAAAGAATAAGAAACAAAGAGGAAGTAGAAATTAAAGCTCAAAAAAAGGATGGGAGGGGAGTTCAATCTATCAGGTCCAATATTCAAATAATAGGAATTTCAGAAAGAGGAAACAAAGAAAATGGAGAGGAAGAAATGATCATTTAAAAAATATAAGAAATGTTCTCAGAATTAAAGACTATGAGTCTCCAGAGTAAGAAAGACCACTGAGTCTTCAATACAACAGCTGGAAAAAAAATTCATTTTGAGGCACATCAGTGAAATTTGAGAACAGTGGGGATAAGGAGAAAATTCTAAAACCTTCTGCAAAATGGAAGGGAGGTGTATCAGTTAGCTTCTGCTGTGTAACAAATCATCCAAACTTAGTGACTTAAAATAAATTATAGCTGACTCAGTAGTTCTGGTCTGAGCTGGAATCATGCTGTTTGTATGGTCTCAGACTGCCTCACTTACTGTCTGGGACTTCCTGGGATGGCTGGGACTTCTCTCCACCCCGTCTCTTATCTTCTAGGAAACCAGTTTGAATTTGTACACAAGGGTGATGGAAGGGTCCTCAGAAGCAAGAGAAGGCTAGCCCAAGGCACACACACTTTTCAAACCTCCACTGGCATCATGTTTGCTATTGTCCTTTTTACAAAAAAAGACAGGGCAAATCATGTGAATGAACCAATGCCATGCAGAAGAGCATTGGAGGCCTCAGTATTGTTCACAATTATTGCCTGGAGAAATGGAAGAGTCTATAAGAGCTACCACCCCTCCCCTTTGCAGTTGCTGGCTAGTGAGTCCAAAGGAGCTCACTTCTCCAAATACGTTTTAACCAATTCATTCCTTGGTCATCATTTTCCAGAAGATTTTAGAATCTGTACACCATTCAAAATGATTATTTCTTCCTCTCCATTTTTTGTTTTCTCTTTCTGGAATTACTAATACTTGAATATTGGGTCTACTAGATTCAGCTCTCCATGCCCCCTTACTTTGAGCTTTAATTTCTACTTCCTGTCTCTTTGTCTTATTCCGTATACTTTTGGGGACATTGCTTCAATTATTGAATTTTTTGCTTATAATAGCATATTTGCAATTTACAAGAATTTCTTTTTGCCTCAGAACGTAATTTTTATAAGATTTCGTTCTTTTTTTCCATACATGCAAGTCACATTGCAAAGGGTGTGGACTTAGGGAGGAGTGACTTATTATTACAATCTGCCATGCCAATGTACTGCTTCCGTAAGGACAATTATTCTCATGGCCGTAAGAGCCTGGATTTTAAATGCTCTGTTAAATGAAGAGGAGTTTTACTATTAGCTAAAAACTCAAACTATCTCTCTGTGGGTATTAGTTATAGCATGATCTGTGGGTGGGGTTTTTTGTTTTTTTTTCTGTTTATACCAGTTCTATTTTTCTATTTGATTTTTATCTCTGCCTTTTGGGTTAGAGACTGTACTCAAATGACTTTTAACTATTGGTAATTAAATGTAAAGCACCACAAATCCTATTGGAAGCTGTGTGTATACATTTATACTTTTCATTAAACAGATCTTCCATGTTTCTCAAAATTGGTGAGTAAAATGGACCTATAATAGATTCCCTGGGACTGAAATGCCTTTAAAAGGAAGTAATCTGTCCTTTCAGAAAATAAAAAAGCTCATAAACTTCCTACATCACATATAGACAGTGAGACTACATATGCAGGCTACATGATGATGTCCCTGTGGGCATGCACACACACCCACACACGGATGTGCAAGCAGCCGGCTGAGACAGAAAGGACCTTCTGACTCAGCCTGTGGTAACACAGACACCTATATTTGTTTAGTTATATCAGCTGCACTAGTGCCATTGACCCCAATGTGCCTGAACTAATTAATACTTCTCAATCACACTGTAACGTGAACTATCTGGGGATGCTGTGAAGATGCACATTCTGATTCAGCAGTTCTGGGAGGGGCCCGAGGTCTCACCAGCCCCCAGGAAGTGTGATGTTTGGCCCATGGACTATATTTTCAGCAGCAAAATTTTAAACTGTGCACCATCTGAAAAGAAATTTGAAATTTGCCAAGTGTCGTCTTTCCATGTGCTTGTAAAAAATAGAAGGTATCCAATATCCTAGTTAGTTCAATTATATATGGTTAGTCTTTGGTAGTATATCGTTCTTTGCAGGTTTTTTTTTTTTTCTTTAGGTTCACAGTAGATGCCTAAGTCTGTTATGCATGAGATTGTACATTGATAGACTGCTGAGAAAAGAGAGAGAGAGAAAATTTAATGAACCTGCAATCTGATATATGAGTCCACTCGCATAATTTGCAGACTTGGCAAGAAATTGGAAGCAAGGACATCAAAGACAAAGGAAACCACATCAAATACCTATTTTTGGTAAAGCACAATGCTTTAAAAGTAAGCCTGTTGCCCTGATCGGTTTGGCTCAGTGGATAGAGCGTCGGCCTGCAGACTGAGGGGTCCCGGGTTCGATTCTGGTCAAGGGCATGTACCTTGGTTGCAGGCACATCCCCAGTGGGAGGTGTGCAGGATGCAGCTGATTGATGTTTCTCTCTCATCGATGTTTCTGACTCTCTATCCTTCTCCCTTCCTCTCTGCAAAAAATCAATAAAATATATTTTTAAAAAAGTAAGCCTGTTAATTGTCATACATGTATATGTAAATATCTAAATGAATAAGTGACTATAATAAAATAGAAAGAGGAAAAGTTGTCAGAATTATCATTGACTATAGTTACACTTTCTCATAAGTGATAACTCCTATTGTCGACCCTCACGGGGGCAGAGATGGTTCCTCTATGGCACAAGTCACCAGTGGCTCTGGGCCCTGATGCTCTGGGCCAGGAGGGAATACTGGGGAAATGCGCCCAGTTTAGACATAACACACTACCATCACCACTACCACCACCTTCATCTGCAACAACAAAGTTTAGGGGTGGCATTCACTTTTTATTTTTAATCCTCCCACACAGAGCATCCCACCCCAATATATTTTTCTTAAACTGCTGATGCCTGCTACTGCCTTTCTTCTATTTCACACAAAAAAACTTGCCAGCAGATAATTAACGTGAGTGGGAAAGTAGAAATAAACAGTAGTAGAAAAGTTCCAAAGAAGTTGATTATCCTATATAATAAAGAGGTAATATGCAAATTAACCATCACAACATCACAAGATGGCTGCGCCCACAGCAGAGGCGGGGGTCCCTAACGAGCAATCAGCAGGGACCTGAGGCTGCGTGGAGTCGGGCTGGGGCGGGGAACCTGAGGCTGCACCCCCCGCCCAGCAGGGCTTGATGGGGGACCTCAGGGTGCACCCCCACCTCGGTGCTGGGCCGGGGGACCTCAGGCCACGCCCCCTGGCAGGGCTTGATAGGGTACCTAGGGCCACGCCCCCCCCACCTGGCGGCGCTTGACGGGGGATCTCAGGCCGCACTCCTCGCCCGGTGGGGCTTGACTGGGGACCTCAAGGCGCACCCCCTGCCCTGGTGCCAGGCCAGGGGACCTCAGGCTGCACCCTTCGCCCTGGGCTGGGGGACCTGAGGCCGCACCCACCTCCCCAGTGCCGGGTCGGGGGACCTGAGGGTGCGCACCCCCACCCAGTGGGGCTTGACGGGGGACCTGAGGCTGCACCACCCCACCTGGTGGGGCTTGATGGGGGTGGGGCCGGCCAGGTCTGGGTCTCGCATGATTTCGAGGCGCATGTGGGTGGGCGGGGACTTGACTCTGGTTCCCATGGCGTGCCTCAGACTCTGACAGGAGGAAGATTTTCATATACATTTTACTAATTTTCTTTCATCTCTGACACTTTTATTATAGAGAAAGGGAAAATAGCAACATTAAAATATTTCCTCTAATTAATTCCCTTTTAATGTGCATGAATTTCGTGCACCAGGCCACTAGTCTAATGATAATAACTAATATTTAATGTGCTCATGGTGTGCTAGGTAGTGTTTGAAGACTTCACATGGATTCATTCATGCTGGCCTTGTGGCATGCTGATGAGCCAAGCTATTAAGTATATGCTTGACAGTGTGCATGCATGTTTTTTGAGGATGTAAGTTGTGGATGTAATTTTATTTACAACTAGAGGCCCAGTGCATGGATTCATGCACCAGTGGGGTCTCTCAGCTTGGTCTGCACCCTCTCGCAATCCGGGACCCCTCAGGGGATGTCTGATTGCCAGTTTAAGAAACCGAAGAATATAGCAGTGCGCGAAGTGGCAGGTGGCCGGGGAGGAGCCCGAGCACCGGGGCCAGGCACCATGCCGCTCCTGCCCATTCTAGCCCCACTGTGCCTGCTGCTGCTGCTCTGCAGCGCTGCCCCGGAGGCAGGAAAGGCTTGTGCCACCACAACTACACTTGTCAGCCATGAGCCCGGCTTCTGGCTGAGTGGCACTCCCACTGTGAGTGCATTGACCACCAGGGGGTAGCTCCTGTGTTGAGCGTCTTCACCCTGGTGGTCAGTGAGCATCATAGTGTCTGGTTCACTGGTCGTTTTGTCGCTTAGGCTTTTATATATATAGACTAGAGGCCTGGCTTCATCTGGAAGGTGGTCCGGACGGTCATTCTGCCATCTGGTCTAATTAGCATATTAGCTCTTTATTATATAGGATATCATTATTTGTTTTAGCTTTTAAAATCATTTCTAGTTAGTATGCTAGAACTGCACTGTCCAATATGGTAGCCACTAGCCACGTGGGGCTAATGAGCATTGGAGATAGGACTAGTGTGAAATGAGATATGCTATGAGTGCAAAGCACACACAAGATTTTGAAGACAATGTTAAAAAATGAACAAATGTAAAATACTTCTTTATTGTTTTAGATTGATTTTTGAAACAGTATATTTGGGATATTATGGGTTAAATAAAATAGATTACTAATCCTATATAATAAAAGGCTAATATGCAAATCAACTGAGTGGTGAGATAACCGGTCACTATGAAGCACACTGACCACCAGGAGGCAGACGCTCAATGCAGTATCTGCCCCCTGGTGGTCAGTGCCTCTCCTGCCTCAGCTGCAGGAGGGCGGTAAGGAACGAGGGGTCCTGGACTGCGAGAGGGATGTCTGACTGCTGGCTTAGGCCCGATCCCCCCTGGGCCTAAGCCGGCAGGCGGACATTCCCTGAGGGCTCCCGAACTGTGAGAGAGTGCAGGCCGGGCTGAGGAACCCCTCCCCCCCAGTGCATGAATGTCGTGTACTGGGCCTCTAGTATATTACTAAAATAAATTATTAGTAACAGTGATATATTACTGTTGATTTTACCCATTTTTCCTTTTTAATGTGGCTACTGTAAAATTTTAAAATGACTTATGTGGCTTGCTGCATATTTCTATAGAATAGCGCTATGCTAGAAGTACTTCTGCCAGCCGAATAAGAAATAAGATTGAGCCCAGTTGGCGTTGCTCAGAGGATGAGCTTTGACCTATGAACCAGGAGGTCATGGTTCAATTCCTGGTCAGGGCACATACCCGGGTTTTGGGTTTGATCCCCAGTATGGGGCCTGCAGGAGGCAGCCGATCAATGATTCTCTCTCATCATTGATATTTCTCTCTCATCCTCTCTGAAATCAATAAACATATATTAAAAAAAATAAAGAAATAAGATGGAGACCCTACACATGGTTAGGTGTTAGTGGCCCTAGACCCGTGGTCGGCAAACTGAGGCTCGCAAGCCACATGCGGCTCCTTGGCCCCTTGAGTGTGGCTCTTCCACAAAATACCATGGCCTGGGCGAATCTATTTTGAAGAAGTGGCGTTAGAAGAAGTTTAAGTTTAAAAAATTTGGCTCTCAAAAGAAATTTCAATCGTTATACTGTGGATATTTGGCTCTGTTGACTAATGAGTTTGCCGATCACTGCCCTAGACAGATGTGTTTCTATCTTAAGACCCAGGTGGTTCTCGGGCCTGATTTCACAGTAGGGTCACCTTGGAAGTTTCAGTAACTATGGCAGCCTGGTACCATCTGCAGAGATGTTGATGGTCTGCAGCCTGGGCCTCAGGAACTTTAAAAACCTGCAGGTGATTTGAAGAATTAGCCAGAGCTGAGAATCGGATCCAAATAGGAACAGTGGACTCAGTCCTGGTGATGGGCAGGTGGGAGTGTCTGCATTGGGGCCTGACTCAAGCTTTGCATCTCTAGTTGAAATTAGAGAAACAGGTTGTGAAAAGGATGCGGCAAGTCAGAGCCCTGCTTTGGCCAAGAGCCTCGTAATGGCTCTCATTGAAAACTAGTGTGAGGGAAACCTGCCCTCCAGAGTCAGGGACAAGTGAGAGAGAGGGAAGGGGTGGAGCTAAATGAGGGGAAAGGGAAGCCACAGCCAAAAAATGCCTCCCTATGAGGTGCTATTTCCCCCAGGAAACCAAGGGCTTGTTACAGAGGTGCAAACCACCCCCCAGGCCCTCACCCCGCGGCGGGCTGAGAGGCAGACCTGGAGGGAATCTGCAGCCTTAGCTGAGCCTGGCCCTGGCCACCCCTGGTCAGTGGCCCCTTCGCCCTCCAGGTTGAGCACCGAGGGCCGACTGCAGTGGTTCTAGCGCATTTAGTCAAAGGACATCTCCGATTCATGTACATGATGATATTCTCAGTGTCTGTTATGTGGAGTCTCAGAATGCAGGCCAAGTCCGCTTGGGAATGTTAGCTTATCAGAATAAAGGAAGAAGCTATTCCCATCCCTCCAACTGCCGCACGTGGACCAGACCTTCCGCACAGACTCCCCCCCCAGAGCTGCGGTCTCAGGACCCAACTTGGTTATCACTTTATTGAAAAGAAGACTTTTCTGAGTAATGTCAATGTTCGAGGCCTTTCCTGGCAAAGTCGGTGTTAATGTGGCAAACGTTTGTGTCAACTGCCGATCGATCGATCGTCCTCGGATACTGGAGAAAAATAGATCCTTCTCCAACAAGAACCTCTTCTGTGAGATAAAACGCTACTTTCCTTCTCCCTCCTTCCATATCTTCGTATCTGTTTGTAATTTTGCAATGTGATGTGAATATTTTCAGATCCCCCCGCTTGACCAGGGCTAAGTAAATGAGTCTCAAAGTCACCATCGTGAATATGGTCTGAAAGACCATGGTTTTTTTAGGGTTTTACTATCAGATACTGCCCGATGATCAAAATACCTGCGTCCCAGGTACTGACACATTTCTCTCAGGCTTTGGGGGAGTACCCAGGCCGTGCGGCGAATAATCCGAGTGCTCTCTCATTCCAAGTCACTGGAGGCAAGAGCTGGCCAGGGACTTCAGGCGCATTTATGAATGAAAGCATTCACGGCTGGGCTTCCTGCCACTTGTGTTTTCTTATAGATCGCAAGCTGTAACTTCCACATGACATAAACCACATTCACAGTTTCTATTTCTACTCTGGGTCCCCACGGGGGGATCCTTGGCAGGGCATGCAAGATTTATTTTAAAAATCCTTTCCTCTGGCCGGCATTCAACTTTTGTAACACATTTTTAGATCTGGAAATGCATTCTCCTCTCCGTCCACCAGCATGTATATTTTTACTCTCCTTCTATTCCTTCCAAACTACCAAAATCTGTTTCCTGACGATTTGAAGAACTGAGAAATGTCTGCGTGGGGGGAAAAGGCGAAGACACATGTGATGTTGTAATTTTAGCAGGGAAATATTGCCCAATGGCAACACCAGGCGCTGTCTTGTGATGTCTTCTTTTGCTCACACTACCTTTTCCTATTTGGATCTCGCTGTCCTCTCGCTAAAGGCTGCTGAGACTGCCTCCCATTCAGACACTGTGACTTGCTTTAAGTCAGCAGAGTACGGATTTCTAAGGACAAGAGCAACTCGGTGACCTTAACTTGGAAGGTGGGGAGGACCACTAAATGGGTTGACTGTCATTTTTGATTCTTTGTAAATGCAAAGAGCAGGCCGTCTGGTGTTGAAGTACTCATCCTACTGGGTTAGGAGGTTTGCTCAGACATAGGACTTACCAAGCACTTCTAACGGCCAGACGGGGCTCCAAGCACCAGGAATATAGCAGCAAAGAAGACCAAGCCTCTGCCCAGATTCTGCAAGAGCACCGAACGCTCAGCCAGGGCACCTCAGAGGTTGCCAAACAATGGGCAGGTGGTCTACAGGGCCCGTTTGATTAACTGCGATTGTCCTCTAGGTCCAACCACACCCATCACTGTATAGGCAACACTGGAAATCCTTTCTGCTCAGAACACCCTTTTCCTTCTGCTCCTTGGTTTTTGCCTCATGTCAGTACACAAGCTGCTGAAAAGGTAAAGTCTTCTGTTTCCTCTCTGCAGATTATCTAACCACAAACACCAGCGTGGGTTTCTGATTCACATTACATGATATGGCGCGCAATTATATTCTGCTTCTCAAAGAAAAAAGGCAACTAAAGAATATTTCAAAATTATTTTCACACATGATTATCGTACAGTATTACAATGTATTATGTGCAAAATTCCATTTAAAAAAGTCATTTACAAAAGGAAGTATAACACAGTTTGTGCTGTGGGTTCTGGATGTATCACAAAAGCTAACAAAGGAACAAGGTACAAAGCCAACCAAGTCAGATGCCTACGCATCTTTGCACAGAACAGTAACATGTTTTTGCAACTACCGGTGTTACGTGGATACAAGACCCTCATACTTTGAGCACCCCCCAACCAAGTTTCACAAAACATGAGTTTACTTCGCCACACATTCTTAAAATGCAGATGGCCTTTTGGTGCATTTGCAAACTCTTTTCCAAACAGCATCTTACTTTCCTCCATGAACGTCACCGTACACATGACTTGGTCTCTGCCCCAAACAATTTGATGCCGTTAATTTTGACTTAAAAAGGGAAATAACAGTGTTATCTTTTTTTTTTTCTTTCCTCGTGGAGCTTTCAAAATTGTTTCCAAAGGCAAATAACATAAAAAAAAAAAAAAAAAACACGTTGCCAAATCTCACTGTCTATTTATGGTATTCTCAGCATAGGTGGTTCTTCCATCTTCTTTTCTCACTTCCTTCAAGGAGCCTGAACCAGCAGGCTCACTCCTCAGTCCTTTGTTAGAGTCTGTATTTCTCTCTCGATCTCTCTCTACATCCCTGTCTCTCCTGATCCTCAGCATCACTTGGTTAAAACACAAAACAGCACAATCTCACGGAGCGTGAACAAGGTAACAGTACATCAGATTTCCAAAGGCATTCTGTGGCCAGTGTCAGTAATACATCGCTTTACGAAATCCAGCAGCCTCTCCCCACAAAGTTGCCGCAACATCCAGTTACAGAAGAGGGGCTTATACAATGCAATACTCTCAAATCCAGCAAGAGATTTCTTTTGGAATATTAAATGTTAAAATCACATGCATAATTATAGAATATTTTAAAGTTACAAAAATAGTTTAAAAACCAATCCTGACAGTTTACCTGCAACTGCTATAAAATTTCTATGAAATATATAAAAAACACAAAGGCTCTTTGTAAAATAAAACAAAAACAACAAGAAAGAATAAGAAAAAAAAGTGAAAGGATGAAGCCATCCACAGAACTGAGAAGTACTTGACGCACTGCATCGGCCAGTCCTGCCAGACACCTGCTGCTGAATGAATTCAAGAGAAGAGCTTGTACCTTACATGTTTATTAAACACACACACATGTCTGTGAGCCTGGCTGCGGGTAGGCAGCAAACACTTTTAGGACACTGAGACCATCAAATGCAACTCTCCATCTCTGAGGGAGAAGCCTCCTGTTTCATGAACCTCAGCTACCTGGCTTGGGCAATGTGGCTAAAGATGCCCTTTGTCAAGTCCGCCCGTGGATGGCTTAGTCACTGACCCGAGGGGTCTCCAAGGAGGTGCCTGCTTTTCAAGCACAAGCACGCGGAAGGCGGGAGGCGAGGTTCCTAACCACTGGAGCGTCCGGCGTCTCCTAGCAGGTGGTGAGATCTTCTTCCCCGTTCTGGAAAATGATGCCGTAAGGGTCGTTCTGGATGCGCTTGTAGACAAAGTGGAAGATGTGGGGCTGCGGCCGGCTGTGCAGCTCAGCCTTGATTTTTTGAGGGTAGGTGTCCTCTGCCAGCTGCTGCCACGTTTCGTCGACAAAGAGGAAGAGTCTGTACTCCTCGGGGTCCCCCACCTTAAACTTCTCGGCACAGAGCTGACACACGTCCTCGGTGGTGACGTACGGTCGCACCAGGAGCGTCTTTCCCGTGCAGCCACTGTTGACCTCTTGGAAGGCAACGCGGAGGTAATTCTGCAGGTGGAAAGAGAGAGGTGGGGGGCCGGGTGAGAAGGGGGAAACGAGCAGCCATAAGTGAGCATGATGAGATGCGAGGCAGCAGTCTAACTTGCAAGCCACTCCTCGAGCAAGGCTCCGGCTCCTCAAGATCACGTCAGGACGCGAGGCCGCCAAGTGCAAGCACAGAGGCTGAGCTAAACGTGGGCAGTGGGGGAGCAACAACATGGACTGAGTGGTTGTGTTTTAATTCCTTACAAATATAAGGAGCAGGAAGTTCACTGAGCTGGTCTGATCCCTGAGTCAGTCCTTCATTAACCCTGGGTAAGAAATCCCTGGTGAAGAGGGTGAGCCAGATCCCAACACTGGGTGGATTCCCAGCTTGAAAAACAAACTAGGCGGAAGAGCCCGAGCCAGGAGTCAGCAGGAAGAGACGTGTAACATACGTGGACACAAGAGCACATGCTGGACTTGTTTTGCATGACTTTTCATGAGGGCAATAATGTTGGGTTGGACCACAGGATACTGACAATATTTGACCATTTGGCGATTGTATGTGGTTCAACTTAATACAAATGGCTCTCCGTGCAATATGGAAAAAGTCAGCAGGAGGAAAATGTCCATTCTTCCAAAAGGCTTTGGAGATGGAGCTGACTGAGTGCAGAGCGGTGCTGGGGGGCGCAGAGGAGAGGTTTGCAGGCTGGGCTCTGTGAACAGGGCCAGGTGTATGCCATCACAAAAGACAACACGCCTCCGGTATCACAGACGCAAAGCCCTGATGGGGCAGAAAGAATCCTACACTCATAGCAGGCTCTCTGAGAGTCTGTGACCCTGAATAACTTCTTCCGTGTCCTCTTTAGGAATGGGGTTCCCAGATAAAACAGAGAACACCTAGCTAAATTTGATTTCTCGGGCTTAAAACTCTTTCCCTTTCTAAACTTTCTCAGGGGTGAAGGGAAGCGGTGCTTGCTCTCCAGGGTCTCCATGGTTACCATGAGGGCTCACTGGGATGTGGGAAGGGCAAGCTCCATCAGAGGCAAGGACTGTGCGCTCTGCACTGGTAATGGACATGCTGGAATTAGAACCTCAGCCAACACACATCCTTGATATTACCAACCCCCTCCTCTCCCATCTCCACCCCGACACCTGGCCCACACACTTGGTATCCATTTACTCACTGGCTCCGGAAGAGGACTTTGTGAAAGTCTACATTTTTTGCATTTGACTAGTGAAGAAACTAAGGCACAGAGAGGCTGAGCAACTTGTCCAAGGCCACACAGCCAGTGAGTGCCAGACCCAGCATCTTCACCACTGCTGCGTGCTGCTTCTCCGGTGAGGAGACTTGTGTGTGTGTCTGTGAGCCCTGATTTAGGAGTTCCAAGTGGAGTTTTGCGTCTCTGTTTTTGTTTTTACATCCAAACTGCGTGCTAACAATTCCCCTCTTGGGTTATATGTTAAGGTGCTCCATCTCCTGGGCAAGCAGGGCCAGTGGAGGGAGTGTGAAGAGGGAAGCGGGCCCTGTGGCCGCTGAGGATCTCCAGGTTAGAAACTCCAGCTGGAGAGAGGGGGCGGGAGGAGGGGCTGGTGGCAGGTGAGGAGATGGACGAATGAGCTTTTCTTATTTCTTCTGTTCCTCTCCTCAGAGGGTGGGCAGCCTTAGCAGGCCCCTCCTGGGACAGGCAATCACAGTATCCCAAGGGCCTGTGTATGCAAAACCACTTAACACATGGACAGCTCTTCAACAGCCCAAGGGGCAGGGGAACACATGGTATGTGTTCTTGCTTTTTACATGTATGTACACAGGAGGGAATTTCTGAGGACACTGCTACCTTAGAGAAGAACTTGAAGATCTTGCCTTTCCATGAAGGGCTTACTTTGTACCACATGTACCTTTGTGTATTTTCAGAAAAGGCAAGGAAGGTGAATCTGAATGCGGACATGGACAAATCTGTCCTGCTTAAAAGTTCACCACATGGCACAGAGAAACAAAACACAGTTGAGTTTTATAATATGACTTGGAATTTGCAAAATATGATTCAAACACACTTGCAGACTTACTCGTAATTTCATAGACAATGAGCAAAATCAAGGGTTGTTGTGCCGGGTAAAGTTTTCTGTCACCCTAATCTGCCTCTCCTCTCTCAGAAACAAGCTCTTTGGGAATCTCACATTCCTGGGCACCTGCTCATAGTCATGGAATATTCCAGATAGGGATCCAGGCAGCACCTGACCGGCTGCCAGAGCTGATGCTGCCAGTGGGATTCTGGGGTCTTCCATTCTGGGGGGATGGGTGGAGAAAAAGGAAGGGGAGAAGGGAAGGCATTACTGCACCCGCCCCCTCCTCTCAGAGAGACCAGATGGGCTCAGGGCCTAACCCTGCTATTTCCTGTCAGTGTTTTTTTTTTATTTTTTATTAATATGTTTTTATTAATTTTTAGAGAGAGAGATAGGAAGGGAGAAGGATAGAGAAACAGACACATCAATGATGAGAGAGAAACATCATCGATTGGCTGCCTCCTATATGCTCCCTACTGGGGATCAAGCCTGCAACCTGGGCATGTGTCCTAACCGGGAATCTAACCATGACCACTTGGTTCCTGGGTCGACACTCAACCACTGAGCCACACCGGCTGGGCGAATTTTTATTTACTGATTTTAGAGAGAGAGGGAGAGAAAGAGCGAGAGAAAGAGCGAGAGAGAGCGAGAGAGAGAGAGAGAGAGAGAGAGAGAGAGAGAGAGAGAGAGACGTCGATTTGTTGTCTCACCTATTTATGCATATATTGGTTGCTTCTTGTATGTGCCCTGACTGGGGATCAAACCCGCAAACCTTGGCATGTTGGGACGATGTTCCAACCAACTGAGCTACCCGGCCAGGGCTCCACTCAATCTTCTGATGAAATAAGAAACCTGCCACCTGTGCCGGAGAGCTTCCTCCTTGATTTCCTGTCTGCTTAGGGCTCAGTATTCATGCTGAACATTCTGCTAGAAATCCCGCCTTAATTTGACTTTGTTTTCTTAAGGGCAGCAAAACTTGGGCCAAACCCACATATATTTTTTTTTTACTATAAGCAAAACAGAGAAGTGAAACAACAAGGTCAGAGGGTGGTTTAAAATATCTCTTCCGCCGAATGATTTGACAAAAGAGGGACCTCAGGCGCCCTGAGCTCTGCGTGCCCTGGGAGCCAGCTCAGCCTCGGTGGCGGACAAAGGAAGCAGGTCCCCCGCCCTGTCACCGCCGCTGGCCACATACCTGAAAGTCGTCCACGGAAGGGATGGTCCGGTTGGTGGTTCTCCGTTTGTGCCACTGCCTCAGGGTGTCTCTGGTCTCGGAGCTGAGCAGTCTTGCAGCTTGCTCTTCTTGGAAATTCTTTATCAGAGAAAGTGCCCCATAAGCGCTTGTCAAGTAATAGCCCCCTGGAAAGGACAGAAAGGGTGAGTCTCCGAGTGTCCAGCTCTGGTGACGAGTTAGGGGACTTGTAGAGGCTGTGCTTAGTATTTTCTCCATTTCTCCCACACGCATGCCCTGTGGGACCACGGGACCACAGCAGCACAGAGCCAAGAGCATGTCCTTCCCGCCTCCATCTGTCCGTTCACGCATCATTCCCTCCCTCCCCACACCAGATGTACTGGGTGACCCATTCTGGGCCGGGGATGGGGACGCCGACGGCCCTGGCTGACAATGCCCTGCGTTCACTGCTGGGATTCCCGTTCCAATGGGGGAGACATACAAAAATCTCAGTTATTTCAGTGCAATTGTGAAAATGTTTTGCCAGGAAAGGTCAAGCCTTTTTGTGGGCCTGAGGGAGGTGGGGAGGCAGGTGCGGGTGGGGCGGTCAACTGCTCTGAGGCCAGAATCATTTACTTTAGCACCAGGAGTCCGCATATCTCCTGGCAACACTTTCTGGGGCTTCCTTTTTTTTCGGTAGGAATTAGTATTTTCTAAATTTTAAGTAAAATATATGCCTCGAAAGGACTGCACAATATACAAGTGTGTTCCCAATAATATGGGTTTTTCAAAAGAACTTCTCCCTCCTGACGCCCTTCCCTACCCTTACTTGGGAACTAAGGTGACACATTTAGGAAAAAAAATAATTTATAAGGAAAAGCAAGTAATGTCCCTTTTATGGAGCATTTAGGAATGATTTCTTATGCTTGGGGAATGTTAAAAGACTACAACACTGTGAGATACACAGAAATGTGTTCATTGTTTTGTCCTCAACTGTAATTTGGCGCCTCCTGGGGAACTTGCAAGCACTGTGCTCTAGAACCACTAGGGGGAGCCCCAAATGTTTATTAAAAATTCCCTAACTGGGCACCCACATTTAAAAAATTATATATATATGTCAGTAGAGGAACGATCCACCTTTTCCACTTGCAAAGGGTGAACAGAAAGCCACTATATTTCTTTAGGACATTTACAAAGAGTTTTCTTCACCTTAAGAAGAAACTGGCTAAAGTAAATGTCCACCCTCATTTTAAATTGAGAAACACTCTTTGTCAACACACGATTGAATCTCTACCATGAGCCCAACACAGGTACAGAGCAGGGGATGGGTTTTTAGGAAGTAGAGTCTGAGTCTCTGCTCTCCAGATGTTTATAAATTTACTAAAATAAGTGGACACTGGTAGTTTATTCATGCAGGAACCAGAAGTTAGTTGTGGTTAAGTCAGTTTTGTGCAGAAGTACCAATTTCATGGCCAAAGTATCTAGCTGCTAATGCAAGATCCCTAACAACTACCTCTGTTCAACAAGTGACAACAGTCAGGATGGCGACTGGTCCCCCAGCTGAGAAATGAGCCCCGTGAATCGCAGTGGCCAGGTAACTTGAGAAAGAGAATACCTTTGTGCTTTTCAGGTCACTGATGGAGATTTGGGAGTTATTTCTTGTTAATCCTCACCCGGGGATATTTTTTCCATTGATTTTGGAGAGAGTGAAAGGAAGGGGGGAAAGACACACAGAGAAAAGCATCAATGTGAGAGAGACACATTGATTGGTTGCCTCCCGTCTGCGCCCCTACTGGGGCTGGGTATCGAGCCTGCAACCGAGGTACGTGCCCTTGATCGGAATAGAATGTATGACCCTTCAGTCTTCAGGCCGATGCTCTATTCACTGAGCAAAACCGGCTAGGGCTGGAGGTTATTTTTTATGGCTGCATCATTGAGGCCACTCTGAACAATGCACTTTCCATGCACAGATCACATGTCAGGCTTTTTGTTTAGTTATTTGGACAGTTTCATGCCCCACCAGCTGGGGGTAAGTTCCCCAAGGTAGCTCCACACACTAATTCAGAACTGTGAGTAGCTGATTTTTACTAAATATTTGTTCTAAGAACAAATCAGCACATGATTGACCGTGAAATACAGTAGTACATTTAAATGCCACAGAATTTCAGGAGAAATCATTATCGACTTAAATATTCAAGAAAGAGGTGTATTAGAGCTGAGACTTGGAGGGACTGTTACAATCAAGTTTGGGAGGGAGGGTGTTTCTTTTGCACATCAAATATTAGACTCCATAGATAAAGAGATAATACAAGCATTGAACAGACTGCCAAACCTCAGAGGGAAGGCAGGGGAGAGTGGCGGGGGATCAGGGGTAAGAGATCAACCAAAGAACTTATATGCTTGCATATAAGCATAACCAATGGACACAGACACTAGGCGGGTGAGGGCATGTGCTAGGGGGTGGGAACAGCTGGGGAGAGACCAATGGGGGGGAGGGGGAGGGAAAAAAAATAAATTTTAGACTCCATAGCTGTGATCTGTTCAGGCCACAAGAAGAAAACTCAAAATGCTGGAAGCACAAAACTGACCACACTTTGAAACATGTGGATGCAATTAGAGGAAGGTTTACGTTTCAGCAAAACTATCACCCTACCACAAGAGCTGTGCACTGAAAAGGGTTCTCTGATGCTTTTTCCATCAATGAAACTCCCCACATAAGCAGCAGAAGCGATGTGGGCTGTTGCCCTGCAAAGCAAAGGGCTGGCCTCGAGGGCTGGGCCGGTGATGTAGCTCTCTGCTCAGCAGCTTCTTGCTCCCGGCCACACAGCTTCAGTTCACTGACATGCAGGCCTGGTCTGTAACCACAGCCAAGCCGACTGGGCTGCCCGGCTCTCCCACGGAAGGCAGCCAAGAAGCCTGAGACACAGCTCCGTGGAAGCAGGCTCCAGCTAGGCATGAGTTCACAGGCTGCTCTAAATGTTCACCAGCTGGGCCCTTGTGTCTCTCTCTCTCATGCGTGATTCCTGGAGGTGAGGACAGCAGCCTGCTCATCTGTCATCGACACAGTGTCCAGGGCAGTGTCTTCCTTTGGGGAAAGGCTGGGAAAGGTGGCAGGAATTGGCTGTCTAGATCCTCGGGCCACAAGATGTAAGCACGTTTGTCCTAAGCACACATTGTCAGCAACAGAATGGTAATTTTCTTAGTGAAACTGGCATGCTCGTTCCCTAAAGTGCCAAGAATGTGACATACTTATCACTAGAATTAAACATGATTGGAGCTAAAAACAACAACAACAAACCTGGATGCACATAAAATTACAAAAATGATGCTATCCTATATAATAAAAGCCTAATATGGTAAGTGTCCAGTTGTCCAGTCATTTGTTCAACCAATCACCGCATAATATGCTAATGATATGCTAAAGCTACTCAACTGCTCGCTATGACATGCACTGACCACCAGGAGGCAGACACTCAGACTGGTAGGTTAGCTTGCTGCTGGGGTCTGGCCCATCGGGACTGAGCGAGACTGGCCGGACATGCCCTGAAGCCCTCCTACGGTCCCTCCCCGGCTGGCCAACCTCCCACGTCCCTCCCCGGCCCTGATCATGCACCCGTGGTGTCCCTCGGCCTGGCCTGCACCCTCTAGCAATCCGGAACATTTTAGGGATGTTGGAGAGATGGTTTCAGCCTGATCCCGCAGGCCAGGCTGAGAGACCCCACTGGTGCACAAATTCGTGCAGTGGGCCTCTAGTATGTAATAATGATGCAAAATGTGAGAATGATGGCCTGGGTGTTTCTCTTGATGACTGGACAAAACCACTTGCCCCCCACCTCCTCCTGTCAAAGCCCAGGGCAGAACAGGTAAAGAAAGTTCCAGGCAAGGCCTTGGTGGCTCAGGTTGTGAATGAAAATGAGGAGCAATAAACAGGCAAGAGGGGAGAGGGATGAAAGAGGCTCATTCATGTCTATCTAGGGTGGAGGGGCGGGATGGAAGATATTTTCCCTAATCCTGAGTCAACACTAGCCCTAGAGGGGTGGGAAGGGTGTACCCTATGGGCTCCCAGGAGGAAGACAGACCTAGTAAGAAAGGCCAACAATAGGGAACTAAGGAACACGTTGTGGGGGTGACGATACTACATTTAAGTTCCCTTCAGGGAAAATGCAAGTATGACACATTCCCTGGGGAATCCTATCAGCCCCAGGACCCTTTTACTCAAGCCTGGACTAAAAGTCACTGGAGAAAAGATGGAAAAAAGAAAAGGATAGGCGACAATTCAGAACTCACGGGACACATGAAAATGGATGAGCCGGATTCACAATGCACAGGCCCTGATTTGTTCTCCTTTAAAAAGACAAGCCCGCAGAAGAGTCCCAGTTATTTCTGTTTTTCATCCAACTTATTTCCATGGCAAAATACCTAACGAGTGTGTAAGGAGAAGGAATGTCTGCTAAGACATGTTGGTATCAGGCAGGCACAAGAAGAAAACTGAACTGCCAAGATAAAGCAAAACAAACTGCCCAGATTTTACTCCACTGTCTTTTTATTTTAACTAAGAGCGGACACTATTTTCTAAATAAAAAAGAAAATCACTGCTGTTTTCATCTTGAACACCAATTTTTTAAAAAAATGATGAAAACAAAATAACAGCAGGACATTCTTTCAGTGAAAATATTCTCTAGCAAATGTTTACGACTTCCTCTTGAAAGCAAAGAAACTATTTCTTTTTTCAAAATACCACTTATTCTATTGAACAAGATTTTTTTTTAATTGCAATCAACCAATCTTGGTGAAGTGTAATTATGGCAGGGTTACATTTTTTGTGTGTTTTTCTGATGTTTCCAAATTTTCTACAATGACTGTGTATTACTTTTGTTGTTAGAAAAAAGGTCAGCACATTCTTTTAAATTAAAATTAGACCTAACTCTTATGATTTCTAAAAAGCTCCCACGTAAGTGCTTAATAGGTACAGGGTTTTATTTGGGGGGTATATATGTCTTTAAAAATTGTTTAATCCTCACCTGAAGATATGTTTTGTTGATTTTTAGAGAGAGAAGAAGGGAGAGAGAGAAACAGCGATTGGTTGCTCCCCATAACCAATCGAACTCGAAACCTTTTTGTGTAGAGGACGATGCTCCAACCAACTGAGCCATAAGGCCAGGGCTATTTTGGGGTACGTTTTTGGAGGCTAGATAGAAGTGGTGGATTACACAACAAGCAAGTGTACTAAATGCCACTGAATAGTTCACTTGAAAACAGTTGATTTTGTTATGTGAACTTCATCTCAACAACAAAAACAAAAAATCCCCCCTAAGCACCCAGTTCCTCCCACCTTCCCGAAAGTACGCTACCTTCTCCGTGCAACAGCGAAGGGTCTAAGAGCTCCATCATGTACTCGATTTCCGTGTCCAGCTCCAGCATGTCGCACTGAGCTATGACATAGGTCAGGACTGGCAGAAAGTCGTCGGCGCCATACATCCTCCCTGGGAGTAGGAGGAAAGGGGAAGACAGGAACATTTTTACCAGCATTTCTTGCTTTCATCTCCTACTTGCTGCTTTTATTAGACAGTGGGGAGTCATCCTGGGGCAATGTGCTATTCACAGACAGAGGTGGGCGTTGCTGGAATCCGGTGTCTCCCACAACCCTCCCGGCTGCGCATGTCTCAGACCAGCCCCAACTCACAACGTCAGCATGAGCATCTAGGAGTCGATGAACAGGGGAAAGGTGTTCTTTCTCCCCACTCCCAGGAGTTACAGCGTCATGCAATAGGTCCCAGTACTTTTAAGCCGTTTAACTTTCAGCCGTTATATCTGCTTATTTTGTCACCCCTTGGTGTCCTGTTACCTACTGCTTCCTGTGCAAGTTAATCCCAAACCTAATGACAGGAGCACATTCAAACCAGGAGTAGAGGTTGCTCTCCGCTCCACATGGGAGCACACGGTTGATTCATTGAAATGTGCGAATTCAGCATGTGTTGCATAGATCCACCCGATTAATAAATGGCAAAAAAAAAAATGTTAGTCCTATTGCTATTTTTCGTGACAGTGGTGATTCTCAACTAGGGGTGGGGATGGGGAAAGGGGTGTGATTTTACCCCCAGGGGAAATTGGCATTATCTAGAGACATTTTTAGTGTTGGGACTGGGGGGCAGGGGTGCAAATGGCATCCAGCAGTAAACTTACAGGAAGCACACAGCCCCCTCAACAAAGAGTTATCTGGTGAGGATGTCATCAGTGCTGAGGCTGAGAAACTGCTTCAGAAGAACATAACCCTGTGCAGGTGTTTTCTGGGATCTTTGACGTGATTTCATGAGCTACAAATACATTTTCTATATGTCAAATATGCTGGCAAAATTAAGAGGTGATGTTCATAGGCTACCATTGCTAGCCCAAGAGCTCATGCATTAACGTCTTTCCTCAACAATTTGAATGCACGCACATTTCCATCATAGCACACGAGGCGTGGTTAGCAGGGCCTGGGCTCTCTCTCTGCTCCTTCTCCAAGAAGCAGTTTCACTCAGAGGAAAAGGTGGGAGTCACTCACGGAATTACAACAGGCTCCCCGAAGACCTAGAACAAGGCAGGGCTCAATCACTGCGTATGAGTCACAGTTATGATCTACAAGAGGCAGCACAGGAAGCCCCAGGGCTTACTTCCCATTGCAACTCTTTTGTGAATTCCAAGTACATTGCTTTAGCTTGTTTCAAAGAAGGGAGAGCCAATGAAATGGCTGTAATCAAACTGCATCATTACTGCAAGCCCCATCTGACACATGCTGTAGATCACTAACACAAGCCCTCACTGGCCAAAATGTAGTAATGATCATCGCTAATATTTCCATTGCACTCGGGGCTATGCAGGCCTTGTCCCATCTAACACCCACCTTATGAAGGAAAGGGTCATAGCCAACAGCAGGTGCAGACACTGCATCTTAGAAGGCAAAGCAAGGCGGCCCAAGTCCCCCAGTTAATGAACTCATTTGCAAAGCTAGGATTTAAACTGGGACTCCAGAGACTGCACGTGTATTTGCTACTCACATCTTTAATAAACTGGCATCGCAAACACCTTGTGGCCCTCATCCGATTACGCTTTTGGTGCTGTTAATCTGTTGCATGTGACTAATTTGCCAGACACTAGAGTAACGCTTGCATTTTTGTGAGCCGCTTGGTGAGAATCACGGGATTGAAAGAGACACTGGGAATCAGAAAGCTCTGGTCCCCGGCCCTGGTGGGAGGTGGCGGCCTCACCTGAGTTGCTCTCCATGACAGTGTAAATAAGCTTGCAGACCCTCAACAGCAGCATGACTTTCTTTTCCGGCGAATACATCTTCTGCATAGTCATGAATTTGACTTTGATTTTCTCCACATCCACGATATCAGGGGTCGGGGCGAAGACGCCCAGCTCCTGGGGATTCCTCTGCCGCACGAGCTGCAGGTTCTCCTTGAGCTGTTTCCAGGAGCCGTCGGCCACGTGGAAGTCCTTCAGCATGGCCTCCACGTGCCCCTTCAGGGGCTTCAAGATGCACTTGTGCATGGCTTTTTCCAGCACCACATCTGCCAAAGAAAGTGCAGCTGCTGTGACCACTGTCTGCAGAAAGAAGGAACGCAGCTCTGCTTCCTCGGGACGGACACCTGCCGCTCTATGCATCGGTTAGAAGGCGGGCCAGGTGTAACTTCACACCCACGCAACCCACACAACTTAGCAGCCGTATTTCACTCCACCTTTTCTTCCGAAAAGCCAGGAAGCAAAAAACCTTCCCTAATGAGTTCCCAGGTTCTATTGCAAATGATCAATGCAATGAAATATATTTATTTTAACTACTTTTATGCCCCCTCCCCCCATAAGCACAGGCAAATATTTTAGAAGACATTCTTTTGACCCAGTTCTTCCACGGATCACTGCGTTGACAGGTAAGCATATATTATTTTAATGGAGGGATTTTCTAATAGCAAGGGTTCAAGATCCCTTAAAATGTTTTCTGAGGAAATAAATTCAACTACATACACATGTTATCTTAGATTGGATTCTGGACTAAAAAAATAATTCTTTATTTCATTTGTTATGAAGGATATTAGTGGGTCATTAGGTTTGAATAAAGCCTGCAGATCAGGTAATAGTGTTAACACTGAAGCAGTGTTAATTTTACTGGCATTTTTAACAGAATGTTTCTGTTTTTAAGATATATACATGTAGGGTAAGGACACAATGTCTGAACTATTTCTCAAATGGTCCAGGAAAAAGAAGAGAGAGAGAGAGAGAGAGACAGAGAGAGGAGAGAGAGACAGAGAGAGAGAGAGAGAGAGAGAGAGAGAGAGAGAGAGAGAGAGAACAAATAGAGAGAAAACAGAGAGGAAGGAGAATGATTCAAATGTGACATTCTGGGAATCTGGGCAAAGAAAAGACATGATTTCTTAGTACATTTCTGCAACTTTTCTGTAAGTCTTAAATGATTTCAAAATAAAAAGTAAAAGTTTTGGGGGTGCTTTGTTTAGAGTTAGGAAACACCTTTAGGTGGGAGGCATGATTTCTCCCTCTTTCTCTGAACGGTTGTCCAATGGAGAAGTCTTCTTGGCCGACAGTAAAATGACCAGGACCACACGTCTGGGGATCAGCCTGAAGATGATGTCTAAATAATGAGCTCTCTGCTCTTTCAATGTCAGCCTTCCAATCTCAAATGTTTGCTTATTCTCATCAAAACTACTTGGGTAGTAATCACCTAATATCTGACACTTTAATCTGATTTCATTGGGGGCACACTGATCTGTTTCTTTACATGACTGGGAATGGTTGAGTTATCTGTCCGGCCTTTGGAATTCCCGACACTGGATCAGATCACATTGAATCCAAATTACCATCTATTGTTAGGAGGCCAAGGATAAAGAAATCTAAGCCAGATACACAACACTGAAAACAATTTCCCATAACCTAAATTAAAAGGATGCCTGTAGTTGATGCGGACCCCACAGTAATTAGCTTCCCCAGCCCAAGTTTTTCTCTGTTCCACTTCCATATCCAATTCAGGAGATCTGTTTGTTTAAACAAAGAGGTTTGTATAACTAGAGAGATTCAGGTTGAAGCAAAAGAAGTTATAAAGTAAGAAGAAAAATCACATTTTTACTTTACCTTTGTCATTAAAACAGATTAGTTGGTCTCCATTGGTTATGTTGTGTTAATAATGTTATGCAACTTCATAGCATCTTTGACTTTACTTTTTTTATTATGATGAAAAGTCAATAATAGCAATTAATGCTGAGCCCTCAGTTGGGCGAGGCTCTACGTGATTTATTTCATTATGTCATCTAATTCTTACAACTCTATTACTTTTAAAAAATATATTTATTTACTGATTTCAGAGAGGAAGGGAGAGGGAGAGAGAGATAGAAACATCAATGATGAGAGAGAATCATTGATGGGCTGCCTCCTGCATACCCCCTCCCTGCGCGCTCCCTCCCCCCCCCCGCCCCCCCGACGGGGACTGAGCCTACAGCTTGGGCATGTGCCCTGACCAGGAATTGAACCATGACCTCCTGGTTCATAGGTTGATGCTCAATCACTGAGTCATGCCAGCCAGCACAACTCAATTGTTTTTGCATAATATTGACATTATAGACATTTTCTAGATGAGAAAACTGAGGATTGGAGATGTCTAATGACTTGCTTGAGGCTGCACAACTATTTTAAACAACCAATCCTATTGCTTTTCAAAGTAAATAATCTCTTAATTCTAAAGTTCTTGATGAATATTCACCAGTTTATTCCTCTCTATCCAAAGGTTCCAAAAGCTACATTTGTGATTATAAGTGACTCTGTTCGAATGAGGACACCCAAGGGGGAGGGAAGTCATGTCAATCATTAACTAGGACTGTACATGAATGTTGATAGCAGCAGCATTTCTAATAGCCAAAACCTGGAAACGACCCATCCCAACAGGCCCATCCCAACGGAACGGATACAAGGATATATTTGTACAGTGGGACTCAGACAATGGAAGATTCATTCCATGAAAAACAGGACACGGCTGCTCCAGATGCAAATGGATGACCCTCGCAGACATAATGCTGCATAGAAGGAGCAGACATAAGAGGATCTCCTTTAGCATTTCTTTTATATAAAGTTCAAAAATAGGCAAAAGGAATTTATGAGGACAGAAGGCAGGATGGCACTTACCCCGAGGAATAAATGGGCTGTGGGGAGACCCTTCCAGGGGGTGAAGGTGCTCTATATCTGGATCTGGGTGGTGGCTACATGTGTGCACATGTCAAAATAGTCCCAGCTGAGCACTTAAGATACGCACACTCTATGGATGTAAGTTAAATTTCAGTAATTACGTATACATCAAGCAAACAGAAACAGCTGGAGACCAGCCTGGGATTTTCTCCTTGAACTCCAAGGGCAACTGTAAATATCAGAGTGAGCCAGGTCATGTCTGGGTCAGAGCATTAACACAAACTGTCTCCAGAAGGCGCTGTGCTGTTCCTGGGGGAGATGAGCCGCAAGCTCAGTCTTAGCCAGCTGAGCAGGTAGGTCCTTTAGGCGGCCTCTGAGCTGTAAACTCCACCCTTACCCATGGATGGGGCTGTGGAAATCTGTAAGGAGGGTTGAAACCTAGGACCCACTGCCAAGTGCCTGATTGTTTTGAAACTCAGAATGAAAAACAAATTTCCCAGTGTTAGGATTTTTTTTAGTCCAGTTTTAAAGGCCATTATTTAGAAATAAGACTGCTCTCTTTGCCTTGTTATTCAGGACTTTACTCCTAACCCCCACTCCAAGTCCATAATATATATAAGGAATATTAAAGTCCAAGGGACCTGGTACCCAGCTGGTTTTCTCTAATAAGAAAAACAGGTTCTGTTCAGAAAGGAACAGGGGAAAGTGACTTGAGTAAACAAAAGGAAGAGAAAATCTTTCAGAATGAGGACTAGCTCAGAGAAAACAAACAAGCACCCGGAAGGGTCACATCCTAATATTTAAAGAGCCAGGGTCCGTAACGTCCAAAACAACAGAACGGACAACCGAATGCCAGGCTGCGCATGCAGCAGGCTCGGATGGGAGGGGACTGGTGAGCGGGCTGAACTGCTGACCTCTTGGTCCCTCCTGGGTCGCAGGTGCTATGGCAACCCAGCACTGACTGCCACTGCCAAGGCGGGTGCGATGCGATTGGTCGGGGGGCCCCCGACATCGCCCCACGATTGCCCTACAGAGGGAGGCCCAGGCCACTGGCTGGGGGGCTCTGCGATCACCCCAAAGAGGGAGGCCCAGGCTACCCAGCCAGTGCCGGTGGGCAGAGCCTCCCTCTGCGGGGCCATCAATCGCGGGGCTCCAGGATTGCAAGAGGGCGCAGGCCAGGCTGAAGGACCACCACCCCCGAGTGCATGAATTTTGTGCACTGGGACTCTAGTTTCTTATAAATTACAATCTGTGTCCCCAGTGCTCATCCGTAAGGGGAATGGTACAGAGCATGGCAGTTCCTTGAATGCTCCTCGCCTTAAAGAGACCTGATGTGGTTATTTACAAGAAGGTTAGTTTGTCTCCCTCCCATGCTATGAGTGATCACTCCCCTATTAAGAAGGAAAGACAGAAGCCTTCTCCCTGTTGCTTCACTCTGACTGATAGCGTCGCTTCCAGAGAAGGCCAGAGATCAGAAAGGAATCATCACAAGACTGGGTCATGCTTGCTTGCCCAATACTGTCTAGGGGGAAGTGAGAGCCTGAGAGGTGAAGGTGAAGTCCAGAGAAAATATGTGTCTTAGAAAGCATGAGGCCTGGCAGCCAGCCCAACTCTCCCTTTCTAAGTAACCTTGGCCAAGTCACTTCACTTCTCTCACTGTCGTTGCCTCGCACTTCGGAACTGCCATAGGCATCATTGCCCACAGAAGGTAAGACAGAACTAGCTGTCTGAACCTGACTGGTTGCTACAACAAAACAGAATAAATATTCTCCAGAGGATTCTAACAGAACCCAGTGTCTAAACAACATGTCATTCAAAATGTACAGACTGCAACCTAAGGTTATGTGACAAAGGTATCACCTCTTGGTTGATGAGAGTTCTAGAATTCTGATAATTTTCAAAAGTAAAGCAGTACAAAGAGAAGCTCATGACAAGAGATGGGCCTTTTTCGTAGGAAACTCAAACGCTTATAACTGCTAACATTTAGTGGGCATTTATTTGTGCCGTTGCTATCTGAGGGGGCTCAGATATATGACCTCACTACATGCTCACCCTCACTTGGCCCTTTGAAGTGGGAACTAGTGCCATCCCCACGATGCACAGGGGCTGGAGGCGTAGAAGTCAGATAACTTCCTGGATGGTGGAGGTGAAATGCAAGCCTGGTTAGTCCTGCTGCAAACAAGTCAGGAGATGGCATGATGGGCCTCCCTCTGCACAAGGACAAAATGAGTTGATTTTCCTTTATGTGCGGAAGCACTTTCCTTTGGCTGTATAATTGGATTACGGATTCGACCCGAACACTAGGTGATGCTCAGTGAGTTCCAAGCACTAGTACCTACTTTCCACCCCATCAACTGAGATGAGTACATAATCTTTATTTGTCTCTCAGCTTGGGTTTTCTCAGAAGCAGACCCTAAGCCACGGACTTGAGTATGAGAAGTTCATTTGGGAGGTGAGCCCAGGAAGCACTAGCAGTGGACTGCGGAAGTGAGACAAGAGGGAAGGCAGCTGTAGTGTGTTTTACTGAGCCAGTCATCACGGGGGCAGCTGGAGCTCAGCTCTCCTAGGAAGTCCAAGACACAGTATAGAGCAGCGGTTGCCAACCTTTCGGACCTCACGGACCACCAGTCCCACTGGAGGAGAGGCGGCTGTGGCACTGATACCCCTACTCCCTTCAGACCCTGCTGGTGGGCTGCTCCCGAATGCTGCGGAGGGCACTTCTATCCACCCTGGACAAGGGTCCTGGTGGCATGAGAACAGGTCGGGTAAAATTTCGCACGTACTGGCAGTTGGAAGTCAAACAGGTGAGTGTCTGTGGGGCAAGCACAACGATGTCTAGCACACTGTTACATGTGAGGAAACTGAGGCACAGATATGTGAAGACATGACCAAGTACACATAGCTCAGCAGCAGCAGAGCTGGGACTTCCAACCCAGCAGTGTGAACCTCCACACACTCCTGCCTTTCAGCCCAGAAACTACTGATCCTTCCCATCTCAGTGCACTGAGATGTGACACCCAGGCAGCCACAACAGTGCTGTGATGACCCTCTGTCCAAGCTACTCATAAAGCACACCATCGGGTGTCCCAGTGGCCTCGGGTCAGGTGTGAGGTCCAAAGGAGAAGTTTTCTACTTTGCGACCTTAAGGTTCAAAGAAGATGACCTTTCCAGGTCTCAGATTCCTCATCTGTGAAATGGGTCCACTCAGAGGTTCCCAGTTGGATTGTTGGGAGGCCTGGGTGAGAGCTCACACAATGAGCACCTCGTATGCACCTGACACCTAGTCAGTGGGAAGAGACCACTCATTCCCCGTGTTCCTTTGCATGTGCGGTACATGCCTTTGAAAAGGGACACCAGGTTTAACGGTTCAGGCCCATTTTGTTTTGGGGGGTTTTTCGGTGTTAACAGCGGTTTGCTTGGTTTGAAATGGGAACTGAACATGCTTTGAAAAATTAATTGAAAAGCCACCTAGTTTCCTGTACATCTTTCTCTCTCTCTCATGCCTTCTTACTCTTCCTCAGCCCCTCGCGTCCATAGGCACAAAGACAGAAGCTCTGAAGTCTGGCCCTCTGGGTTTTTCTGCCCTGGAACTCCCGGTGTTTTGTCACAGCCTCATTCTGTCCCTAACACAAGTGAGCCAAACATCCTGGGCAGCTGTGTCTCTTCAAAGTGATGGGCACTGAGAGCCCGGGCCCCAATTTTGGATGAGACAGTGTGTGGGATAAAGGGTGGGTTTGGTTCACCACTAACTGTTTTGCTCTACTAACTGGGGAGGGCTCAGGTCCCGCTGCTGTCCCTGCTGTACGTTGCCACTCCCGGCCCCTGGCATCCCGGCTGGTCACACAGGTCTGCAGGTGTTTACGGCCAGCGTCTGATTTGAGTGGTTGGTGTCCGAGCTAGAGAGATTGATCAAGAGTTCCACTGGTGTGAGCTTTCTGAAATGCTCCCCACTTCCTTAAAGACTCAGACATTTCCTGGGGATGTGTCCCTGCCTTCCCCCGGCTCCCCCCCCCCCCGCCCCCCGGCCACATGCCCCACAATAGCCCATGTTCTTGCTGAAGCCAACAGAACTGCAGCCCTCTGTGTCTCTGTGCCTTTCTATATGCTGTCCCCTGTGTCTGGTGGGCCCCTTGCCTTTCCCGACGCCGATTCCCACGAGGCCTTGCTTTCCTGCTCCCTCCATGTACTCCTCCCCTTCCTGTGAACTCAGCATTCTTCCTTGCCTTTGCCATGGCATAGGCTTCTAGAGAACTAGGCTTCTCTCCTCAAAGGAAGGCCTCTGAACACCAGACTTGGAGGTTGTGATGGGAGCCACCTGCAGTCCCTAGTCCAAGGACCAGCCACAGCATGTGCTCCAAAAGTGACTGCTGAATTGAACTACAAATCCTGCCTTTGGGAGGCTACTTGAAAACTGTTTCTGCTCCTTACCCCTGCAGAATTCAGCAGGTGTGACTCTGGTGATGCAGCTATGGCCCCAGTGTTATGGGGCAGCCAGCAGGGATGCCCCGTACCTGGCTTTGCTTTAAGAACTGTCAGCAATGCATACTTCGCCCCATTAATAACAAATGATAAAAGATCCTACCAGCCCAGCAGAGATGGTGCCAAAATAAAATGACCAGTACTAAGTGGTGATTTGCTTGCATTATTGTTTGTGTTGGTGGGCTTCAAGGAAGGGCATTATGAAAAACAAGCAAAAGAGAGACAGACTCATAGACTCAGAGAGCAGGCTGACAGTTGGGGTAGGGGGAGGGTTGGGAGATTGGGGTGGTGGAGGGATTGAGCAAAAAAGAAGAAAATAGGGGAAAAACTCATGGACATGGACAACAGTGTGGTAATTTTCAGGGGGCGGGGCTGGGGGAGGTGAAGGAGGGTATAGGGAGAATAAACAGTGATGGACAGAAGCTTGACTTGGGATGGTGAACACGCAACACAGTGTGCACATGGTGTGTGTGGAGTTGTGTGCCAGAGACCTGTATGGTTTTGTTGATCAGTGTCATCCCAATAAATTCATTAAAAGGGGAAGGGGGAGAAAAACAAAAACAAACAATAAACAATCCATTATGGGGGGGGGGGAGTATAGGCTATATTCATGTAATATTTTATGTATGAAATCCATCAGACTAATCTCAGTGTCTTCTAGTAACAGGCCAGTAAAAACAAAGGCAGGAGATTAATCCTCCTTACAGAAAAATTCCAAATAATTTCTGTCAATCCCCTGGCCTCAGGAGGTGGGGCTTAGCTCTACCCTTATCCCTGGAGTGTGGGCAGGACGTAGTAGTTTGCTTCTGAAGAGTAGAGTATGGACACAGAAGACATTAATTTTACAGAGCAGAATCCCAGCAGACTCCACCTTGGGCTGGTGGTCCAGGGTAACAACACCCATGTGAAGTCATGTGAGTCAGGTGGCCTGCTACGGTGTGACTTCACCTGCACAGTTGTGTCCTCTGTCCTCACACAACAGGTGAGAAAGGCAGCGGAGCTCCCACTTGAGGTATAGGAGAGCCGGCCACAAGAGCTGAAGTCAGTCTTACGTGCATGCTGGCTTGTGCTCGCTAAGGCTATAAAAATGAGGGTAATAAGTGGGGCTTCCCAAGGCATTAAGGAGATTTAAGTGGATTCTATGCATAAAAGTGCTTCAAAAACCCTCAGGAACCACACATGGGTGAGGGGATTATGGGGGCTTTTACTTGGTTCTATTAAAAACCCACTATGCATGTGATACATGCTCTTTAACTGGACAGGAGGCGGGCTGTGAATGTTGGCTTTTGAAAGAAGCCCCTGGCTTGGACAATTAGCGAGAACCTCCACAGTGGACATTGTGCCTGAGGCAAGAGGGCGGGGGCTGTGCCTGCAGGACTTGGTCCCTGTTGAGAGCCTGGAGGAGTGAGGCAAGGCGATGGGTGAGACCCCTGGACAGTGAGGACTCCTCCATGCAGTGCTCCCCTCACCCAGACAGCCAATCTGAGCTGTCCTTTTGGCCGGAGTAGAGTACTTTAAAGCCTGAAAGACGGTCATGCTTCCATTTCAATCGATGCAGCATTTCAAGTGGCTCGTGCTCTCAATTCCTATATCAATTCCAGGTAATGGTGGTGTTTCCTGCCTAGGAGGTGCTTCTCTCTCTTGAGATGGAAGCTTCTGTAGTCAGAAAACACTCTCGCACAGATATCTCCATGTGCCTCATTTTGTGATGCCACTCCGTAACCCACCTGGTTAGCAAGGGCTCTCTGAGTTACTGGGCTAACAGTTCCCTTGTAGAGAATACCATGGAATCAGGGGCTCCTGGGCAGAGACTCTTAACTCCAGGTTTACAAACCACCTTCTTTTAGTTGTGATAATACAATTAACCCAATTTTGATGCCCTAAAGTAGAAATTATATAACAAACTAAAGGCCCGGTGCACGAAATTCATCACGGGTAGCGTCCCTAGGCCTGGCCAGTGATCAGGGCCGATTGGGGCCTTCAGGATGCCAGCTGGGGTCTTCCTTCATTCTGCGCCACCCCCGGTGGTCAGCGCACGTCATAGAGAGCGATAGAACTCCTGGTCTCCCAGTCGAACTCCCGCAGGGACACTTTGCATATTAGCCTTTTATATATATAGACTAGCAGCCCGTTTGCACGAAGATTCGTGCAATAGACCTTCATTCACCTCTCTGCCTGCACCAGTTTTTTGCCGGCACCGGGGACCCAGGCCTTGGCTGTGGCCACCGCCTTCTGCCTTCTTTCAGGGTCGGGGCTTGGCCCCGGGTGGCGGCCTTGGGCTCTGCTGCACCCCAGTGTCCCTGCTAAGGATCGTAGCAGCCAACCCCCGGTGGTTGCCTGCTATCCGTGCAGGCTCCCCGCTCGTGCCCGAGGCTTTCCCGGCCTTAGGCTCCGCCACACCCCAACGTCCCTGCGAGGGTTTCCTGGTGGGTGTGGCTGGTTGGGCGTGGCTTGTGGGTGTAGCGAAGGTACGGTCAATTTGCATATTACTCTATTATATATATAGATGATGCCCCACAAGAAAGAGAGAGGGGAGGGGGAGAGAGAGAGAGAGAGAGATCAATATATGAGAGAAACATTGACTGACTACCTCCTGCATGTGCCCCTACCAGGAATTGAACCACTAACCAAGGTATGTCCCCTGACCAGAAATTGAAACAGCAACCTTCCTGTGCAAGGAATGACACTCTGAGCCACACCAACCAACTGAGCCACACTGGCCAGGGCATAACTGGCATTCCTGAAAAGCCTTACAAGCATTAGTAGACACCTGTTCAGAACAAATTTGAGGCTTGGGATTCTAGAGATGGCAATCCAGCTGAGTCTATTCAAAGTGACTACTTCCACCCAGGAAGTGAGGTGTGGTGAGAATGAGCAGACAACACAGAGAGAAGACCTGGTTTGAACCCAGGAGCCCCTACTTACCAGTAGTATAACCCTCTGCATGTCACTTTATATATTTTGGCCTCCATTCATAAATATGCAAACCACAAACAATACTTGAACAAATGTGCCAACCTCGACTTGGTTATGAGGCTCAAAGGAGTCAATTTATTAACAAGCCTGTAGTAAAACTAGAGAGCCCTTCATTTATAAATATATCAAAATAGACAACTAGACTAAGTCCATTTTCTTGTCAGTCCTAATAAAGTAGCTAGTGCATGTAAGGGGACTGGCTTTCTAATAATTAGGTCACCTCTTCCCCTCCAGTTGGGCCAGTAATCAGTTTTTTTGGGTTAACATCTGCTTGGTACACCTCCCTCTTAACTTCAAAAGCCCAGCATAGTCACTGCACTTCCAAAGCAGAACGATGATTCCTGGGGAGGCAGCAGGTGTGAAGTACCTGTTTTAATGCAAAAGCTTTATTTTTTTAAATATATTTTTATAGATTTCAGAGAGAAAGGGAGAGGGAGAGATTGAAACATCAATGATGAGAGAAAATCATTGATTGACTGCCTCCTGCACGCCTCCTGCTGGGGATCAAGCCTGCAACCCAGAATGCAAAAGCTTTAAAAACCAAAACAAATAAACCAATTAAAAAAAAAAAAATCATAGCAAAGCTTAAGCTGGTTACAGCCACATCTCCACAAGGCTTTAGTCTGAGCTGCCTCAACAAAGGGTCAACTTCTATTCCAATTCCCTTAATTTCTTTCTTAATGTAAATGTTTTTCTTAAATTAATTCTTAATGGAGATGTAACTGACATATGACAATGTATTAGTTTTAGGTGTACAATGTGCTTTACATTTTTTTCAATTCCCCTTAATTTCTGATGAGAAAATATGAATGTAGGCAGCAGCAAGGGGGTGAGTTAGAAAAACCTGGGCTTTGAATCTGATAAGGAAGTTCAATGCTGCACCTGCCAAGGTTACTAGCTGGTGTGGCCTCGGGACAAAGGACTCCATCTGGGAAAGCCCCGACTTTCTCTACTCCACAGGGATGATGCCCATGCCTGCTTCCCAGGTGAGGCCAGGACTCACTGAGATCATCTGATTAGGCCAACCGGCTCAAGTTAGGGGCTCCACAGATGTCAGCTTCCCTTCTTGTATAGGACCTTAGATTTTAAATTAAATGCTGCATATTTCTGAAGTAGCAAAGTGTATATTTATTTTTTGGAGAAAATGGGGTCGTGCACTCCAAGAGCAAGTACACCGAAAGGATGCAGGTGCCATTTCCCGTCAGGTCACATCCCTAGGCTTCGGGTTCCCTCCCCAGTCAAGGTGCATGCAGGAGGCAACCGATCGATGTTTCTCTCTCACATCGATGTTGCTCTCTCTTTCTCTCCCTTCCTCTCTCTCTAAAAAAATCAATTTGAAAACACACACACACATATCCTCAGGTGAGGATTAAAAGAACAAAAACAAGCTGGAAGAAGAGCTTCTTACGACCAGCACTGGGGCTGGTGCTTACACTATCAGCAGGGAAGGGAGGGAAGGCCCTTGTCCCCTTGGAGCCAGTCTGTAGGCTGGTTGGCGTGGTGATGCCTGCCACATACCTCAGGGCTGACATCAGCGCCTGCCTGGCTCTCCCCGTGGGCCGCCTCAGAGCAAGCTTTTTGTGTCGGTTCTGGGTCCTTATTATACTATTAGGCCTGAGCTGGTCTCCCCTGAGAAGCAGGATCCAGTGGGATGGGAGAAAGAGGTGGTCTGTGTGGTCATTTTGATTCTCCTTGAAGCCTTTTCCAATTCTGAGACACAACACTAGGGCACATTCCTCCCATCCTCTCTGTCTTCAGCTCTAACCACGCCTCATGGACCCAGGCTCCACCCACAGAAAAACAAACAAGGCTTTGATTCTGTTGTGAGAAAATCAAAGAACTGCTGAAACTCACTCAAGGGGGGGGGGGGGGGGGAGAGAGAGAGAGAGAGAGAGAGAGAGCGAGCTACTCCTTACTATATACTGTGTACTACTTTTGACAAACAGCCCAATCAGAAAGAAGAAACTTATGTTTAGCTTTATGAGCTGCCTGGAAGAGTTTGAGAGCTATTTTGACTGTTGCTACCCAGTGAATGAGGTTTCTGAAATTAGTCTTTTAGAGTCAACCTTCTGAAATTAAAAAAAAAAAAAAAAAAAAAAGCCTTCAACACTCACCCTGGAAAAAAAGACTGCCTGCCAAGTTCGAATTTTCCTTGGCCAAAGTAACTACCAATTTAGCCCTTCAATGAGGTTATAAAGCAAGTATTTCCCCTTGACTTCGGAGAAAACACCTTTCATGTGACCTCCAAACTGTTACTTATTTTTTAAAGGTACACAAAGTAAACTTTCCCCCCCCTAACTCCAAAACGGTGCTTGTCCCTGAATTCCGTAAGCTCAGAAGCCAGCGGGCTGGTTACCCTTTTTGGGACCAGGGTGACAGGGGTCTTCTGGACGCTGGTCATGTTCTACTTGCTGAGCTGGCTGCACCCTGTCAGATCCGCGCTTTTCTGAATGTAAGCGACACCTCAACAAAAAGTCCTTCCCAAACAAAGCAAAACCGAACACCCACTGCCCACGAAGACAGCAAACAACTTTCTGTGCGTGCACAGCCTGCAGAGAGCCACTTTCGGAAAAAGCCTCAGCAGTCATGTCACACACACGGCACAAAATCAGACGGCAACCCGACGCTCAGAAAGCGAACTTGATCCCCGAGCAGAACCGTTCTGCAGTTCCCATCGGCGGCTCCCACTTTTCCAGCCTGACTGGTAGCAGCCCTGTGAGGTCTACTTTAAGAAGCTAGGTTTGCATTCAAATTGGGGCGAGGCAGAGTATGCTGATGTTTTGAACTCACAGAGAAGTCTTCCTTTCGGGCGAACACAGAATGCACTGTCCTAGGAGGTCACTGTATCATAGATGTGCCCATACATAAAGGCAAAAAGTGGGTACTTACCTATTTGGTCTTCGGGGATCAGCGACTCGATGGGGGGGTCCAGCTCCGAGCTCTGAGACAGGTAGTTCTTCACCTGGGTCATGAACTGCCGGATGGTCTGCAGCAAGTCCGTGCTGGACACATGGCACTCCTTGTTCTCCTGCAGGAAGCTCACGTAGTCCTGCACCAGGCAGCCGAAGTAGGTGCACTTGTCCCGGGACAGCTCGGAGATCCTGCGGACCATGCGCTTCTCGGGGGTCAGGAAGGAGCTGAACACCCCGCTCATCTTGCGGAGCTGGGACTTGAAGAGCTTGGGCAGCACGAAGGAGCTGTTCCTCTTCTTTTTGGACTTGATAGGGGGGGCCATGGTCTCCTGATCACTCTCCTCCTCGTAGTCCTCCTCCAGGCTGCTGTTGGTGTCCGCCTCGTAGCCAAACAGGGGCATGCTGCGGTCGAACTCGAGCGAGTCGGAGGAGGAAGTGGAAATGCTCATGTCGCTGAGCCTCTGTCTGCCTCCATGCCACGGGGGCCGTGATTCAGAGCAGGCGGGCTGGGCCCTTGTGCAATCCCCCGGGGCCTCGGCAGGCGGGGCGCCACCTGGGCTGCCAGCTGCGCTGGGCTCCTGCTCCGGCGGCGGCGGCGGCAGCTCCCGATTCTGGTCCCCGCCAGGCTGGCTGCCGGTCAAGGTCTTTGCGCCGCCTCCCGCCTGCAGAAAAGAAGCCTGCTTCTTCAGCCGGGGTGGAGGGATGGGGGTTGGTTTCGTTCCAAGCAGAGCTACGTTCCCATGTTTGTTATGGTTGACTGTTTCTGGCGTGCTCGCCCGGGTTTCAGTCCTGGACAGCTGAGGGCTTGTGTGCAGACTATTAATAGCGGGTGGTGGGGGCCTGGGTGGGGGGGACCGAGGCCTCTCGGTGCCATTCGCGTTGGGAGTCCTTGTGCAGGGCCGCTTCAGGCCTCCACTGAGGTCCTGGCTATGCACTTTCAAGAAAAGAGGATTAATAAAACACAGGGCTCCGTTGGTCTGGCTGCACTCCAGCTCTGAAGGCGTCCTGGTTTTTATAGAATGCACTCCATTTATAAGGCAGAGCTGACGGGAGGCAGGGCAAACACCGTCTGAGGAGGGAGGCCTATGGGGAGGTGGAGGGTTTGGGGGTTTGTTGTCAGCTGGAGAGCTCCAAAAATCTGAAAGTCATTATCAGTGAACACAAGAATGTAAATACAGTACACTGGGGTCACTCCTTCACAAATAAAAAAAGCACATTTTCATGACAATGGAAGGGGAAGCACTTTATTTGTTTTTTTGTTTTGTTTCTGTTCTGTGTGCTTTACCTGCATTCCCTTACTCACTGGGAGGGTAGAAATGCTGCAGGCCCAGCTGCGGGCTCAGGCAGGCGCCAGGGATTTTCACCTTCAAAGCCCTTGAGAAATGGTTTGGCCAACATACAAAGCCAGCCCAGCCTTCTCACAGGTGAGGAAAAAAGAACCCGATACAGTGTTTGTTTTTTACAGTATAAGCTGGGAAAAGGCCATGGGGCTCCCCGACTTTACAAAAACCAAGCCCACAGCACCCTCCCCAACCCCTTTCTCCTGGGATGCCCTCCACAGAGGACCTGCAGTTCCCCTTTAACGGGGCAGGAGCGGCAGCTGGGCCTGAGGGATGTTACACAATCCACTTGGGGTTTTACGTGTTCAGCATTAAAACCCCAAAAGGAAGAAAAATATACTCATGGGTCCCATCAGCAAAAAACGAGGACAGCAAACTTATGCAAATGTGAAGTCCAAGTTCAACAATTTCTCTTTGTGGTTTGCTGCCCATCCGCCCCAAATCCTATAACCTCCTCACCAGAGCTATACATATTCAACACTCTTTGGAGCAGTACACGTTGCCTATTGCAAGTAACACTGCCAGAGTCCCCTTTTCCAGGTGGGTCTCAGTTTTCCATGCCAATCGAGGGAGGCAGTGCTGTCTGTTGTAATTTCCATCTGGAATAGGTCATTCTCTCTCTCTAGCTTTGCCTTGCTGTGTTTGCTTAAAATGTGTTTCTTTCTGTGGGCCCAGAATGGCTGGTCATGGGGTGTGGGGAGAGACTGATATTGGGAGCACATGTCCTGCCTTGTCTGTGATGGACACACGCCTGATATGGGGGCTTGTGTCACCTGCTTTCTGGCATCCTTCCTTCCCTTCCCTCTCGTTCTGTGCTGTCCAACACGACAGCCAACATCAGTTATCTATTGAAATCCAGCTCCTGCCACAGAGAAACTCAGCTTTCACTTTTATTTAATGTTACTTAAAGCTCAATTCAGTACCTGGAAAACTGTTAAGTAGGCTTGGAATTTGGGTATGTGAATCTACTTTTTCCACCATAAATTTAGTGAAATCTACATACACATCATGTATTTCTGTTGAAAATTTAGTGCCTAAACAGAGATATGCTGGAAGGAGAAAATACATACTTAGCATGAAAAGAAGAATGTCAAATATTTCACTAATGCTTTAATATTGACTATATGTTGAAATAACGTTCCAGATATCTTTCATCAAATAAGTTATAAAAATTAATTTCACCTATGTCCTTTAAATTTTCTTTAATGTGGCTACTAGGAAATTAAAAATTACACACAGGCTGGCCTTCCATGTGTTTCCATTGGCCAGTGTGGGTCTTGGTGGAACTGCTCCGACTGCCAGCCAGGGCTAACACAAGCCATGCTGGCCTTTTTCTTTGCAGGGCACTGCTACTGCCCATGACGCTTCAGTCCTTCTGCGTCAGCACAAAGCACACACTGCACGCTGAACCCTGAGCCAGGAGTTATGGGGACAGACACCACAAGAGAAAACTGAGCCCTGATGCATGTCTTCAGGGGGCCTACAGTCTAGCTGGTGATATTCACTTAAATCCAGGAACTGTTTAAAACGCTAACGGTGTGTAAAACTCGGTTTGTAGGAGATGGCATAGCTTTTCCACGGGGACATGTATACAGCCCTGGTATTTTAGCAGGATTCTGTTTTCCAATCCGACTACCCAACTGCCCAGGGCCAGGCTTCAGACACGTTGGGCAAGTCTTTGGGAGCAATCCGGGTTGCAGAACAGAATCTGAATCTATCTCCGGGCTTCTCTACTCATTATGCAGGCTCCCTTGGCAATGACACCGGCTTCAAAACAAGTTTATATTAATCGAAAAATATGCCAAGGGGCCAACACATAGATTTTTATTTGCTGGGTCAAATATAGTTTCTTAGGCCTTAGGAATCCCAGCACTTGCCCTTCAGAGGTGCAAAGTTCCATTCAAAGACTATGGCCTGGTTGTTTATCTGCAGACCGAAGCCCTCCAATCTTAAGAGAAGTTTCTCTTCTCATCTAGGAGGGAAAATGTTTTGTAAAAGTTAAACCCACATGAAATCCCCAGGACAGTGGGTCAAAGAAGTGAAACTGGGTGAACTGTATGTCCTGATCCACTGTCAACCACTGTCTAGCAGCATGGTGTTGGGTTTACAGGCGGCCGGAGGAGGAGCAAGTGCCGGCCAGAGCAAGGATGCCTGGCGGCGTAAGGGACGTGGCCCAGAACACCAGGACCGGAACTGAACAAGAGAGGAAGCGCGACAGATGTTACTCTAGACGCCTGTGCTGTCAGGAGTGCCGTCGATGCCTGTGGTTCCTCTAGAATCAAACCCGGGCATGTGAGAGGCACCACACTGGGTTTCCCTTTCTGTCAGGCACTGCCTTTCCCCAGCAAGATGCCCCAGAGAGGAGGGAAATGACACACTGCGGAAGTGTGCGTTACATCAGGACATTTAGGATAGCTCACACGCAAAGACGCTGCGGGGCCATGGAGGTTGTTACCCAGACAAACTCAGCTCGGGCCTCTGCGCATTGGTGCAACATCTGACTTAGGCAAAGACTCTCAGAAGAGGTGATTCAGCAACCTTTTGGACCTGAAGTTTTGCCATGGAGATCGGGGTTACTCTTTGATGTATCATCAGTCAGCCCCACATTGACTCTGCTCCATGGAGTTATTTCAAGAGACCTGGGCAGGGGCCCCCACTTACTTAGTCCCAGCTGGGCTAGTTCTTCAAGCTGAGCCTCAGTCTTGGCTGTTGAGATGGCATAAGGCAACTTCAAGGTAAACGGCAGAACGTCCCTAATTTTTCAGGAAAGAGAATATTTGTAATTACATGTCATGTTTCTATCTCTTACTTTTATTTCCATCCTAGACATATTTTAGCTTAAACTATTTTAAGTGTCCTAAGTAGACATCAAATCATGCATAACTGGAAAACTTCTGCCTGTGTTAACACACTCAGGACCAGAATTCCTTCCTGGTTAGTTGCAATGTACCTAGGGTTAATATCGAAACTGTTGAATAGGTCGGTGGATCTATCATAGACATAAAACATTATTACTAATTTACTAGATGCTCTGAATGTTGGATCCCAACTCCCAGGGCAGGAATGTGCAATTTGAAACCAACATTTATTGTCCCATTGCCTTCCATGTGGCAGATTCTCAATGAATATTGACATAAGAGTTCCTCTGTGTTTTAGGGTAGTGCACATGAACCCCGGGCATCTTGTTATACTGCATACTCGGACTCGGAAGGTCTGGGTGAGGTTGGAGATTCGGCATTTCTGCCAAAGTGCAAAGCCATGCTGCTGTCCTGTGATCACACTTGGAGTAGGAAGACAAATCTACAGGACCTCATGCAACATCCCGGCCACCAAGGAGCATGCGGGCGCCATGTGTAGACCGACAAACACTGCACTGCAGCAACACAGACTCACAGGCCCAACAAGAAAATGCTGAGTGACACCAGGGTGCTTCCATGTCCAGGGCACAACTCTGCCCCTAGTAAACGCATAGACCACAATATCTTGCTTTCTCAGAAAGGGTAAAGGCAGGCTTAATAAACATATGTTCATTTTCATATACACTGAGTGGCCAGATTATTATGATCTCTGAACACATAATAATCTGGCCACTCAGTGCGTGTGTGTGTGTTTGCGTGTGTGTGTTTGCGTATGTGTATGTGTGTGTGTGTGTATATATATTAGAGGTCCAGTGCATGAATTCATGCATGGGTGGTGTCCGGCCAGCTTGGCCAGGGGGAGGGGACATGGGAGGTTGGCTGGCCTGCCTGCTGGTCGAACTCCTGGTTGAGGGGACAATTTGCATACTAGCCTTTTATTATATAGGATATACACTGAGTGGCCAGATTATTATGCGTTTAGAGATCCTAATAATCTGGCCACTCAGTGTATAAGGGGTAGGGCCATACTCTAAGCATTGGCGAGTTCTTCACAGGGCTCAGCACAATGCCTCACCTATAACAGACAGGGAGAAAGTGTGTTCTGAATAAATGAATGGATGAATGTTCAATACAATGGTGTTATTTTTTTTAATGGTGGTATTGGTTTTATAATGAATTAATTCAATAAACGTTTATAGTCATCTATGATGTGCCAGACCCTGTTCCAGGTGGTGGGGAAAAAAACAGACAAAAGTCCCCATCTGCACGGAGCTTCATTTAAGTGGACACCAACAGGCAATAAACAATCATGCAATTGATAGAATCTATGAGAAGGGGATGTGTACCCGAGATAAAAATAAAGTGCAAAAGGGGCATAATAAAGAGTGTTCACGTGTGAGCGTTGGCCAGGGACGGCCCCAGGAGCAGATAGCACTTGATTGAAGATCTAAAGGTGGCCAGGGAGTAAACGTGAGGAAAAGAATTTTCCAGGCAGAGGGAGCAGCAGGTGCAAAGGCCCTAGGGTGGGAGAGGATGTGGCATGTGTGAAGAACAGCCCGGGGCCATCATGGCCGGGGTGGAGTGAGGGACAAAACTTGGAGCTTCTGCTTGTGTTTTGTCTATACAAGATGCCCTGAAAATTCCCATTGAAGAGAATAACTATACCAAAAAACTTGTTGTTTACTGTAAGATTAGGCAACATTCTTAGCTGCATCGGATTAAATTTGGATGACTGAGAATTTTGGAACCCTTGAAGCTGCTGACAATGAATAACAAATCAGAAAAGTCATGAAAAGAACCAAACATAAATAAATGTCTAGTGTCACGAGGGTTCTAACACACTGCCAATAAAAATACTAGGAGTCGGGGCAGGCTAGAAGGGGTCAATGGGGGAAAAGGGGAACATATGTAATACTTTCAACAATAAAGATTTTTTTTTTAATGCTACAAGTTGGCAGTCAGGAGGCTCCTGTTTCCTGGGGTGTCTAGCCTGGGTCACCTCCTGCTTCCAGAAGACCCATTTACCTTTCCCCCAAATGCTGTGAGCACCTCCTTCTACTTGTCACCTTGCATCTGTTCCAGAGGAAGCAGGTGGAGCCTCAGGGGATGGCAGCATCTGTAATAGCTGCTGCCTGGCCCCGGGAGACACAATGACCCTGATTATAATCTTACATGAAGATCAGTGGGAACCAGGACTTTGTAACGCCTAAGTACCTTGCGAATATATGTTTTTATGGCCGTACCAACTTAATATCTACTTTCATTAGGCAATCTGGGGGAGAAAAGCCACATACAACACAATCAACCTACGTTTATTTTAAGCTTTTACCTTGCCCAATGCAGTACCTTGAGCTTAAATATCACATGACTGTTTTGTTTTTTCTTAATGACACAGATGACAGGAAACAACACCTGCCATTTGCTAATGGGTGGTTTTAGGCTTTGATCTACTAGAAAATTAGATGTTGTACATGAGTCCTCTCCCACTGTGCCAGCCAGGCCCAGCACAGCATCTCCTCCAAGCACACAAGCACATGCTCACAGGTTCTCTCTCTCTCTCTCTCTCTCTCTCTCTCACACTCACACACACACACACACACACGGGGCACTTCCTTCTCACCTATACACTGTTAAGTAAAGGGTAAAGGGGCCCTGATTCTAAAACTTGCATAATAGACAAAATAAAGACATCTTAGGTATTAACATTTCACCCAAGGTTTTCTTTTTATCTTAACTTTGCTCTATACATGTCGTATTTCTAAAGGGGAGAAAACGAACTTCATTGACCACCTACTATTGCATTGCACCAAGCACCTTACCTCATGTGGGGCCCATACACACTCTCGGAGGAAAGTTATATGTCCCTCATTCCACAGGTCAGGAACACAGGGTAACGTAGATGAATAGGTCCCTACACCCACTCACAGAGCTGATGTGGGACAAAATGTTGGACCCCAAGTCTGTGGATCTGGGCTGGCTAATGGGAAAATATGGGCTTTGATATCAAGGCAGGACTGAGTTCAAATCCATTATTTGCTCCTGGTTAATTGAATGTGGGCAAGTCTCTCACACTCGCCAACCCACACAGTCTTCATGATCCCAATTTCAGGGTTACAATGAGGATTAGAGCTAATGTGTGAATGGTACCTAGCACAGATACGGAAAGCCCCTGAAATGACAATGATATTTAACAATTAATCATGATAATTATTTCCTCTAACCCCTTGCTACTCAAAGTGCAGGTTCGGACCAGCAGCATGGGCCTCATCCCCTGGGCGCTTGTTGGAAATGGACTCTCAGGCTCTGCCGCAGACCCCTGCAGTCGGAGTCTCCATTCTAACAAGATTCCTGGTGGTTCTGGCACAAGTTTGCGAGGCAGTGCTCTACACTATACTGATGACACCAACCGACAGAGAGCTACTAGGCACCGCTGGCCAAGCTGTGCACCACTATTTGTATTCCCAGCCATACTTTTCCATGTGCCCTCCCGGTGTGGCAAATCACATGCTTACTGATCCGTGAATTCTCTCGTCTAGTGCATTACGTGCATATATGCTCTGTTTGAATGCCAGAGCTGACAGTCCAGCCACCGTCTCCACCTGAATATATTCAGGTACTAACAAACAACTAGGACATCGCAAAAATATGTTGGTAAGACTGGATCAAATCAATTAAGAACACAGATGTAAGTAAATGAGTAACGTGATGAAAAGGAGAAACAAAAACATCAAGAACCTTTGCGTCTTGAAATAAATAAGAAAGTGAATCGCAGGTCTCCCTCGTCACAAAATGTCAACGCTGGGATGTTTCTGTAAGCACCTTATTACATTCATTCCCATCGTGCCTTGTAGTGTATAAAAGGCTTTCATGTTCTCCTTCAATCGTGGAACAGCCCTGGACGGCAAGCATTCTAGTCTATTATGAACACTGAGGGGAGAGATGGTATCTTTCGTGTGCTGCTGCCCAATGCTGGTTTATAGGTGGAACAATCTTTCACAACAATAGCACAGTCACCAACAAGCAAACTATGAAGACTAGCTACTGGCCAACTTCACCTCTAACCAGCCTGTTAGTGTTGAAAATCACTCCCAGGGCCTGGTCTGCCTCCAGCCAGACCAGGTGTGGTCCCCTGGGGACGGTGGAGGCTCCTGCCCACACCTTGGCACGTTTCATCCCCTGGGGGACACTCACAGGGCTCTGGTCCAATTCTAGGTGAAGCCCCTTGTTTCTCCCTGCTGGGAAGCAGCACTGGGTCCCCCTCCAAAATGGTCTCCCCATTCTCAGGCCATCAACTGTGTGGCTTCCCCTGGCCTGGTGACCTCCAGGAGCCAAGAGCTTAGTACCTGCCCCTGAAAGGCCTAGTCCAACAGGTACAAGGAACATCTAACTCAGTCTCCGAGAAATAGCCTGACCCTTAAATTCACATAAAATAAGCCAATCCTAAGTAAGCTTCTCGGCCTCAGAGAGGCTGAGAGAAGTGATCTTTGAAAACAACCATGAGTAAGTAATGCATGCCCATCACCACTCTTCCAGCTGCAACAGACACAGGAAAGCACAGGAGGCCAACTGAGCTCAGAGGGGCAATAGTCTCTGCAGATAAAGAGCTAGGGTTCTGTATCGCTGGAAAAGCACTTGATTTGAAAAGCTGTTATGGCTAGAAAGTAAAGAAAAAAAGGTCTTGCACAACTCCCACCCTCCTGACACTTGTTAACCTTGTGGTGTTTGGCTTAACTTCATGTCGACTGACACCGTCGCTTTAATAAGGAAAAGGACGTGAGCACCCAGTGGCCCTGAAGGATGGTGATGCACAGTGTGTAGGCTGGTTTAAGGAACCCACGTTTTTAGAATGAACTGCACTCCTTGAAGAGTTTTTAGAAAAGTCATCAAGGACCTTTCAGTGTGACTGGTTTGCATCACTGGTCCCTTTCTCTCTGTGTGTGCATGTATGTGTATGTGTGCATGTGCGTGTACATGCATGAGTGTGTTTCCCCTGCTTGATGGGTCTCCATAAAAGGAGCCATGGGAGCAGCTTGGGAACATAATCATACTAATGAATGAGATTTCACATCTGGGGGAGCCAGAGCCATCATTTGGGTCTTAGGCCTGGCACAGTGGGCTTGGTGACCATTTTATTCCAGTGGCTAATCCTTCCAGTGACATCTAATAGGTGTAAGCCTGACAGATCCCTCTGCCCTGTTTGAATCAAGAAACTTGGGCCAATTATATTGCATACCCAGCAGGTGTTGAAAATTATAAGAGAAGAGGCCTTACCTGCTGATGCAGTAGAAAGCAATGAGCCGGAATAAATCCGCAAAGCTGATTCCTGAGCCTTCCAGGGAAAAGGCTGGAAAAGAGAGATTTGGGAAACCAGCTGAGTGTCCCTGAGCATGTTCTGGGAAAGAAAGGCCGCCCCTGCACTGCTGCCTGCTGCGTGTACGGGACCATCCCAGCGCCCAGCGCTCTCAAACAACTACTGTGCGGCTTATCAGAACCAGCTGTGAGGAGGGTGCACGCCAGCCGGAAACAGGCCAGTGCGGAGTGGATGGCCTGGAAACGCAGCCCCTGACTCACTCGGAGCACAGGCTCCAATCCTGGTAAACAGTCCAGCACATGCTCCAATTGCACAACTCTCTCTCTCTTTTTTTTTTTTAAAGTTCAGAACACAAAGTTGGGCAGGGTCAAGGGGCCAGTCTGGCTGGAGAGAGAGGCCATCAGCATATGACAGGGCTTGGGGAATACCAAGGCCCTCACTGCCCTTGACCCTCCTGAGGTGGACCTCCTGGGTTACATTCCTCTTTGCCAACACAGGCCACCTCTGGTAAAGACACAAGGCAGAGGGAGCACAAAGCTTGGAGGACAACACAAGATCTCCAGGAGTCAGCTTTTGTTTAAATTCAGTATGAAAAATTCTAAAACCCATTTACACAGAGCGCCCCCACCCACCACCACCACCACCAAGTGCACAAGATTCCTAACGGAAAGGAGATGTCTGGCAAGATAGTGGGCCATTTGTACGTCTTCCGAATGATGGGACAGCCTGTGGTTGGACTTCAAATGTTCATGTATTTGCCAACCACTCCTCCCACCATGTTGGCTGGGGTACCACTCATGCAGTCATTCTTCCCAAAACATTCCAGACATCCTTAGCTTTGGGAAGATTTCTCATTTCCTCAATCAAATGAGGTTTTCTTCCTTTTATAACACTCCATATCCTCATTTATTTTGCCTATTATTTGCTTGTATTGTATTATTTTGCTTATTTAGTATTTATGTGGCAGCCAAAACACACCTATGCCTCCACACATATACCACAACAGAGAGACCCACAGAAACACACACTCTCACCACAACTTAGTGAGTTAAATAAGAGGGAACCATTTGGGGTAGGTTAACATCTCTGAGCCTTCGTTTTCTCATCTATAAAATGGACAATAGTGTGGAAAGCGGCTACAGTGTTTGGACAGGTTCAAGCCTCAGACTAATGAGAGGGCACAGTCCTCTCATTGCCACGTGCAAGTCCCAGTCTGGAGGGCAGAGCCCTCCCAGCAAATTATAGCCAACAGCTATAGTTGTGAGCTTGAACCTATGGTCCGAACACGTGGTCCCACGTGTCTGAGTGATGTGGGCTTGATAGAGTTCAGGTGCATGTAATTGAGTAGATTGGAACATTGTAAACATCTTGACCACGCCCTTACTTTGTCTCGTGGAACATGGCTATAAAATAAAGACTCGGCTTACAGGCTGTGGCGCTGTCGCTAGCTCTCCATCAGAGAGGACAGCGTCCCACCGAGAACCCAGCTTTCATTCTCTTGTCTGTCTTTTCTCAATCCTTCACCGCTCCCTCTCAGGCTCACCAAACCTGGCTGAGCTGGCTCGGCACACAACAGTAGTACTTTCATTGTCTCCCAGAAGGGTAGTAGTGGGAACTGAAATTTTAAAAAATGGAGTAATTTATGTGAAAACAATCTATACAAAAATAAGGTGGTATTTATTATTAAACCACATTTTCTAAATGTTGTGACAAAACAGGTATCTGTTTTTATAACAAGTCCTTCCTCTTCCAATCCACCTCAATTCCAGGAGAAAATAGGACCTGGGAGGGGCCATCACAGTGGGACCAAGGCCTGTGTTCACTAGTTATGGCCACCTCAATGCTTTGTGCATAAATAACTCTTTCAACCACGTTAAGTCCCCTTGAAAGGAATAAGGAAGTGACAGAGGTCTTGACAAAAGAGAGGAAAACTTTTAGCTGGAAGGGACCTCAGATGAACATCAAGAAAGCCACTAAAGGGGTTTCCAGACTAACTTACCATGGTTAATATTAGAAGATATTTGAAAACAAGTTCTTGGCTGGCAGGCTTCCAAAAGCCAATTCAGCATTGCCTTGTTCACCTAGTGTTTAATTCATTATCTTTAAAAGGGGAGGTTTGAAATCTATCTTCTGATTATCTCCTCATGTAAATAAACTATTAATCATTCACCAGGTTTAATGACTGCTCCTGTGCCTGCACGTGGACGTTTTTCCCTGGCACCAGTGACCTTGTGAGCCCTGGAGGAAAAACATTGCAGGGCCTTGCTGAACTTGAGGCCGATCACACAGAGGTTGGGAAGTTTCGTTTCTGTTGCAAATGTCTCCTCCAGACTCAGGTAAAGGCCACTTGGCTTGGTGAGACGATGAAGGTCGGTCTGAGGAGAATCCCAGACCTGCCCTTAAATGGACCGTGGTAACTTCAGGTTCTTCCGATGCAGAGACTGGGGTCAAAACTGAGGAGTGAGAATCCTGGTCTCAGCCTCACTATTGGAACAGTCCACAGGCCTCCCCACGTGCTCCTCCTGCCTTCACACTTCAGCCTGCTGACCTGCGATTTCAACGCAGCCCTTCCCTTTGGGGTGCAGACCTCTCTTCCGCTCCTTCTTGGAGTCTGGCAGCACCTGGGAACTCTATGTTCCCTTTTAAATTTGAAACTTGGACCCCTGATACTTCACATTTCCAGGGACCATGGAAGAAATACCAATGCTACTGCACACCACTCTCCCCTCAAAACTTAGTTAATTTTTCCTAAGGGATGGATTCTGCCTCTGATTCGCTGCATTTCACAGAAAAGTGAACAGCGATTGCCTGGAGGGAAATGTCTGCTCAAGGATTATTCACAAAGATGTGCAGACACATGTTTCAGTATTTGATCCTATAAAAAGACAGCCTGCCCTGAAGCTTAGTCATCAGCAAACCTGGGCACCAAATCCATCCTGTGCTTAAGGGGGAAGCGGGTGAGGAAGCCATACTCTATTGAGCCTCTGCCATATGCCAAGCAGTAGGCTGCACACTTTGCACGTAGGTTGTTTAACTGAACTGTTAACAACTTTCTGAGGTTACTATCAGCCCACTATACAGATAAGAAAACTGAGGTTCCTGGGGTACGTTACCCACCCAGTCATTCAGTGAACCAACGGCAATGCCAGGACTCAGACCCATGACTGTCTGTCTCAAAGCACAGGCTCTTTCCACTTGCTTGAGAGGCTTGAGGCCCTCATGCCCACCAGGACCCAACCATCCAGTGACCACTTACTGTATGTGCTTTCCTTTATGGCAAATTCCTTGAGTGGAGCTCCAAATTCACAGGGCAGGCGAAGGGAGAGGACTTTCTTCTGCATTTTGGTGGATTTACGAACCAGGAAAATCTAGGAGGAAAAAAATTCAAGCTTAGGAAATATCTAGAAGGTTGGAACCTGGGCATATGATTTTCCATACCTCCAACACCCACAAATAGAGCCCCCCTTTATAGCTTAACTGCAAGGCTCAATGCAGGACACTCTGCTCCCTAAGAAAGGTGGGATCAGCAGCAAGCATGCCATAGGTTATGAAGCATTCCTTGATAACTGATTTCCATGGAATTCCTTAATAGCTGACTTCCACAGAATTCCACTCTCCCGTCAACAGAACCTTCCCCAGGAGGTAAGAGCTCCCTGAGTCTGCCGAGCATTTTCAGTTTGGTGATTGTTTTCAGGGGACACATTCTCTGGCTTGGTCTTCATATGGGTATCTTGGGTGATGAAACCTAGATTCTAAACACAGGCAACAGGGCAACAATACGGGTGATGAATGGGGAGTTCATTGACTAATTTGGCTCACGGGTATATTTGCGGCAGAGATTTGAATTTGTTGTCAACAATGAAAAGACAGGAGTTTTGTGTTTTGTTTTTCACATTAAAATCTGAATGTCTACCTTCTCTTGGAAAATGGGATGACATGGCAAGACCAGGCATGGCAACCATCCACTGGAGCCCAGCTATGACGGCTCCATTGGAAGGTGGGCAGGTGTGCTCTGAAGTTCATCATGGCCAACACCACAGCTTATGGTCCATTGACTCCCGACTCACTTCACTTTCCATAGCTCCCTCCAGGTCCTAATGTCCTCAGGCACATGCTTTAACCCGTACTGATGTCTCAGGACACCTTTCTGGCCTCCGTCACTGCAGAGGCAAGCATGCATCTACTCCTTTTCAGGCTGTGCTCTGCATAATTCAAAATCGAGAGGACGGGGGGGCACCATTACCTAGACTAAAAATAAAAGGGTGCTCCCTGGAGTGTGCACTGGTGGCCTGGCAGAGCCTGGTTCCCTTCTGCAGCACATGCCCCTTCTCCAGGGATCCTACACTGATGTTTCCTTAACCCCTTCTCTTCTTCCTCTGCATTTGAACACTGTGCTCTCCGTTCCCCTACCATTCTTTATAGTTTCCACGTAATCTTCACTTTGGTCTGTATGTCCAGTCAATGGCTTTTAAGAAACATTTTGGGGGTGCGGGGGGCGTTGAAGGGGAAGTTATGGGAATGGGGTGTTTGGTAAGGAGTGAAATAGTTCTCTCTTTCCTTCTAGCACCCACCAGGAGGTAGCCATGGAATTTACCTAGAAGCCAGTTCTGGGAGTCCAGGTCTTTAGGACACTCTAAAATTGAAGCAGATGTTTCCTAAATACTGTGAGAGGCAGCTGTTGGTGAGTGGAAAAGAAGTCATAGTCCCTTAGGCAGGTGGGGATCTCTGGGAGCCTTGGAGGCAGGGAGAGCACAACCTCTAGGCCTATTTCCTGAGTCTCTGTAACCTGAGATCAGGGATCAGCGAAGTCTGGCCAGCAGACCAAATGGATTTAAATATTTGCTCAGTCATTTAAATATTGTCTATGGCTGCATCTGCATTACAAGGCGGACTTGAGCGGTTGTGACAGAGACTGTATGGCCCACAAAGCCAAAAATACTTACACTCTGGCCCTTTACAGAAACAGTCTGCCGTTGTCAAGGATGGTGGGGCACCCCAAGGACCCATGCCACCATGGCTAGCCTTTCAAATCTCCCTCTCCCACCTGCTTCTCCTGCTCTTCAGCATTCTAGCTTCTTCCAGCGCATCTGGCCTCTCCTGATCCATGTTGCGCCTGCCCTCACCCTGCCCATCTCATCAGGCGGGCCCTGGCCAGGGACCAGGTAGGTGGCTAGAGACAACACCCTGCCTGACTGGTTCCCCACAAGGTCTCAGCAGGAATGGACGTGCCTGACACCAGAAGGGGAATTGCTACCTAGCAACAGGGCCACCGCCTTCTTCAAACATTTTGGCAGACAAGCAGGAGCAGACAACACAACCTCCAGCAACTGGGGGCCCCACAGAAGGGGGCCTGGATCACACAGACCAAAACCAGAGGCAGCAACCCAGGGTGCTGGCCAAGGAACTCTCTGCAGAGATGATCAAATGCCGCGCCTGACATCCTGAGCACGTTCCAACAGAGTGCTTAGTCCTGTCTGCCTTCTGTCCGATGAGAAACAAAGACTCACTTATAAATCAGAAAGTGGTAACAGACAGGCTCTGGCTGAAAGGAAACACAAAAGTTTATTTTCCTGCCCAATTGTTACAACATTCCTCAGCCAGTTACTGATGGGGTTTTATCCTTGTCTTTCCACCTACTTCTGAATGTCTCCCTCTTGCCAGGTGTTGTGTCAAGTCTTATTTTATCTAGGATTTATTGTGGTCATTCTTTCCTTTGGAAGTAGGCATTGCATACAAGCACTGCCCAGTAGAACTTTCTGTGATGATGGAAATGTTCTATATTCTGCACCATCCTATATGGTAGCTTCCTGTGGTTAGTGAGCACTTCAAGTGTGGCTAGTGGAACCGAGGAACTGAATTTTTAATTGAATTTCATTTAATAAATATAAATTTAAATAGCCACATGGGGCAAGTGGCTACCACACTGGATAGCAAACGATATAGCCATCACTGAATAACTTTTTTTTAAGGAAGTTCTATAGAGTTGTGGCCTGGTCTTCATTAAGATGAGACGGGACTTGAGTAGGGAATAGGTGAACAAACTGAACCGGACTTTGATTCATGTGCAAAGCCACTGAGAAAGCCCAAGAAAATTCACCATCATCAGCCAGAGCAGACAAGTCTATGGACAATGAACCTTTGAAGGTTAAGTCCCAAGTTAGATGGTTGGGCCCGGGTAGGGTTCCCAGATGCAGAATGAAAGTAAAACAACAGGGACAACTAACCCCTCCCCGCAACCAGGCTCTTCCTAAATGTCTGGTCTCAAGAAGTCAGGCCCAGGGCCTCTGAGCAGCAGCCCCTCCTCATGACTGAGGTGCCCTGCTGTCCTGCTGAGTCCTGCACTTCCTGGGGGTAACTGAGCAGATGGAGAGAGAAAGACACATTGTGAAGGGCTCTGTGAGCTGCCACCGGAATTTCCCTGCACTGCAACCCAGGTACACATCGGGAACCGTATTCCCTACAGGCTGCAAAGAATTTTCCAGAACTCCAAGTCTTTTTGTCTTTAAGGATGTAGCAGCGCTGCCTGCCTCAACCTGTTTCCTTGAGGTTCTGAGTCTTACCCCCGGAGGCTGGGACTGTAGGACTTCTGCTGCCTCCTCCTCACTCAGATTCAGCTGCAGCCATATGGAGTGGGTGTGGAGAAGCCGGTCCAAAATGCTGAGCCTGCTGGAGAGGCTGTCATAGCCAGAGTCCCGGGGACAGGTCTTCACATCTTTTTCCTGGGAACAGCCGTCGTCCTTGTGTCTTACCATGCTAGGAAAGAGAGAGTCGGCAGGGGTCAAATGGCTGCGGCACAACTTCCCTAACACAGACACAGTTCTGCAACCTCAGAGGTGAGGCCTGTCGTAGCACATACCCCATCTTGTCATCACCACCTACTTGTCTTCCCCTCCAGAATGGAAGCCTGAGGGCAAACACCAGGTTATATTTCACTCCGTAGCCCCGATATTAAATGGCATACTCAACAACACTCAACAGACCTTCTATTTCTAACCCAGTTTTGTAAAGATTCTAAACATCCTAAATGCTGTTTAGTCTATCTTCTGGCATAAAGCATTTCTTTTTTTGGGCACAGACCCCTAAGTACTAAATTCTATATGGGAACCATGACGTCCTAAAGCTCAAGAGACGATATCATAAGAATGACCATGGCATGCTCTAAGCAAAAATAAACCATTCACATGCACGCACACTCATTTTGTGTCCAAATGAATTGCATTGCATTTCTTTTCACAGAGGTAGGAATTTTATTACTAATCTAATTATATAAAACCCTAATATGCAAATAGACCGAACAGTGGAACAACCGAACAACTGGTCGCTATGACGCGTGCTGACCACCAGGGGGTGTTCACGGAACATGGTGGGCGTCGGCTGCGATGGGATGGTGGAGCAGGTGAGTGGGAGGCCACAGACCAAGGCGGGGCGCCGTTGGCGCTGTCATCGAGGCGAGCCTCTGGTGGTTACTGAAAATTCTTTGCTCCCGTGCGCTGCAGTCCCGCCCTGTGCTTGCACCTGCTGCTGGCGCTGGCCCCACTCGCACATGCTGCCGGCACCCAGCACCAGCCCTAATCATTTGGTGCCGTCAGCGGGCGCAAGTGGTGGCTGCCAGCCCTGATTGCCCCTCAGGGCTTCTCCACCTCCCCCTGCTCCTGAGGGGTGATCAGGGCCAGCAGCCGCCTCTCACACCCACTGCTGGTGCCAGCCCCAATCGCTCTGCACTGTGGGCGGGTGCGAGCAGGGCGGGCGCCGTCAGTGTGTGGGAGTGACAGCGGTGGTGGGAGCTGGGCTGCTGGCAGACAGGAGACCAGGGGCCACAGCAGGAGGGGTTGGGTCAGGGCGCGGAGGAGGGGCCGAGACTTGCCCCTGTGTCTACGGCAGCCTCACGGCCCACAGTTCCTTTCAAGGTGCACGAATTCATGTACTGGGCCCCTAGTATTATTTATAATGAAACCTTACGTGGTATGTTGCTATGCTATTCATAAAATTATATTGACATTATTCATAATCACCATAAAGTGGAAATAGCCCAAATTTCTATCAGGTAATGAATGAATAAATAAAATATGGTATACTAGTAGCCATACTTTTTTTCAGCATAATATTCATTCATCCTTTTATGAATAAAGTACTGATCCATGCTACAACATGGATGAATCTTGAAGACATCATGCTGAAGGAAAAACCTTAGACACAAAAGGCCTAATATTCCATGTTTCCATGTATATAAAATATCTAGGTAGACAAATATATACTGACAGAAAGATTAGTGGTTGCCTGGGACTGTGAAGGGGTGCAGGATGGGTAGTGATTGCAAATGAGTAAGGAGTTTCCTTTTGATGAAATGAAAATATTCTGGAATGAGATGTGTGAATATACTGAAAACCACTGAATCGTACACATTAAATTTTGAATTGTATGTTATACGAGTGAAAGCTCAATAAAAAAAAAAAATCACACTGACTTCCATGGCTGCCTTTGGCCCCAACATTAATCCTGTTATTGAGTATTTAGTCCCCATTTTACAAATGAGGAAACTGAGGCCCAAGAAGTTATCAAGCTGCCCTGAGTTATAAACAGCCATGAGACGGCAGAACTAGAAATTCAAGTGGTCCGGTGTTCACCCAGCTCTGCGGTAACGAGTAAGATCATGAACACAGGATAGCTTGTATCTATGTGGTGTCTACCCCCGGCCAGGCCCTTTGCAAACACTTTCTCATTTACTCCTCTCAACAGCCCTGAAAGGAAGATACAAGGATCCCAGTTTAAAAAGAGAGGACTGGGAGGCTCAGACTGATTGAGTGACTTGCTCAAGGACATGGCTCAGTTAAGAGAGAGAAGCTGGAAATTTCGAGCCAAGTCTGGTCAGCTCGGGGGTCTCTTCCCCTCTCCCACACTCAGAACTCTCCCTTTCCCTGGCTCTCAATGAGCTGGTCATCAACTCCTGTCCTGGAGCAGCCAGCAGGAACATCATGTCTGAAGGGCCAAGATCAGGTTGGACTACACACAGACTTGAACTGTCTAACCTCCCTCCCACCCCCAACTCCAAGTGGGTAGCCTGGGTGAAGACCTCAACACTGAAAAAGATGAGTGATGGTTCCAAATGTAAGGGAGCCTGCGGGTAGGAGGTGTGCTATTTCCATGTGGACCTCTCCACTCCGAGGAAGGTAGACTGAATATGGAAGAAGCCCATCCAAGGTGATCATTTTTGGGTCTCCTTTGGGTAACAACCCATAATGGATAGCCTGTGGGCTGGCCAGAAATCCCATCCTAACTTCTCCCCTACACCTTCTTGACTTTCTACATCTCTAAAGACTCATGTCAAGAGTTCCATTTAGTTTTCTCTCAAATATGTGAATGTTTCCCTTTACCTCTGCTACATGTTTCCAGATGGGAGAATCTGACAGGAAAGGGCAATTTCTCATTGTGCATATGACATTCCAGGGCCTCTGGGTATTTTGAAGTGAATCTTTGCAGCTAATAAGAACGAACACTTCAAAATGAATCTGGTGTTAAAATTCCTTTCACATAAGGTAAGAGGAGACTTTAGACCGGCAATTCTCAACTCTGGCTGTCTATTATGAAAATTGCCTGGGGAGCTTAAACATTTTTTGATGGCCATACTTCACCCAGATCAAATAAATCAGACACATGGGGTAGGACGCAAGCATCAGAATTTTTTAAAGTTCCCCAGACAATCCTGACACGCAGCCAAGTTCACAACCACTGCTTTGGACCAGCCCTTGAACCTACATTAGCATCACCTGGGGTTTGTTAAACCACAGATTCCTGGTTTCAGCCCCGTATATGCTAATCCTGCAGGGTTGGGGTGGGCCTGGGACTCTGCATTTCCACCAAGATCTGGGTGATGTTGCCAGCCTGAGGAGCACTTGCTTGAGACCTAAGTGCAAAATGTGCACTGGAACACAGATCCAATTAGGTTTTTGTGCGTGTGTGTGTGTTTTTGAGGGGGGGGGGGCAGTTACACGACATTGAAAGAACTCACAACCCAATTAAAATAACATTTTATTCCTGCTATCTGGAGTTGGCGATATTTTACCAAGACCAAATTCTGCAATCTCTAAACAGCAACCCTGACACCCAGGTGCGCCGAGAGTAAACATGTTGACAGCCTTCCTTCCTGAGGAGGATACATCCCTTGACACCTCAGTTGTTTCAAGAAGCTAAAAACTTTGTTCTGACAACTGACCTCAGCCTAAAAAGCCGGGGCCTCAACAGGGAGCTGGTAAATAAGATTCATGGGGCCTCATAAAGGAGCAACCATAAATTAGACCTTGCCTTTGCCAATGACTAAGCCAATGCCTTTATTCAGCTAGCTATTCTTTGATGTTTATGGCCTATTATTACAGAACAAATTGGCTTTTGTCAGCCAGCCTAAAGGACAACCTTCAGGAAAGAACTAATGAAGGAAATGCTGAACCTGTAGTGAATGCTGATGGTGCCCTGCCCAGTCCCCCTGTACCAGATCGGGCACCCACGCCCCTGCTGCCCCCTTTTCTTGAACATACCTGGGAAGTTATCCTCTCCCCTGGGAGCGGATGAACTGCTAATGACACCGGGTGTAGAGGAGTGGTCTTCTAGCCTACGGGGAGGACAACTCTGGGGTGCTATTCACACTTCAGAGCTCCCTGTGCAAAGGCTGAGGCTAGACGTGAGCGGGCCCCAATTCTCTGCCTGGTTTCCTCCCGTTCCACCCTGTATCCCTCGGTCCTGCACACACTGCTCCTGAGCCTCCCTCAATAGATCACAGCACAGGAATCCCTCCCTGCCTCAGGCTCTGCGTTTAGGGAACTCCACCTAAAACAGAAGCTGATGAGATTAATAGAAATTTGTAATCCCTAAGACAGATGTCTGCTCGCAAATAAATATAAGGGAGGGCAAAGAACGAGTGGCTTATAAAAGATTAAACAATGTGATCTAACCTAAGAGATTGCATGATGACGTACTCACAGTGGGAAGGCCTCCTGAGAGACCCACCTCTTTCTGAGCTTCGTCTTTCTAATCTGAAAGTGGTAACCCTACCACCAGGTAGAACTGATGCAAGCGTGAATCATGAGTGGATGCTCACATGAGTAGCTGAAAGGTGTTAGGGAACAGATCATTCACCATCTTAAAATGTCACCCCAGAGACTGCTTATCATGAAGAGGAAAGGGGACCCTGACAATGGAGAAACCTGGCAGACACCATCTGAACCAACGGATCAGCCTCCAGAAATGCCACACGCGCGATGCTCTGAGGTGTAGCCAAAGCTGGACATGGAGCCTAGCAGAGACTGACCTTCGTTTAGAGTTTATAACTCAGCCACGATTAACCTGTGACCCCACTTAGATTACTCTAAAATTTGTAAGATTTGTGTAATTTGCTGAAAGTCTCACAGAAAGCCCAAGGCTTAGTGAGATGTTTATTTTTATTTATTCATTTATTTATTTATTTATTAATATATTTTTATTGATTTCAGAGAGGAAGGAAAGGGAGAGAGAGATAGAAACATCAATCATGAGAGAGAATTATTGATTGGCTGCCTCCCACACACCCCCAACTGGGGATCAAGCCTTCAACCCAGGCATGTGCCCTTGACTGGAACCGAACCTGGGACCCTTCAGTCCGCAGGCGGATGCTCTATCCATTGAGCCAAACCAGCCAGGGCTTAGCTTAGTGAGATGTTTATCCATGCCCATGCAATCCCTGATGTTGATGGCCGGCAGAACTGTTTTTCAGAACCAAGCCCAGGAAGTTTTGCGGGACCAGGCGGTGAATGGAGCAGCCTGAAGGACCCTCCAGTGACTTCCTCATGAACTTCCTTCATAACACTAAAATATCCACCCAGGGGCAGAGATTTTCTGCCAGTTTTGAACATACTCTGTATGCGCAGCCACGTTTCCTGACTGATTGGGCTGGCATGTCCCCACCTTCCCACACAATGACAAAGTCCACCTTGTGTTTATGCACGATTTCCCCTAATAAAGATGGGCTCGATGCTGTTCAGGGACACACTGCTCTGGGAACCATCCCTGGTGTGTCCTTGCCGGATAGGTTGCATGATCAAGTTCCTTCTCATAAATTCACCTTGAAGTTTTCTCTAGGCTGGCGACTACTGAGCATTTGGCCCTGGTGCAGCCTGGTAACAGAGGCTATAATATCACCTATAATATCACCTGGATAGTTTTCTTGCCCCAAAATGTGTTTGAGCTGAATCTATGCAAGAGGATCAGACCAATCCAACTTCACGCTCTTTCTGCAAAACCACTGGCCTGAACGCTTCAAAATGTCAATATCATTTTTTAAAAAGGCTGACTGTAGATAAAAGGAGAATAAAGAGACATGATTACTAATGATATAGTGGGCACAGAACTGATCACATGGCATAAGAATAACGAACAGTTATAAAGGACATTTAGGGATATTTGAATAAGTGTGTATAATAGGTAATATGACATTGATGTTTATTTTCCTGAGTGTGATCATTTTAATATGGTTCTTGTTCTTAAGAGATGCATACTGAAGAACTTAGGGGCAAAGTGTAAAAACGTTGGAAAGTAAGTGGCAAAAGCTCAGCCCCCTCACTCCCTCAAAAAAAAAAAAAAAAAAAAAAGGTACCCTAGCTGGTTTGGCTTCGTGGATAGAGCATCGGCCTGCGGACTGAAGGGTCCCAAGTTCGATTCCGGCCAAGGGCACATGCCTGGGTTGCGGGCTCAGTCCCCAGTGTGGGGCGTGCAGCAGGCAGCCGATCAATGATTTTCTCATCATTGATGTTTCTGTCTTTAAAGGTAAAAGTATAAAGGTAAAGAAAACGTGGCAAAATTTCAACAACTGGTGAATTTAAATGAACAGCAGTACTATTCATGCAACTTTTCAGGAACATTTAAGAATGTTCGAAATTTCTCAAAATAATACTGTTTCCAAGTGTCTAGGTCTGCATTCATGGGGCGATGAAGCTCAAGTATGAATTTAGTGAGACACACACCTACGTGTAAAAATACTCGGCAAGCCATAGAATGCCCCACAGATGTAAGGTGGCTCTGGGGGCGGAGAACAAACACTAGAAAACTCGACACTATCTCTGCCCCCATTTCAAACAAGCCAGGCCTCATGTCTCTGAAGCTATTACACCCACTCAGGGGCAGCGCTTGCCAGCACCAGCTACCTTCTGGTCACACCCAGGTTAAGGCTGCATTCCCTTCATTTCCAGGGGCAGGTGTTAGCAGGCAGCCCAGGCAGGTGCAAGAAGAAGTGACTGCAGAAAGTGCATTCTAATGCAGTGAGGCAGGATGGTAAAAAGCAAGGGAAATTCCTTGGCAAGTAGCATGGGGAAACGGAGACAGCTAGCTGAACAAACTGCCCGAGCAATTTACCACCAGATACAGAAGGTCACCTCGTGTAGATCACATCTAGGCCTTAGTTGCATTTCAGTCCAGGCCCAGAAAAGCAGCAAAACCAGGTGGACAATGCTAGGACCAACTGCAATGTCTAATGACTCCAGCCCTGGTAGAGATCTTGACCCTGAAAGGGCACACCTGGAAAATGGATGAATATTCTGCTGACACCCTGTCCTGAGATCTCCCCTAAAAATTCCCACCTGTGAGATAGAGATAAAGCCCTCAAGACAAAGGATGCTAGCTCTGGCTCTCTCGAAGCCGTCACCAACTTTTTGGATCTCATGGACCTCAGTGATCTGCAGACCACCGGTTGGTGACAGTTGCTCCAAAGGTTTCCTTAAACCAGTGGCTGCCAACCTTTCAGACCTCACGGACCATCAGTGGTCCGCGGACCACCGGTTGGCGACCGCTGTTCTAGAGCATGCCCATGCCTTTCCTTTCTCTGGCACGAACTTCCTCCTAAACTCTAAGGATCCCCATGAGACTTGCAACCAGGGGAGCAATGGGCAGCAGCAGCTCGTCCCAGGCTAACCCCCTGAACCTGTCTCCAAGGCCCCCTTTCCTCTGACTTCCCAGTGAGCTACAGCAGCCCAGCCCATAGTGTTGCTTCTTCTATGCTAAGCCCTTCCCTGTTTCACTATCCCCAGCTTGAATAAACGTTCCCTCATAGTCACCTGGACTTGTGCTGTGAAGTCTTTCCTGCACGAAGTCAAGAACCCACACACTACCAGCTAGCCCTAGGCAGCCCCACTCAGGGCCAGGTCCCCTTTCCAGTAACAGTAGGACAGGCAGGAAGCCACTAGGCCTAGTTTTAGTAAGTTTCACAGAATCGGATTCATCTCAGAGAAACCAGTAACTTGCAGCCATTTCTAAACGATGCTCTCTCTTGCCCTAAAACAGAATTCCAGAGGATGGCGGAATCTACCAACGCAGCTTCTCATGGCCAGGTACTCAGGAAGCTCCCTTGCACCTCTCAGTACACCACCCCCTCTCCCCAGGCTCCATCCCAAACAACACAGCAGGGGTAGACTTTGACTCTTCTGCCCAGTGTGGTTTTTCAAATTAATGACAATTGACAAAGCGATACATCAAACACATAATACTTTGATATCAGGTTGTTTCTGTGGAAAAAACACTGATGTAATAAATAGAGTCAACATATTTTCTATGTAAGAATATAATATGTAGATCATATGTTTAAGAATATAAAAATCCTCTCTTGGTGAATAGCCAAAATAAAGTTTAAGAGAACTAAGATATAAAGCAAAATGCCAAGTCCTCACTATCAACAAGGCTGATATACATCCATGTATAGGGTCTCAGCACTGGCACAGGGCTCTGGATGGCTCTGTGCTCAACGTTAGGACACCAGGACGGACGAGTAGGGCAAACCTTCTCCATGTGAGTTAAAAACACACCTTCTCCATGTGAGTTAAAAACACACCTTCCTTAAGCTGAACAATTATATATTTTAAATGGGCAATTTGTATCCACAGCCATGATAAGATGTGCTTGATTATTTTTGAAGGATACGACTGGTTTCATTTAAATATTTAAAGTGTACTAAGAATTTTCCTGTCTACAGCAGACTGCCTACTAAGAATGTTCCTGTCTATAGCAGACTGTCTGATCATAGTTCAACTAAAGAGATTGGTACAGTTAATGAACAACTTCTGGAAACCTCTCACAGAATGAATGGCAAGTCCTCTTGGAACCAAATCAGGTGGAAGGGGCCTCTGATCAAGTAATGCTCCCCGAAACCTCGTGCCACGCTTCTCGGGATCCCTCTGTGTGTGCATGTGCGAGTGTGGGTACTTAGCACAAACACGATCCCATCTGCCCTGGAATTTGGTACATCTGTGAACAGCCTTCTTATTCTGTTTTGTTCCTACTTGCGGAGTTAATGGGCTCTGTAAATTGAGTCACCTGGAGACGGCTGGCTGACTGAGTCAGCAGAACTGGGTGGAGGGCAGCATATCACAACCTCCTAAAATGCACTTGGCCTGGTCCTTGTCTCCTCCCTGCTGCCCATGCCTGGTCCTGGCACCAACCTTGGTCTCCAATATCAGACTTTACAAAGGTGTGGAAGGGAATTCTCTTCTTGGGAGGGCATCCCTGCTTGTGCCGCCAGCTCCTGCCAGGCCAATCCCAGTGCTGGATGCAGGACTGAGGAGTAATCCACAGGGCTGCCTTGGATTTGGAATCTGAAGGAATGAGTGGCAGGCGCCACCCGAGTCTTACCTTCCCAGGCTGTACCTGGATTTCCAGCAAAGTGTCCCTGATAACCCTTAGGGAAGACTCAGTGCTCCTCAGCCTGAGGGCTGGTTCCCTGAAGGTCCCCAGCTGGCCTACCAGACCAATAGTTTTCCCCTTGTTTACACAGTAAATGCCTAATAAACAGCATAGAATGAATCAAGACAAATGATGGGGCTAATTATTGTCTCTCTCCCTCCCTCTCCTTTCCTCTCTGAAATCAATAAAAGTATATTAAAAAAAAAAAAAAGTAAAATAGGATGTTAACTGCATCAATAAAACAAAACAAAACAAAAATAAACAACAAAAGCGGAGCCCAGGGTTCCAAGTTGCTTTTGCCTAGGACCTAATTATGGCTAAGTTTCATCACATTGCCTGTCTCCCTAACAGAAAGAGCTGCAGTCCTGCTACAAGGTGAATAAACTTTGTAGATTAATTCTAATATTTTATAACTTCTCGATGCTGTTAAAAATTGACAACATTTCTCAGAGAGTGTTGCATATACCTAGGCAGTACATGAGAGCATAGTTTTTATTTGAATGTCTAGGACTTATTTTAATAGTTACTTGTATTGGTAGTGTATGGTGCAGATATTAAATTTACTTTCCCTCCTAATTTTCCACCTTAATCATTTTAAGTATACAGTTCGGGGGTACCACACATAATCCTATTATTATACAGCCATCACAGCCATTCATCTCCAGATCTGTTCCCTCTTGCAAAACTGAAACTTTAATCTTATTAAACAACTAGGGGCCCGATGTACAAAATTCATGCAAGAGTAGGCCTTCATTTCCCCTGGCTGACGGCACCGGCTTCCCTCTGGCACCTGGGACCTGGGCTTCCCTCTCAGCCCCGGCTTTGTCCGGAAGGACATCTGGTCTAATTAGCATGTTACCCTTTTATTATTATAGATAACTCTGTATTCCCTCCTCCTCCTATTCCAGGCAACCACCATTCCAGTTTCCATCTCTATGATTTTGACTACTCTAAGAACCTTATATAAGAGGAATCATACAGTGTTTGTCTTTTCATGACTGGCTTATTAAATTTACTTTTTATTTATTTATTTTTTAAAATATACTTTTATTGATTTCAGAGAGGAAAGGAGAGGGAGGGAGAGAGAGAGAGATAGAAACATCCATGATGAGAGAGAATCATTGATCGGCTGCCTCCTGCACGCCCCACACTGGGGATCGAGCCCACAAGTGGGGCATGTGCCCTGACTGGGAATTGAACCGTGACCTCCTGGTTCATAGGTAGATGCTCAACCACTGTGCCACACTGGCCGGGCCTAAATTTACTTTTTAAAATAAATGTAGATGGTGAGTCAGTTTAAAGAAATAGGCAATTAACAGTAAAGATGCTGTATGAGTAAAAAAAAAATTGTAACACAACAGAGGAAATTTGGGATAAGATAATTTGGATTAGAACATAATATTTTTCCTGTATTAATGTTTACAAACCTCCCTCTTAGATTCCAGGGGGAAGATCACCCTGAAAAATGTATCTGTATGCCATTGCTCAGCCCCTCTTTCCTGTGTTTGAGCTGTTCTTGAGGGCCCATTGCTATAACTGGCCCCTAACCTACCTGCCAAAAGCAAGCTCAGATCCTGTCTCCTCCCCTGTCTCCTGTAGCTGCAAGTGAACTTTAGGCACAGGTAATTCCTTTACCCATTTTGTAGACACCTCTGGGGCACTCACCCCATTTTATGAGGCATTATATATATACTAGCTTTCCTGTTGCAGGAAAAATCCTGCAATAGGATTTCCTGCTGCACTCTACCCCGCCTCCGTTCCTCCCTTGCCGCCCGCCTCGCCTTCTCCTCCAGCCCGCCTGCTTTTCCCTTCGCCCCCAGCCCCGCCTCTGCTCCTCCCTTGTTGCCCGCCTCGCCTTCTCCTCTAGCCCGCCTGCGTATCCCTTCGCCCCCGGCCCTGCCTCCGCCCCGCCCTTGTCGCCCGCCCCGCCTTCTCCTCCAGCCCGCCCGCGTTTCCCTTCACCCCCGCCCCGCCTCCGCCCCGCCCTTGTCGCCGGCCCCGCCTTCTCCTCCAGCCCGCCCGCGTTTCCCTTCACCCCCGCCCCGCCTCCGCTCCGCCCTTGTCGCCAGCCCCGCCTTCTCCTCCAGCCCGCCCGCGTTTCCCTTCACCCCTGGCCCCGCCTCCGCCCCGCCCTTGTCGCCGGCCCCGCCTTCTCCTCCAGCCTGCCCGCGTTTCCCTTCGCCCCCGGCCCCACCTCCGCTCCGCCCTTGCCGCCCGCCTCGCCTTCTCCTCCAGCCCACCTTCGTTTCCCTTCGCCCACGGCCCTGACTTCGCTCCTCCCTTCTCCTCCCCCCGCCCCCCTGGCTTGCTTGCTTCTTCGAAGCTTTACTCCCCTTTGCAGCTCTTGGCTTCTTTCGACACTGTCTTGATATGCAAATTAGCCGCCATCTTTGTTGGGGTAATTTGCATACTCGTCCTGATTGGTTGGTGGGCGTGGCTTGGCTGATGGGCGTGGCTTAGGTGTAGCGAAGGTGCGGTCAATTTGCATATTTGTCTATTATTAGATTAGATATGTGCTTCTCTCTCTCACTAGCCTGGCTATATTCAGGCCTAGCCAGGGCAGGCTTTGATCAAATGACTGCTGCACATGAGCAGGGGCTGGGGAGGAGGTGATCTGCAGACAACAGATTCGTTCCTGTGAGTGAAGAAGGGGAGAAGCTCAGTGGACCATGAGAAACATGGTGGGCACTGGGTCTCCCTTAGCTTCTTTCTGCACCCCTGCCCCCACCCACCCATAACCTCCGATTCAGGCCTTGCCTCAACCAGGTCCCAACAATAAAGTCACCTGGCTGCTCAGTTTCAGTCTCAGGAGACAAAGGGTTCTTGTCTCTGTGTTTATCAGGAAATAGGTGGCAAAAATCACCTCAGCTACCAAGAGCTCCCTCCCCTTCATCCTCCCCCCCACCCCACCTCCGCCTTGAGCCATCCTAAGGCCTGGGGTGAGAAAACAAAGCAACCCAAATCCTTCCAAAACAACAAATCCAAACTTTTAGCATCCCCTTCCTCTTTGCTCATGAATTTCCTTTACGCACAGCCCCTCTCCAACATCCTGTCAACTAGCAAGGGGAGGCTTTGTGTACAAAAGTCAATGCTCGGTTTGAGCCTAGAACTGTAACTGTAGCCCACTGACACAGGGCATTGGTGATACGTGCTCCACTCAAGGTCCCCAAACACCTTATTCCAACATCGGCAATGAGATTTAGGTTCCAACCAAAGAACGGATCACACCAGCTGGCTGAGCACAGGAAAAGGTAGGAGTAAATAGTATTGGCAGGAAAGCTGTGAGGTGTGGAAAAACCCGAAGTGGGAACCACACCAGCAACAAGGGGTGGGGGCCACTTTAGCAGCCAATGCTAACTTTTGGCCCTGGCTGGTGTTTCTCAGTGGTTAGAGTGTCAGCCCACTCACTGAAGGGCCTCAGGTTTGATTCCCGATCAAGGTCACATACCTAGGTTGCGGTTCACTCCCCACCACAGATGGGGACTAGCGGGGAGGCAACCAGTGGGTGTCAATGTGTCTCTCTTACATCGATGTTTCTCTCTCTCCCCCTCTCCCTCTGTACCTCCCTTCCGCTCTCTCAGAAAAGCAATTGAAAAAAATATCCTCAGATGAGGATTACAAAAAGAAAGCTAACTGTTGTAAGGCATGTCATAGTTTCCATCTAGTCAACCCCCAATTCTAGTCCCCCATCAGCCTCATAATCTTCAATGGTTGATGGAAAGAGCATCTGTTGGCAGACTTGAATCAAAGCCTCAGTTGCTTCTTTATATCTGTAAGGCCTTTATCTGTTACTACATGTCATTTAGTCTCAGTTTCCCCATCTCTAAAGATAGATTCTTGTTGGAAAAAAGGGAATATGGTACTAAAACGAACGAAATCGGAAAAGAACTGATTCTAAGAGCCTGGACTATCTTGAGAACTCCGAGTAAAAATTCTGCTTAGTAGAGTTTCCAGAATGTCTCTTTAATTGTCTCCTAGTTTTAGAAATCCATAAACACGAAGCAAGGCAATGTGTTTCCATTCTAGGACACAAAGACTATTCTATAAACAAAATTCTGGAGCTAGTTTTGTCAATTTAATGGCAACCTTTTCTGAGGGTGGCTCCTGGCAGGCCCTTGAGGCTGGAGCCATCTCCATCCTTGGTAGATCTAGACCCAACCTATACTCTGGTGCTGGCCATCCTCAACACTCAGATGGGAAAAAACAAAAGGATGAAAGACTACTTCTCCTGATATTTTTACATTGAAATTTCCACTCGTATCTTGCCTCTCAGGGGCCTCCCTTCCTCGTTCGGCTGGTGCTGAGCCTTCAGCTGTGTCCCAGCCTAACAAAGCCTTTTCACACGACGCTGCCCCAACCTGCTGCCAGGGCAGGAAGGTGCAGCCCGGGACGTGGTACGGCGGAGGGTTCAGGACTCCAGCTACAAGAGGCCAGTGCAGAGGCACCTTAAGAGTTAAGGACCAGACAGAAGTTGGAGTCCTGGAGCAGTAAATCCTTGTGTATATAGGAAGAAGCGAGCAAACACAGCCCAAATGCCAAGCAGTGGCGAAGATGCCAGGCTTGGTGGAAGCTGACTAACTCCAGGGCCTCCTAGGACTGGGAGAAGAGAAGTGATGGGTCTGTGATCAGTGGTTTCTGAAAATATAGTAACAGAAAAGGCCTCTTATGTAGAGAGACGGAGGAAAAAAACAAACAGCTCATACTGAAGAGATCCATCTGATAAAAATTTCTGGCACAGGGACCAATTCTAATTTTTGTTAAACACATATATACACACATAGCAAACAAGGAATTCCCAGAAAACCTTCAATTTCAAAGATACCTGGGAGTTGATGTCCAGTGATTTCTTAATCACATTCAATCATGAAAACAGTTCTTTAGAATCTGTGAGGCTGAATTACACGCCTACTCTGCAGTATTTAAGTTGGGAGAGGAAGGGAAGTAAAAATTCATTCTGACTAAAGAAGGGGCAATGGCTAGTTTCTCAGTTTATTGCTGAGAAATTACCGGTGAGTTGAGGAAACTTACCCACCACCCAAGATGGGAAAAGCAATGGGCAGAAGTCTTGGGCAGGTGATATTCTTGTAAGGATGATGGCCTATTTACGTACGTTGTGAGAGATAGTACAGGCCATCCGTCTATCTCCTTTTTGAGGTGAAAATGTTAGAAAGGGATAGAACTGGGCTTGGGACAACTCCTCTGACTTATGCAATTTACCTACCTACTTACACGGGTTGATATGTTAAATCCTCGGGGCCTTTTTTGTCCCCTTAAATTCCAAAAGGAAAATGACTGACATAGTTCGCATTGCAGATTTTATTCCTGTGTGGTTAAGGACTTCTGCTTTCGGAGGGAGGAGGCCTGGACTTCTTAAAAAAGATTTCTAAAACCATGTCGCAGGGCATTTGCGAAAAACTTTTAGGACCTTCGGTGATTTTTAAGTTCTATCTACTGAGGACTGGGAAGAGAGAACAACACGGAAATGGGAACAAAAATGTGTGTCTGCCTCCGGGGAGGAGGCACTGCCATTTTTACAAGAGGAGAAAGATTTGGTGGCTTTTTTTGCTTATGAACTTCCTCTCGAAGGCTGAAAAGGACAGATATGGAGCCAACGCTGGCAGGGACCTTCATTCATTCCTGTAAAACTAAGAAATGAAACAAAGAACCTGTTGTCCTGGGCACCCCTGCAGCTGAAAACAGGAGAGGGAGCCAGGCGGCTCCAAGTCTTGGCCCATTGACCTTGAGCCTAAGCAGCGGCATGCACCAGGCTTCACAAATTGGCAAGCGTTTCGTGGATTTGCAATTCTTGGCCTTTAAGTGCCTTTGATTACACTGGTGTTATTTCATAGCTGGATTCAATCCGTACTGCACTCTAACCAAGCAGATATCTAGTGGCAGAATCAACTACCAACACGGCAAGGCAAGGTCTGTAAAGGGTAAAATGTATCTACCTTAGAGTATGCCCTGTGAAAATTGTGTGTACCTAGGGAAGCCAGCCTAGGATACACTGTGGATTTCCCGGATGATAAAAAACACACACACAGTGAAATCATGTGTGATCTACCATTTAAATGCACAGAAATACAAGGAAACGAGACATACAAGGCAAAGAAATCAGCAAACAAGCCCACAGGCCACTGGCTCAGGGCTTGGGCACATCCTAAAGTCCCCCAGCATCTGAGAGCAAGCCACGCTCCTAGGACGGTCGCACCTGTCAGAAAGGTGGTTTACTTTCCTTTCCTGTGAGCGCCAGTCTGGTTCAATAGGTCAGGAGAGGCTCACAATCATTTGCTACATAATAGCAATTATATTTTGCAGTATCTTAGGCCCCCTTGAAAAAAGTGTCTGGTGTTATCAAAGTTTATTGTTTCTTCTTACACATGATCTATTTCTAAGAACTGTAAGTGTACATTCCCACAATTCTTGGAAATTTGTCGGTGCCTGCCTGTCCATATTCTTTCTCAAAGAACATCTGATGGGAAACAGAATAGAGAAACTCTTTGACTTGGGTAGGGATTGTGTTCGGGAAGGCAGCTGAAAATCTATACTCATCTGAAACACCCAAGTAACACCACAGACATGGCTGCTGTTTCTGTCAGTGGGGAGGGGTGGGCATAGCTTTGTTCAAACCAGAGGAGGTTATGTATCGGAAACAGTTCTGCAATAAGACATTTTCCTACCATGCCCACTGACGGTGTCCTGCTATGACTAGCTTGATCAATTTCCCTGAAGGTGTTTCCTGATTTCAAGCCACCAGGAGTGTTTGGAATATGAGTGTTTGGAATATGATTTCAAGGCATTCTATGAGATTGTCTAACTCTTTGCTCCTACTGTTACCAATGCAGCAACAATTAAGTTCAACTTAAAGAAAATATTTATTGAGTGGGTGCTATTTGCCAAAATACCTAGACAGTGGAGCGTGAAGTTTTATACAGCCCAAGGGAGAAAGAACTGTAAACAAGTACCATATAATGGAATGAGTACATAATAGAGGAATATACTAGATGCCCTGGGGACCTTGGGGAGGAAGCAGGTAATTCCAGGTAGGAGGTGGTTTTAGGAAAGATGAGACTCATTAACCGTAAAGACTGTGAGGTAAGTCACCCGTTCAAAAATGCTCCAAAGTACTGTTTGGTCCGTCTTAATTGGTGAGACCTATTATACTAGGGAAGGTGTGTTTTTGTTGTTGTTGTTTTTTTTTAAAGACATGTAAGATTTCTTCTTTTGATTATCAAAGTAGAACTTTACATTGTGCAAAAAGAACAATGCAAAAATATAAAACTAAATATGACCATGAACCCACACCTGAGACAGAACCACTTTTGATTACTTGCTCTCTTATTTCTTTGCCTGGGTGTGTATCTTTTTAATGCCTGGAAACCATGATGAATGAAGGTAGGTATTTCTATGTTGTGACTCAAGTACTTATCTCAGTGCTGTGGGACTCAGGAGTGGGGGGACTCTCCAGTTTTAACAGTGCATCATTTTACAGTTTTCACATGTTTAACTTCCAGGCTAAAGTCATGGGAATTCTGAGCTAGCAGCCAGTTCACTGGTTCATATTTATGGAAACCGTAACTTTATACAAAGGATTATCTGGGGATCAGGGGGCGAAGGAGATGAAAAGAGAAAATAACCTAGAAAGTATGAGGAAACTATAAATATATATGTACTTCTATTATTTATGTTTCTGCTTATGAATCTTAGATCATAAGCCCATAGCAAAACAAACAAAACCCAGTGAATTTCTTCCCATCTTTTAGATTTGCTTGCTTTACTTTGTTCAATATGCAGAAATATTATATGTAGAAATAGTCACCGTGCCATGAATTGGTTTGGCCAAGGCCATTAGCTGCATCATAATGAAGAAACATATGTGCCTCTAAATCTGATACAATTATTTTTGGAACTTAAATCTTTTACGCTCAGAATACACCTGCATCCATCCAATAGTTTTCCATATTTAAAAAAATATATGTCCTCCACTTCAGTGGTTTTGAATACAGAATTTAATGTCACTTCATATTATTCCCTTCCATCTTTTCCTCTTTAAATATCAGATAAAAAGTGTCTATTCTTTGTTGATTTATACCCACTTTTACTCTTCTGAAGATTTTGGAGAGTGTATATGAGGTCATTAGGAAGCAAGTTCAAGTCATTGATGCGAAAATCATTTTGCATTTTTGTCTTCTTGCACAGTATCTGTGCCTCATCAGTGTTAGCCAGCAAAACACATCTTTTCCTCTTTTCCATACTTGGACTGATGAGGACGTGGGGCTGGAATGTAGGGGGAAGAGGTGCTGGTCCCTCTTCTTTTCTAGGGAGGATGCTTAAGGCCTGTCACACATTTCCAACTTTTTATTTTTTATGCACTGGCTGGGATCCCCTAATTGCTTTACAAGGGTGAAGTCTTGTTTATACAAGAGGCTTCTGATGCTCCAATACTTTTAGAAGGTCCAAAGGACTAGCACCTTTCATTCGTCCGATCAATGGACGCTACATGGATGCTACATGACAGACACTATCCTAGGCACTGGAAAAAGCAGCACCAAACACAGACCAAGCCCCCGCTGTCAAAACGCCCACCTTCTAGTGCTGGGAGGCAGAAAATGCACAATTACGCAAGTGAATGTATTTCAGATCTGTACAAGTTCTAGAAAGAAAAATAAAGCCAGCTAAGGCAACAGAAGAAAGGCAGAGTCCAAGGATGAATGCTTCCTGGAGGAAGGGCATTCCAGGCAGAGGGAACAGCAAGCACAAAGGCTGCTCAGCAAGAAGCTGGCGGGGCTGGAGCAGCGCGCTGAGAGGGCTGAAGGGGAAGAGATTGTAAGAGAAGAGATGGTGAGGGGATGTGAGTCATCTCCTGTAGGGCCTCGAAGGCCATGGTGGGGATTTTGGTTTTCAGTGAAAAACTACTGAAGGGCTTTGAGCAGGAGTGACATGACTTGGATTTAAATGAACTGAAGTCAGATCATTTTCTATGCTGCTTAGCTAACCGCCCAGAGAAGGTGGAAGAGACAACGGGCAGGGTTCTACTGTAGTGGTGCTGGTGAAAAGTGGTCCGATCCTGGATCTAAGTTAAAGGTAGAGATGCCAGGATTTAGAGATGGATGGGAGGACGTTAGGAAAGAAGGAGAGGCACCAGGGATGACTGAGGGCCCAAGCACCTGGAGGCATGGTCACTGGGAGAGGAAGACCAGGGAAGAAGCAGGTTTGTGAAGGGAAACCAAGGGTTCGGCCTTGGTCTTTTAAGTTTGAGCTCCCGAAGGTCAGGCTGAATGGGCAGCTGGACGCAAACGTCTGGATTCCAAGAGAGGACAGGCCTAGGGATGTAAGTTGGGAATCACCAATACACAGACGTATTCAAGCCGCAGGACTGACTGAAATGACCTAGGAAATTACAGGTCTCTTTCAGTAAACCATGCATGTGTTTACCACGTGCCAGCACCGGTGAAGTCCTTCACAGCTATGCATTCACTTAATCTTCCTAACAACTCTGAGGTCAAGTTCTATCATTATCCTCATTTCACCGAGGCACAGAGGTGCTTCCGTGTCTTCCTCGAGGGCAGTGGGGGAGGAAGAGAAGAGGAGATGTGTGAAGAGGAGAGGCTCAAGGAGTGAGCTCTGGGTGCTCCAGGGTTAGGGAGTCAAGAAGATAAGCAGGAGCCAGCCAGGAGCCTCGAAGCAGCAGCTGATGAGGGGAGAGAAACCAGGGCTCATGGCATGCCAGAAGCCAAGCCAAGCAAGTGTCCCAAGCAGGCAGGGTGGGTCTACCAACTCAGATGATGCCAGTAGGTCAAGTGGGCTGCGAAGTGGGAACTGACTATTGGGTGGAAAAAAGGGACTTGTGCACTCTCGCTAACGTGGTTTTGAAATGCACTCCCCCTCCCATTTTGAATGCAGGCAAAGAAATCTCAGCAGCTGAAACTTTGTCCCCAACCAAAACTCTAGATGTTTCCATGGTCGGTGCAGAAGTATTGCTTATTCTCTTCTCTGCTTCCAGAGGACAGCAGTTCGTAGGCCCACTGCCAGACCTCATCATTCGATGTATTAGTAAAGAAGTACCAATGCTATGAAATCATGCATTTTTACATTCTAATCATTGTATTCCACTATAATTGTTTTCCCCTCGTCCACTTACATATTGTATTTTATGCATTCAAAATATTAATCTGAGAAGGGGTTCATAATACAAGAAGAGGTTTCAGATCTCAAGCTCATCTCACTCTGAACCACGAAAGAGCAACGGAGAGCCAATGCAGGTTGGGGAACAGCGATTTCTAACCTAGGGCACCGGCCTGACACTTAATCCAGCATTCAACAAACTAGGGAACCACAGACACTTCCTGGTGACAGTGGGTGGAGTGGGTGAGGTCATATCACAGCTCACACTCACCAACCATGAGGCTGCAAAAGGCCACTCACTGCCAGGCATCTGTGCAGCCACCAGAACACGCCCAGCTAAGGTCCTGAGGGGCCGGCTGCTTCTTCTCTCTCCACGGTTTCCACTGGAGGCGGCCCTGCCTGCTCCCCTCTCCCCCTGGGCTGCTCTGGGCCGGGCTGCCCTGCTGCTCCCCTGCGACCACCCACGGCTCTGCTCCGCCTTCACTGTGGAAACAACACCATGTCCTCCGTCCCCTACCTCTGTGTTATCCGTCCCTCCTGACGTCATTGGCAAAATGGAGGAATTAATAGCAAAGTCACCACTCCACGCTTCTAAAACACAGCGAGAGACGCCAGCATAGGAGCCACAGCCTTATTAGTCAGGCTTTTACCGCCAAATACGGGTCTCCTATCAGCAGAAAGAGGGTCACAGTGGAGCTCTACCTCACAGTGCAGTCAGGAGCTTCAATGAGTTCCAGCGGTAATGCATTCAGAACAGTGACTGGCACGAGGCAAACACCACATGCATTGTTAAATCAAGACCATCCTGGCTTTTTTTCTTTCTTTCCTATCAAGGAAAGTGCCAAGTAAAATGCCTCTGAAATTTCATAAATTCAGTGGTAATCAACATTGCATTCAAGAATACATATTAACCTGATAAAATAAAGTTACAGCCACTCTTCAACTTAAAAAGAAAAAGACTAGAAGCAATGTTAAAGGTTAAATGAAGGCCCAGCTCTCCCACTTCAATGCCCACTGCAGTCAGAGACCCAGCTGTTGCCAGCCCTGATCATACTATCACTCCTTCCAGCAAGCCTAGCCTCTCCGTGGCTTATATGCAGGAGGAGTCCTGTCTGTCCTCTGCAGAGTTTGGGGTCCACCTTGTAGTACGATGTTTCCTGGATGTGGGGAAATCCGTGCTATGAACTCTCTCTTCTTTACTCTTTTGTCATCAGCCTGGGGCCCCAATTTATTTTTAGCTTAGGAATGAAAAGGGTAAGGAGAAATCCCCTGGCTCAAGTTCCACGGAGTTCAGAACTACTCTGAATGTGAGGTGGAAAGAGAATCAGAAATCACGGTGTACTTGTCTAGATTATGAGGGGGAAATTTACCAACCGAAGCCATTCACATTGAAATAAAGAGAAATTACAGAATGCCTAGTTCTGCTCCAAGTGGCTTGGGGCCATCTGGTCTACCCCTGTCATTTGGCAGAGAAGGAAATGTAAGGCAGAATGTCCACCGCTACGGGAGAATATGGTTCCTCCAGAGACACAGGAGTTAAAGCACCGCCTTACAGCTGCCAAGTGCCTCCCTGGGATTGCCACTCTCCCTTCGGGCTAGGGCAGGGAACAAGTCCTGCCAGTTTGAAATTTGCCTGGACAACCAAACCCAGCTGGTTCCCCTGCCTGCCTTTGCAGTACGACTCCTGCCTGTCTCAAGACTTGCAAGCAAATCCTACCGGGTGAAGCTCACCCTCACCCTGCACAGGCAGCCTCAACCCCATTTCCTGGGAAAAGGGGCACACTGATCACAAATCTGGCCTCTCAAGCACCAAACGTCCATGCCGTTCAGCAGTCAGTATATTCTGTTGTTTTGCTAGCAATGAATTACACAGTCCAAGAGCTGGATGAGGTTTGACAAGCTCCTCCAACCTGCCACCCCCACCTGATCTGGAACCTCCATTCTCCAGATAAAGATCAGTCCCTTACTACCTACTCTGATCCATGAAATACATTCACAACATATCATGCTTAACCAGGACAACCCACTGCCTCCCCTTTCTTAGTCACATCCAACTGTCAGAACGCGGGGCTGCACCGCAGGCTAACGGCTATGGTAGGTGCTGGGGGTTTTCTGACCTGAGAACGCAAAATGAGTCCATCCTCTGAGTGCTCCCCTTTAAACCTCCTGGAGACTGATACAGGCTACACTGAGTCCTATTTTGCGCACGGAGGATCCTGCTGCGTTATTGTTTCCATCACTGTGAGTAGGTGGATATGGCAGATAAATTTTAGGTTTCCGGGTTCTGGTGCCAGGAGGAAGGGAAAGGTTGTAAAGTTCAAGTGCCTTCGCAGGGATTAAAATAAACAAGCAGACAGCTGGTTCCTAGGCCACTCCCTCCTCCTCCAGGGTTTCATCTGGAGCCGCCACCACACTCCCAGTTCCCAAACTTGAGGAGCCCGGGAAATGGCAATCCTCAACACGAATAGGGTCCGCTTAGCTCCCGTCTCGCCTCATCGCCTCTGTCACCTGTGGGCTTCGGTGGGTTCCAGGCCATTTTCCAGGCTGACATCTGTCTGCACCATCTCCCGTTTCAGTTCTCCGATCTGCGAGGCGATGGTGTCAATAAGCTATTCAAAGACAAAAATAGTGTGACGTCAGGAAGTGGAAGTGAAGAGGCGTGCCCAGGGCCTGGGGAGCTTCAGACACCTCAGTAGGAGCACACAGATGACCACCCCCTTTTTTTTTTTAAACCATGGCTCTGAATTTCCTCTACCCAGAGGAAAGAAATAAAAAGGGAGGGAGCAGCTTCTTCTTAGAAAGAGGAAGAACTTAGGTTTCGGTACTGCCCTAAGAAAAATAATATGACGCTCAGTTTGGTTTCTCAACGTGAACACAAAAAGGAATAAACAAATCCTGGTCAAATCAGGCCTCGACACTCATCCTGTCCAGGTGAATTCCCTGGATTAAAACTTACACCATCGTTATTCTGGTTACAGAAATAAGCATATTTTAAAGGCATACACAGCTTGCAAATCAATTCCCAATGACACTAAACTTATTTCTCCCTTTATTTATTTTTTTCTGGTCAGAGAAAACTGTTAGGGAAAAGGGAAGAGAGGGCTGCATGGGCTGGAAGTGTGTGAGTGGGTGGGTGGGTGGGTGAACCATGAGGAGAATGGAAGGGGAAAGGCGTGGTCTTATGTCCTCTACCCACATGCTGGGCAAGGGCTACATCTGTCCCTAAAGTTTGGTCTGAATTCTTGAACCCACATATATCCACTCATTCAACAGGCACTTTCCTGGTTATAATTAGGCACTGTATGTGTAGAGCAGCTCTTAAAGTGTGCCACTGCTCACGAATTTTTAAAAATGTTATAAAATGTTACTTATGTCAACATGTAATTGCTTATTTTTAAAAAATATCTTAACATTTTCTTCATTTATTTTCTAATACAGCAAATATCTGTAGATATATTCCACATGAACACAAGGGCTTTGAAGTCCTCCATCATTTTTAACAGTGTGAAGTAGTCCTGGGACTAAAAGTTTGAGAATCACGATTCTAGCTAAAGACGTGTTGTATTGCCTCCAGCAGCTTTTCTCCCACCCAGACTCTGGGAGAAATTTCATTTGATGGCCTGGCCCTAGGCTATTCAATATTGTTGACCCCATCAATTCATTCACTAATTCAACCGAATTCTGTGGCCACCCACTTCTTGCCAGGCACTACAAGTATAGAGTAAGGTTGATAATTCTCATGGAGATGATATCCTGGTGGGGCACAGATCATAGCACTTAGCAATAAGAAGTTCCAGAATGAGTCCAGCTGGTGAGGCTCAGTGGTTTAGCATTGACCTATGAACCAGGAGGTCATGGTTTGATTACCGGTCAGGGCACATGCCTGGGTTGTGGGCAAGATCCCCAATGTGGGGCAGCCGATCAATGATTCTCATCATTGATGTTTCTATCTTTTTCATCATTGCTGTTTCTATCTCTCTCTTCCCCTTCTTTCCTCTCTACGAAATCAATAAAAATATATTTAAAAAAAAGAAGTTCCAGAATGAAAAAAGAATAGGGTGATGCTATAGGAACGAACTACTGTATAGCTAGGGTGGGGTGGTCAGGACAGAACTTGGAAGAAGTGGAGGATTCCTGAATGACAAGGGAGCCATGAAAAGATCAAGGGAGGAGCCCTCCACATAGAGGAAGTCCCAGAGGCTGGAGAGGCATTGTGGAAGGAGAGGCAGGCAGGAACCAGATCTCCTTGGCCTTCTAGATTACAGTATCCTAGAATTTGAGTTTTCGATACTAAGAACCATTGGGGGGTTTTACGTAGGGGGATGGCATTTTCCTTTTTTTATGTTCTGTAAAGAGCGCCTTGGCTACTGGCTAGAGATGTTTATAAGGGCAAGAGGACAAATAGCAAGACCAGTTAGGAGGCAACTGCAGTGATCCCAGCAAGAGATGATGGTGGCTTGGACCAAGGTAGTGGGAGCAGCAGTGGAATTGGAAAGAAGGGGGGAAATTCAGGAACAATATGACATAGAAACTGAATTGAAAGATGGGAAAAAATGGGGAAGGATTAGACTTGAGGAGGAAATCTAATTGGGCAGTGGGCAGGTTAACTTTTAATGGAGTTGTACTAGCCATCGATTAAATTTGTTAAGTGGCTTTTGACATTCATGATGGAGCTATTTAAACATTTAGAAGCCACTGGCCTATGTGTTAGTATTTCAAAGTCCTTTGTCAGGGAGAGATTATCAAAGGGGAGAGTGTAGATGGAGAAGGTGTCCCCACAAATAGCTCTGTGCACTCCCAATACCTAGAGGTCAGGAGAATGAAGGCCTCCCCAGTCCTCCATGCTTGATCCATCCCCTTTGTGTGTGACTGGGTGTGGGCTGTGGGTGGAGCTTCTAGAAGCACTGGGGCCTTGGAAGAGAAAATGACCAGGAGATCCATTTGACACACATCCCAGGGGCAAAATCTTAAAAGTCTGATAATATTCGAGGATATGGAAAACAGGAACCCATATGCTGCTGGGGAGTATTGCTCACACACAGCTGCTGAGTTACTCTGGAGAGGAGTTTGCAATATCTTGTAGAGTTGAAGATACACAGACCTCCTAGTTACACACTCTAGAAAAATTCTTGCACATGGTGCAGGGAGACCTTTATGAGAATGTTTGCTGCACACTACTTTTAAGAAAACCAAATTATAAGCACCTATTTGTCCATTGATAGGAGAATGGATAAATTGAGGTATAGAATACTATACATCAGTTAAAATTAATGAACCAGAGTGTTGACGAAAAAACATCCAGTGTTAAAAAGTCTTAGTAGAGTTTAGCTGAGTCAAACTGATGACAATTGCCGGGAGGAAAAATCTCAATGGATTGAGAAAATATTCTGGAGAATGACAGTTCTGCAGCTTATTTTATACATTAGAATCCAAAGAGGAGATGTAAAGGGGGCTCGGTGCATGAAATCCATTGGTGGTAGATTAGGGAGACAGGAACAGAGTGGGGACATCTCTGAGCTTGGATTAAAAAGTAAAAGGAAAAGACACATATTTATTTTACATTATGTAAAGTGGCTTTTGACATTCATGATGGAGCTATTTCGGTGGATACAGGATAGTTAACATTCATAGCACACAGAGATGGTAGCACATAGAGATGGTACGTGAGCCAAGATAATATGGTCTCACGCTCTGGTGCCAGCAGTTGTGCCTGCAGGGGTCTAGACACTTCAAAGATATGTTGTCTTAGATGCACAAAGACAATAGACAATTTTAAAGTTAAAGACTGACCTTTTCCAAGGAAGCTATAGGCCTAGGATTACCCACTATGACCCATTGTTAGTTAGGGATTTTTATTTCAGACCACCCTGTGTGGTTTACTTTGGTTTCTGGATTTGTAAGGCCCACCATATGGGTCTTCACTGAACTTGTCAGGTTTAAAATGTGGCCCCTGTTTTGTCCACAATAGCTATATGCATCAAGACATATATAAATATAAAAATTCAAAAGTCTTCATTAAAAATAAAGACAATAGCCAAGATATGGAAGCAACACAAGTGCCCATGAATAGTTGAGTGATAAAAAAACTATGATATATATAATGGGATATTACTCAGTCATAAAAAAGAATGAAATCTTTAACCATTTGCAACAGCATGGATTAATCTAGAGGGTATTATGCTCAGTGAAATCAGTCAGTCAGAAAAAGACAAATACCATATAACTTCACTTATATGTAGAATCTAAAGAACAAAATAAATGAACAAACTAAATTGAAACAGACTCATAGACACAGAGAGTGGACTAGTGGTTATCAGAGGGGATGGTGGTTGGGGGACTGGGAGAAAGAGGTGAAGGGATTAAGTACAAATTGGTAGTTGCAAAACAGTCACGGAAATGTTAGTAAAGCACAGGAAATAGAGTCAATAATATTGTGATAACTATGTATAGTGCCAGTTGGAGTACTGGAAGTATCAAAGGGGACACTATGTAAAATATCTGATTGTCTAAGCACTAAGTTTTACACCTGAATTCAATAAAAATAAAATTGAAAGAAAAAATATCTTTAAAAAAGAGAAGCTGAAAATGGTTGCATTCAGTGTATAAGTTTAAAACCATGCAAAATTGCATTACTAAGTGTTTGTAGATACACACATAGATAGAAAGACTACTCCAATATGCACTGTGGGGTGACAGTGACTACCTCTGGAGGAGAAATAGATGGAGGTACTTACAGGTAAAGGAGCTTAAACACATGTGAGATTTTTTTAAAAACTTTTTTTAAAAATTGATTTTAGAGAGAGAGGATGGGAGTTAGACAGAAATATTGAAAGAGAAACATTGATTGGTTGCCTCCACACGTACCCCAACCAGGGATGGAACCCAAAACCTGCCTGGGAATCCAACCTGCCACCTCTTGGTGCATGGAATGACACTCCCAACCAACTGAGCCACACCAGCCAGGGGGAGATTTTATTTCTTAAAATGAAATGGCAAACTGATAAGATTTGACAGAGCTAGTGATTGTTTTAGTATTATATGGGATTTTCTGTGTTTACAATACTTCAGAATCAAAGTTTTAGAAAAATAAGAAAAGAGGTGGATGTGTATGAAACTGGGAGGAAATGGAGGGATTAAGAAAGTGGGAGGAAGTGGGGTGAGTCAGGGGAGTCTGAGTGTCTGAGCCAAAGCCCTACCACTCTAGGCTGGGGTACCCCCTCCCATTCTTGGTCACGGCTGTGATCTTGGACAGGACAGCCACACACAGCCCACCAGGGAGCAGAGAGCCCTGCTGATGGAGGACCAGCCACAACCTCAGGCAAACATCTCCAGAAGCTAAAAAAAGATTCCCATCCCCAGCAGTAAGAAAGGTCACCCTCTCCACCCTCAGCCACCTCCACAGCCACCATATTGATTTGAACTAAAAATCCTCAGTGGCCTTCCCCAGGAGAAGAAGCTGACCCCTCCAGCCAGACTGCTTCTGCCCAACATTGCTCCTGCTGACACTTTGGCTGCATGTCCAGGCCTTGGTTCCCTCCCTCCCCCACCCCGCTTGCCCCTTTCTCTATACCTGGACAAACACAAAAAAAACTACAAATTTCAGTTCTCACTTAGCAGCACTCCGTGGAAAATCACAGGTAACACCACTTATCTGCAAGGCAGAAGGGACACACAGTGATGCCAAGACACAAAGGTGGACAAGAACAGAGGCTGCAACTGGCTGGATGGCTGTGGGACCCTTCCTGGCTGGATGAGGAGTCTTCCAGTCCCTCCCATCTCTCCCTCTGAACCCATTATGCCCCATCACCCACAGCACATAGGGATTTGCCCGAGAAACGGACCAGAGGTTATTGTTCCAGAGCCAGGCCTGCCTCTCCAAATGATCTGTTTATATACCCTTCCACCAGCAATAGTCCACGCTCAGGTCTGCCCAGGTGTCCCTGATCTGCCCTGCATTGTCCCCAGATACATTTGTGTTCATTTTCAATTCCTGTAGATATCTGATAGCATGCCACAGTAACCTAAGCTTTCCCATGGTCCAGGTCTGTTGTCAACCAATTCAATGCCAATAGGAATCCCCAATTTGGAGTGCAGTGAAGAAGAAAACTTTATTCAGTTGCAAACAGCTCAATTGTGATAGAGCACACTTATGAAAACAGTGTGACTGTGGAACAGCTCTATAGTTTTTCAGTGCAATAATGAAACAGCCAGCTGTGGAAAAGCATGGTTGTGAGGCAGCCCTAGGGCGAGGGCCCTCTCCAGCTAGACATCTCTGTTCGCCTCAGTTCTGCTCCACTCTGCCTTGCCCGCTCCTCTCCGGTCCAGCAGGACATCTTTGGTGTCTGGTCTTCAGGGTTTCAGCCCCCTTACCTTGATGTGGAAGGGGAAAGTGTGCTCTGGAAACCAGGGGGAACTGACCTCTATAGTCCCTTATTGGTCCATCCTCATGCAAATGAGGACTCCAAATCCTTGCAGTTTGATTGGTCCAAAAAGCATTGTCCTGATTGGCCAGAATGGAGCTGTTCTGATTAGTTGCTTAAGATGCTAATGTAGATATAGCTGCACAGCTCTGATTCTGTGGGGAAAGTCTCAGTCCTGTTGGTCAAAACACAATTCCAGGAACTCATTTTTATAAGGGTTGGCTTAGGGGACAGGAACAGAGTACAGGCAGGCAGTTCAGCGAAGGAATCAGGTCGTTCAGTGCAGGCCTGTCCCTAAAGTGTGGCTTATAGCCTGGAGGCCCCTGTTTAGAAATGGTTGCTAGGCTCTTTTTAATTTTTTTCTTTTCTTTCTTTCTTTTCTTTCTTTTTTCTTTCTTTCTTTCTCTTTCTTTCTTTCTTTCTTTCTCTTTCTTTCTTTCCTGTTTAGAAATGGTTGCTAGGCTCTTTTTAATTTTTTTCTTTCTTTCTTTTCTTTCTTTCTTTCTTTCTTTCTTTCTTTCTTTCTTTCTTTCTTTCTTTCTTTCTTTCTTTCTTTCTTTCTTCCTTTCCTTCCTTCCTTCCTTCCTTCCTTCCTTTCCTTCTTTCTTCCTTTCTTTCCTTCCTTCCTTCCTTCTTTCTTCCTTCCTTCCTTCCTTCCTTCCTTTCTTTCTTTCTTTCAAATTGAGAAGTTAGCCACCAGGAGTCCTTTTTGGTAGGTGTCTTTTTCAGGATCCACAAAGCCAACAGCAGTGTCAATGGAAGTGCTTCGCCTAAGTGGATGCTGCTACCTGAAGTTCCTCAAGGTCCACGAACACAACCCAAGACCCCAGCACCTCCCTGTCCTTGTCCAGAGTTCCTACAAGAGGAGGAAGGGCTGCCCAGGCCTCTGCCAAGCTGGTGCACGAGGGCTGCTTCCACAACCCTGTTTGGCTGCCAAGGCCGTGCGGGCATCTGGGGAGGTGGCAACAGAGGCAAGCGGCTGTTATTCGGGATAATCAGAGAATGAGATAGGACACCCATTTCCAGGAAATTAAGCTGATGAGACAGCGGTTCTTATAACAAAAGGCAACATTTGTGTTCTTTCCAGAAACCTCCACAAGCCGTGACCTAAGGCCTCAATCCAAGAGACAGCCATGTACAGGGCATAGCAGAGCCGCACTGATAAAGCCCGGACGTACCTGTGTTTGTTAGGTCCAGCTCTGTTGCTGGGGATGAAATGGCCTCTCTGTTTCATAGCAATGATCACCATTACTATAAAGGGAGAATTTAAATAGGAAGAGGATTTGGGAGCATTTAGGAACTTGTTACAAAGTGTTTTAATCTCATCTTCCTTGTAAATCCTCCAACACCCTTTGCCCCTAGCTAGAGTCAGCCAACAGGAGGCCATGAGGGTATTCGAGGGCAGGAATTTTTGAACCCAAAGCTGGCGGGGGGGGGGTTGGGTGCAGGGGGGAAGGGTGTTGCTGGCAGGAAGTGAAGGTCTGTAGCCACTCTAGGGGGAAGAGGCCAGAGAGAGGGAGCCTGAAGAAGGCAGGCCAGGGGTTGAGTCTTTGTGACCCCTCCCTCTTTCTACTCAGAAACCCAGTGCCCTAGGCCCCCTAACATGTAAGCCTCTGTGCAAGACACAGGAAGCCTGGAGTGCTCACCTGGGTGATTTTCATGCAAACTGGCATCCAGGCCCAGGGCAGAATTCCGGAAGCTCCAGGTTCTCTCTTGGCCCTTTGAGGTCACACCCGGGACTCAGTCTGCTATACTCCAGCCTGGCACAGATAGCTACCCTGATTTGCACCATTTTGTAATCATTCTAGGAAATTTCCAGTAGGCAGGAACCTCACCTGAGAGGCCACACTTCAAGCCTTGTAGTGTTCAGAGGCAGTCCAGCTTGCAGCAACTACCTGGTAGTTTGGCAGCGTGAGCTAGTAGTGGTGAGCATACCAGCTTTGGGTTCAAAAAGACCTGCCCTCAAATATCCTCAAGGCCTCCTGGTGGCTGACTCTGGGAGCAAGGGGTGTTGGAGGATTAAAAATGAAGATGAGATTAAAACACTTTGTAACAAGTACCTGAATGCTCCTCAATCCTCTTCCTATTTAAATTCTCTCTTTATATTAATGGTGATTATTGCTATGATACAGAGAGTCCATAAAGCTAAAAGACACTTAAAAAGGACCTATACCCCTCCCAACCTGGAGAGGGGCCATTTCAGCCCCCGCAGCAGACATGTCCTACAAAAAAACTAGTGCTTGTGGAGCCCAATCTTCTCTGTCTGCCCAGAAGTCTCTAACCTCAACATCTGCCTGCTAGAGGTCTATTTTCCCTGGCTGGATGAGGGAGACAAGTCGCCATCTGCAGTCCCTATTTGCAAGCAAGGTTGGAGAGGAGAGGGAGGGACTCCAAATCTTTTCTTTCTTTTAGGGTTAGATAAAAGGAGAAAAATTATCTTGAAGGTCGTGTAAAAATGAAATGAGAAAAGTGCTTATAGAGCAAGTTGTGATACAACACTTTGAATTCCAAGGCTAACTCAGGAATGTTATCAGTTGTTTGGAAAGGGCTGTGTAGCTGATAGAGGAAGACTTGAAACCGAGGGTGTGGGAAAAGTCAAGTGCTGGCTTTCAGCTATGGGGTTTCTATTTCCCAAGTGCATCAGCTTGGCCTCTCAGGTCCCATCAACTCTGTGGGATTAGACCCACCTCCAGGTCATGGAAACCACATGGCCAACCAATTCCCTCTCCTGTCTGCTTCCGCTGAGGTAGAGGAGCTGCATGGATTGGTGGGTACACCCCACTGGGGTTTGTCTGAAGTAGTCTGGAAAATAATGGGCTTCTTACAAACTTTCAAACTGTCACCATGGAAACAAAAAAGTCATGGAGACTTCTTCCCTTTACTTGTAGAGGAGTGTCTGGGGAATGATGCCGAAGCATCTCGGAACCATGCCCTTTTGTTTTGTTTCGAAACTGTGTTCCATCTCCTGTGGGTGTTTGCATGTATATTTAAAGAATTTAATTATATTCACAAACATAAACACATGAACACATTCCCACTGAAAAACAGATGACTCTAGTTCAAGTTAATCTCCCTTGACCATGTCCCACAATCCTTTCCATCTACTATTGTCAGTTTTGTGAGTATCATTCTTGAATGTTATGATCCTGTGCTTTTTTACCGCTAGTTTGCTTATTATAACCAACAAAATGTCGTGGAATGTATCCACACTGATAAAGGGAGCCCTAGTTCATTTTAAGTGGGAGTGGTTTTCCACCATTGGAGGATACCACACAGGGACATTCCACATACCCATTCTATTTTGGTAGACGTGTCGGTCGCTTCCGGTGTTTTGCTGTCACCGGCAGTATTGTGATGAACAGCCTGTGTAGCGTGTGAAGCCTCAGAGTAAATGCCGCCTTGCTCTCCAGGTGGCGTGTCCATCTCTCCTGTCTCCGCCCTCTTCGAGAGCATCCACCGCACTTGTCAGGGTTTTGATATACCACACTTTTACGCTTTGGCCAACCTGATGAGTACAGTGGCTTTTTATTGTCTCAATGTGCTTTGTTCAGATGATATTGTTTGTATACTGACTGACTGACTGCATTTCTTCTGAGGAATTGCCTATTCATTTATTTGTCGACCATTTTGAGGTTCCTTATTTTTTCTTAACTTGTGATATAAATCTGTCTCAACTATTTAAAAGGTTTTTTCTCATACTGCTTTCCTGTCTTTTAAATTCCTAAAGCTTTTAAGGTTGATAAGAGTCAGAAGTTCATTGTGGTTCCTGTTTTGTCGAAGAAGACATTCCTTATCTTGAAGCAATCAACAGTCTCCTCTAGTTTTTGCTAAGATGTTTTGCCAATTTACATACATTATATTTCCTTATTTGTAGGCCTTTCTTTCATTTATCTGGAATGCCACTTTTTAAAAAAAATATTTTTATTGATTTCAGGGAGAGGGAGAGAGATAGAAACATCAAAGAAGAGAGAGAATCATTGATTGGCTGCCTCCTGCACAGTCTCTACTGGGGATGGAGCCTGAAACCCATGCATGTGCCCTGAGGGGAAATCAAATCATGACCGCCTGGTTCATAGGTCAGAGCTCAATCACTGAACCACATCAGCCAGGCTGGAATGTCATTTTGAGTGTGGTGTGAAGTCAGGATGAGGGAGTGAGGGATGACTACATTAGGGCCAGAACTAGTTTCCTCAAACCTAAACACTGCACTCTGGTATGGCTTTATTGGCCAAGGTGCCTTCTGCAGGACAAGGGATGTACACAGAGGGCAACCTTTTCCAAACTTGCCTGAAGGCTGGGAGTGGCCCAGGAGATAGCAGGTAGAATTCTGCCCTTGATTTTCATTCCAAAAGGACAGCAAATGAGCTCAACAGTATTTATGCAATGGTTCACCTAGCCCTGCTGATTCAAAACATCCCCTTAATCACAATCAGAGCTCTCCTATTTACCGAAAAACAATATTCATTATCTTTTTATCCCACTTTCCCTATTTTGGAGTTAAAAATAATACAACACAGTTCCACACACTTTTTCTCTATCCACCCCCATACCATATTCTGAGTTAAGTCAAATGGTTTGATGTAAATAATTTTAATTTTAGCTCAAAGTAGTACATAGTAGTATTTAGAGAAAACAAACACACGTGAATACTTTAATACTTAAAAGCAAAATTTTGGCTAAATGCCTGGCTTGGACTTCCTTTGGCTCTGCTGCTTCAAGCAGTGTGCCCTTGACCAAGTCATCTGACCCATTAAATATCCTGATCCGAGAACTGAGGCTACGCTGAGGCCTGCCCCTCAGGGCTGCCTAGTAAGAGTTCACTGAGGTGATGCTTGCAAAGCCCACAGCAGATATTCTTTAGTATTTGAGTATTTGCTGGTGGGCTGAGGGCTTAGCCGTTTACACCACCCACAGGTGAAAGTCAGAAGTCTGGTTTAAAGGGTGTGAGACGTGTGGGTATGTACATGTGTTGGCTAATTATATTTGTTGGGGGACCCAGGTTCTTGTGCAAGGCTCATGAGGGAGACCTTCGCATCTATGTCCCCACAGGCACTTGAATTCCACGAGATTTGCTAGAGGCCTGATAAGCATGGATGTACTTACAATGGATAGAAATATTTTAATTTAGGAAAGCCCCAGAAAATTCAGGACCCGGTGCCCCTTGTGTGTGTGTTGGTACCCCCAGGGAAACCTCAACATGTTAATGGACCAGGTTTCCATACCTTTTAGCTTCTTGGACCCTCCTCAGATTAAAAATCCCTGCAAACATCGCGCTGCATCACAGCGTCCCTTGAGATCAGGGCTTCCACCACGGGGGGCTCTGAAGGCCTCCAGAGAGCGGCCAGGAGAAGGAAACCTGGCCCTACACAGCCAGCCCCAAGTCCCTTATCTGAGGATGGCTTTCCAGCAGCCAGAACCTGCTTTGTCTGGTGCAGAGAGACCCCAAAGGACCTCCAGAGTCAGTCTTCCACCAATGAGTGGCGGGCGCTGGGGAGTAAATACTTCAGCTCCCTCTCCTCCGGCTGAGACCACTCTGAGGTGAGATCTACACTGTCCCCAAAGTTACCATGAGGGAACATGGCTTGAAATTGGGCCCTCGTCTGAGCTCCTGCGCTACCCCACTATGGAATTCTCTTCGGAGCACTTCCTGATAATCCATTTTCATAAAAATTGTTGGCTCTGGGCCTGTTTTGGGGGAATCTGAGCCATGATGCCCCCAACCTTCCTGCTTGGCCCCTTCTTTCACTGTTTGAGGTGGATGTTCCTGCCTGTGGGTTATTCCTAAAGCCAGATGCTCTCCTGAGCAGCCCCGACTTGGATGTAAATTCTTCACAGCAGGAATGATGTCTCTTTGCTCCCCACTCCATCCTCTGAGCTCCGGGCAGGCCCTGGCATACATGGGTTATTGGATGAATGAGTGCTCTTCCTTCTCTACCTTCCTCTTTGTAACTTCCCTGTTCATTTCCTTCTAGACCAGGGGTAAATCAGGACAGGACACAGGGGGGTGGAGCACCAACCCGTCCATTAGACCTTGGCTGGCCATGATGGGGAAGTAGCTGACGTTGTGGCAGCCACTAAAGAAGCACTGCTCTGAGGACAAATATGTGACACCTTAATCAATAAAGAAATTAAAAAAAAAAAAAGAAGCACTGCTCAAGAGGATTTTTTTGTGTTTGTTTTTTAAATATATTTTTATTGATTTCAGAGAGGAAGGGAGAAAGAGAGATAGAGAAACATCAATGATGAGAGAGAATCATTGATCAGCTGCCTCCTGCATGTCCCACATTGGGAATCTAACCATGACCTCCTGGTTCATAGGTCGACGCTCAACCATTGAGCCATGCCAGCCAGGCTGCTCAAGAGTTTTCAGTTAGTCACCACCAAAAATACCAACGTGGTTGCACATCCAGAATATGCAGCTGTGCTCTCCTTATCCACGGTTAAATTCTCATTGAGTGGAAGCCAGTGGCTTTAAACATGCCCCCCCACCCCCAGTGATCTACACTAATAATAGAGGAATATGCAAATTGGCCAGGATGCCGTCACACAATGACCAATCAGGACGGGGGCAGGGCCACGGCGGAGAGCTCTCTCTCTCTCTCTTTCCTCTCCCTCTCTCCCTCTCAAATTAATTAAAAAAACACACATTGGAAAAAAACCCACAAACACAACAATGTGCTCCATCAAATTTAGGATATGGTCAATTATAAGATACACTTATTTTATATATCATCAAGAAAAAAAGATTCCCCAATTATAATTATACCACACTTAATTATAAAATACACATGACTTCATAGATGATAAAATATGACAGTTGGCGCATCTTAGAATTGAAGTGTGCTAATCTATGTCTTCATGGAGCTCAAGCTGGGGTCTGAGATTGTGTTGGTCAATTGTTAACGTCCTGTTTTGCTGTCATATTAGTGACAAACGTGCTGTGTGAGGACTAGCATCTTGGAATTTACAAAATGGGGTGACCAGCAGGCATTCCAGCCTCCTGAGCTCCACCTGGCACCCTCTCAGGTGTCACAGGGCTTTCGGGAGGCACTCTGCCATGACAATGGCTGGCAGCCTGGCAAGAGCAGGCTCCTGCACAGTGAGCAGGCACCTCTGCCCTAGGTCTCTGGGAAACACACAGTCGGGAGCCAATTTGCATGGGTAATGAGAGCGAAACCCTGGCTGTGATGCCCTTTCAATCTTTAAACATTTAGAGGAACTGCAAGGCCAATGTAGTGTCGGTAGAGTCACCATTGAGATCAACCTTGACCACCCACACATGGGTTCAGCCACAAAAGGTTCCTACAGTTGAGAAAACGATGCAAAACTTGAAGCAAAAAATAAAATAAAATTGTTTTCAAAGTCATAGTTGGAAGCCTACCTAAGTCACCTGGGATGTCATTTGTTTGATTCTTTTCTCTGATTAAGGCACAGACTCTATCAAATCAAATGCAGAGCTGTGGAAGTCTGATATTTGTTTGGTAGAAAAGATGGCCCCAAAGGTTTTGGGTTTATTGCCCTGTACATCTGTAGCGAGTTTGTATTAGGTTGAACTATATGAACTTGCAGTGATGGAAGGTAAAAAACGGTTGAATATCAGCCATGTCAAGCTTATATCTAATCTTGCAGAGTTATAGACACACAAGCTGGCTGACAGCAGCTATTACAGCTGGCTCACGATGGGATTCTTCTGTCCACGGGCTATTTACCTCTCTCTGCCATCTGGCGTTAACATCCCGTTGATCTTCCCTTTAATATGTTAAATCAATCTTTGATACATATTCACTAGGTAGCTGAAACCGGTTTGGCTCAGTGGATAGAGCGTCGGCCTCCGGACTGAAAGGTCCCAGGTTCGATTCCGGTCAAGGGCATGTACCTTGGTTGCGGGCACATCCCCGGTAGGGGCTATGCAGAAGGCAGCTGATCGATGTTTCTCTCTCATCGATGTTTCTAACTCTATCCCTCTCTCTTCCTCTCTGTAAAAAATCAATAAAATATATTAAGAAAAACATATTCACTAGGCATTTGTATAAGAATTATGATTTTTCACTTTTTGAAAATGATCTCTGAAGTTTATCGATATCGTGCTGTTCTAAGAGGCGTGACAACTGTGTATCTTTGGCTGTGTGTGTGTGTGTGTGTCTGTGTGTGTGTGTGTGTGTGTGTAGAATTCATTTTCCTCAAGTGTTAGGTTTCTAACACCTCCTTTGGCTCAAACTTTTGAAATTGCCAGCTGTCCTGTGCCTTTCCGGAATGCAGTGGCATGAGTGCTGCAGTCACATTCACTTCCCTTTACCACCTCCGGTTTCCTTCAATGGGCTTTCTAGAAGCGCTGGAGGAGAAATAATGACTCGTTCCTTTCTGGAAGTCAATTTGAATGTATACATCAACGATTTAAGTATGGAAACTATTGGCTTCAGCATTTCTAATTCTAGGAATTGACCCAAAGAAATAATCAGATAATGTATAAAAGCATGTTCTTGGCAACATCATTTATAACAGTGAACAATGAAAAAAGGACTAAATGTTTAACAACAGTGGACTCGTCAAAGTGTGGTAGAGCATTGTACTGGAATACTATACAGCCATTAACATTGTGATCCTGTTATATATTAATTGATAGGCACAATATATGTTACATATCAACACAGTAAAAAAATAAATATATAGTGATATGTTATTAAGTGTTAAAAAGGTTGCATAACCGTATGTATTCTCAAAGCCTATTTATGTAAAACATTCATCTATGGATTTATATACTATAATAGAAATACCAACAGAGCAAAATTCTGGATGTATCAGCATCAAGATACTCACAGGGTTCATTTCCAGGTGGAACAATGAGAGGTGATACAATATAGGTGGTATTCTTTTTATTTACACTTCTTTAATCTTTCTATAAACTTTTTTAAAAAGGAAAAAATAGCTATTTTCATTTTGGGAAAAATAAAAGTAAAAGAATAATTTGATGGGTGGAATTCATATAGAGCCTGGAATTATCAGCATAGCAATTAGACAAGTTTTCTTCAGAGCTCCTGGGTTCGGTGACAAAAATTGGACTATGGGTGCTGAAGTTTACCAAATGGAAATGCCAGCAATATTTATACTTGGTTGGTGCAGGCTTTGAAAGGAAATGAGATGTTCTGCCGACCAACATGGCCGAGCTACTGAATGATGTTCCTCGCCCACTACAACTTCGCCCTTGCCATTCAGAGCTGTACCTCACCTATCCAGTCTACCTTTTTTGACAGCTATACTCAATTACACACCAGGGGTTGACTTCCATACAGATCGGAGTCACTCTTAATTCCAAAACATCAGTTACATAAGGAAGTTTTCTCTTCCCCTCCCCACTAGTTATAAAAAACAAAGTAAGCTCTCTAAGCTGTAATTTCTCTGTGCCCTGCTGCTTCTACTCAACTGACTCCAAGTGCCTACTAATTTCAAAGGCACTGAGTCAGCTGGGGTATGTGTTTAAAGCAGCATTTCCTCAAATGCTTTTCACCCGGCACTAGCAATGTAGGATGTGAACAGGCATGAGTTCACTGGAATACCACTGGAAGCATCCAGTGACCTGGGTTAAACATTTGATTCGTCAAGGTCACTGTGGGCTCCTTGGGGCCTTTTAAGATCAGGGGTGGGGGAACCTTTTTTCTGCCAGGGGCCACTGGGATGTTTATAACATCATTCCTGGGACATACAGAAGTATCAACTTAAAAACTAGCCTGCTGTATTTGGTCAAACATTTAATTAACTCACCCCTAATGCCTTGGCAGGGCCAGACCAAGTGATTTCTCGGACCTTCTACGGCCCACAGGCAGAAGAGAAGAAAGAGAGAGAAGGAAAGAAACATGGATCGGTTGCCTTCCGTACCTGCCCCAACTGGGGATAGAACCCACAACCCAAGTATGTGCTCTGACTGGGAACCGAGCCAGCAACCTTTCTGTGCACAGGACAACTCTCCAACCAACCTAGCCACTCCAGCCGGGCCTGCTGAATCTCTTAAAGAAATCCTAACTAAGGGAATGCTGGCATGGCCCCTTGGGGGTGGTAACTGCTGCATTTGTAATATCATTTTTAATTAAAAAATACACACAACCTAATGGCGTTAGGTTTCAAAGGAAAAGTGATTGGAGAGGAGACACGGATCTACAACTTGCAACATTAAAATGAAAACTTTGAAATAGACCATTACATTTATTTTTTTTTCCTGTAAGTTGAGTGTGACAGTGTTGTCTGTACACATATATTTGGTTTAGGGAAGGAAGAAGGCAGAGGGACTATGAAAAGGGAATTTGAATTTTTTAAAAATGTCAAGTTTGGCCATTTTCAGTCTTGTGAAGATGATTAGTAACTCTGAGGGGATGAATCACCGAGGCTTTGAAGCCTACTAGAATTCAAAGTGTTTGTTCCTCATGAGGAACCGGAGCTTTGATGCAGAAGTCTGCTCAGACACGCCCGTCTCAAAATTTCAGATGGGATATATGCAGCACGTACTACCACCAGTGCCTTCCCTGTGTCCCCGGGAGTCACTGCTCCCTTACACGGTGATGCCTTCTTACCGCCAGCACCAGGAGTCTCTGCCCAAGGCCGGCGATGCTCGGTGGCTGGATGAGCTCAGAGCTAGATGGGAATTACTGCATGAGCACCCCGGCTTCATTGCCCTTATGGGACAACTCTGACCCTCTTTCACAGTCTCCCAGAGGGCGCCAGCAGGACGCAGCCCCAGCGGCTGCCTTCTCTTCTCTGTCTCACTTCCCTACTCTGCTACCTGAGTTTCCTGTGATCACCCCCCAAACAGACGACTGGCATTCACATCCAGTCTCCGAATCTGCTTCTGGGGAACTCAATCCATGTTTTTCTTTTCACGATAAACTCAGAGCAAGACCTCTCTGGCTACATCCTCCACCTTGGGCGGCCAGGTGCCTTCATCCTCCCTCGGGGCCTTTCCCTCTCCCTAGAGCTCCCAAGCAATGGGTATATACAGGGTGTCTTGGACTCTTCTGGAAACTATACTTAGGTTGTGTCCAGAATTGGGCACAGGGCTCCAGTACCAGTTTGTCCTCATCTCGCCTTTACACAAACAGAACAAGTTTGATAAAGAGGTCTGCAGCCTTCCTTAGCATTAGAGTGGGATGAACAGAATAATATCCACTAGTGTTTCTCAAACTGGAACGTGCATGCGCACCATTTGGGAGTCTTGTTAAAATACATGTCCTGATTCCTAGGTCCGGGGTAGGGTCTGAGGTTCTGCATTTCTAACAAACTCCTTGGCTGACTGACAGCCCACCCATGGGGGGCAAGGTTCCCGTGGTCTGAGAGAGCCCTGAGGGCAAGACCAATCCTTTTGCATGTTTGTATATCCAGTGTCCCGTCCAACTGGCCGCACAGTGCGTGCTGAATATGTATTGGTTACCACGTCAATTCACTAACTTAATTCAGCTGCCCAACTGCAAATAAGGGAACAGCCTCTGTTTAGTGAAAACCTGCAAAGTCCTTCTGATGGTGGGAAAGTATACATGTCAGCGCACAGCAGGGGCGGACAGGCACATTTAGAATGTGAGTCATTGTCAGCTCACACTTATTGGAGACCTGCTCCTTTGAGAGTACTGGGCTAAGTCAGTGGTCGGCAAACCGCGGCTCGCGAGCCACCTGCGGCTCTTTGGCCCCTTGAGTGTGGCTCTTCCACAAAATACCACGTGCGGGCGCGCAGGTACAGTGCGATTGAAACTTCGTGGCCCATGCGCAGAAGGCGGTTTTCGGCTCTCAAAAGAAATTTCAATCGTTGTACTGTTGATATTTGGCTCTGTTGACTAAGGAGTTTGCCGACCACTGGGCTAAGTGGACACCAAAAGAGGTATAACACATTGTTGTCCCTGTCCCAAAAAGGCTTGCACTGTGACTGGGAAGATAAGACAGAGAAAAATAAAAAGGAACACATGTCTGGTGAGTGGTCAGTGATGGGAGTAGCACCGATAACTTTAACTCGCTTGACCTAACCCACTTGCCATCCCAATAAAGCCCTCCTGATCCTGATTAGACGACACTGTTACTAAAGCCATTCGTCTTGCCCAGCCAACAATCACGGGGAGCTGAATTTTGTAAGAGAGACTCAGGCGTAAGCTTCCGTTCTAGCGTGCACCCACCACAACACACATGCACACATGCCTTGTGGGGGATGTACCCTTAATCAGAGAAGTTTTGGTATTCTTATTCAGGGCAAGAGAACTAAGAACATGTTCTTTAAAAACAGAATCCAACCCACGTTCATCAGCAGCATTATTTAAAATAGCTAAAGGGGAGAAGCAACCCAAATGTCCATCATTAAATGTAGTCTGTACACACAATGGGATATTAACCGACCTGAAAAAGAAAGGAAATTCTGACACATGCCACAACATGGATGAACCTTGAGGACATTATGCTGAGTGACATAAGCCAGGCACGAAAGGACAAATACTGTACGATTCCAACTCTATTCCAGAGGTCCCTAGAAGAGCGAAATGCATAGATACAGAAAGCAGAAGGGTGGCTGCCAGGGGCCGGGGGAGTAAGGGATGAGAAGTTAGTCTTTTAATGGGTACAGAGTTTCAGCTTGAGAAGATGGAAAAGTTCTGGAGATGAATGGTAGCGATGGTTGCAAAACAATCTGAATGTCCATAATGCCACAAAATTGTACACTTAAAAATGGATAAAGTTATAAATTTTATATTATGTATCGTTTGCCACAATTAAAAACAAGCCAGAATCCATAAAAGTTAGAAAATGAGGTATCAGAGGTGTTTTTGTTGTTTTTTTACAGATATATGCTACAGAGACAGTCTTCGGGGGAAATAATTTACAATAACTCAGCTCCAGCTTGTAAGCCCTGGGCTCCCCTAAGAAAGTGACAGTCATCTGAAGCAAAGCTCAAGAGGCCCGACATGTGAAAAGGCATAACCTCTCAACAACACTGACTCCACACACATGACTGAGGGCTGACCCTGGGCTAGCAGAGGCAGACAGTGCTTCCTTTTTCTTTAATCCTCACCCAAGGATACTTTTTTTTTTTTTTTGAGAGAGAGAGGGAGAGAAAGAGAGAGAGACAAACATCGATTGGCTGCCTTCCATGTCCTCCTCCCGGATCGGGGATCGAACCCCTAACTTAGGTATGTGTTCTGACCAAGAATCAAACCCAAAAAACCTTTTGGTGTGTGGGACCTGAAACTTTTTGGTGTTTTGAACCGTGTTCCAACCAACTGAGCCCCCTTCCAGGACCCAACGGTGCCTCTTGATGCTAGGGAAAAAATGCAGTCCCCTCAGCCATGCCTTTCCCACACCTGGGCCTCTTCTGTTTCCTTATGACATCAAATTTTCAGGATGGAAAAGAAGGGCCTGCTGTTCACACACAAAGATGGTTAGGAATGACCATCCCAGAAAAGGATGCCGGGCATTTCTGTAACATTGGATGAGCCTCTTGGGATCAAACAGCTAGGCTGAGATGGAAAAACACATCTTATAATAGGAACCAGAGACCTGAGATCAGGTCTAGAGCTGGAGAACTGGGTGGAACCCCACACGTCTTTCTTTCGTGTCTATGAGCAATGCCTGAAAGCACCCAGGGTTTTGGGTCAGGGCATTTTGGTTCAGATGAGAAACTTATCTATGGTCTAGTTGATGGGTGACTGAGGAAGACTTCTGCAGTTAAAGCTGGAGTTTCAGAATCTGCTTTTAACATTCAAGTTAACTCAATTGTCAAAACGTGTCCAGTGTGTTTTACTCTGAAGTAGGTCCAAGGGGCCATAGGAATCTGCAGGTGAGGTAGTAAAAGCTGAGTTAAAAGCGATTCCTGCAAGACCTTCAATCAAAGCCACGAGCCCTAACTGGTTTGGCTCAGTGGATAGAGCGTCGGCTTGTGGACTGAAAGGTCCCAGGTTCGATTCCTGTACAGAAGGCAGCTTAATCCATGTTTCTAACTATCCCTCTCCCTTCCTCTCTGTAAAAAAATCAATAAAATATATTTTAAAAACAAACAAAACAAAACACAAAACCAGGGCCATCCCATATGGCCTGGTCCCAAGGCCCTGGTTGGCTGACACCCATATGCTGGGCTCATGTCCTGAGAACCATCTATTCCGGTAACCACGGGATTGATGTTTTTGACCTCTTATGTAGGTACCATTTAAAACCAGTACAGCTTTGTTGTTTGTGAAGCTGGATACTGATGCAAATTCTTTCCATGTGCATGTTACACTTCAACAAAACGTTGAACATGTAATAAAATAAAATGAATCAACAGTGCCATTGATAGACTATAAGGAATCAACACACCTAAATGCATGAGTGAACCTGGGTTGGACCCGGGATGATGGGAAAAGAAATACTGTAAGAACGTATCTGGGACAGTTACCGAATACTGACTGTGGGCGGGAGCACAGCCTTGAATCAGTGTTTAATTTCTTGGTTTTGATCCTTTTACTGTGATTGTGTAAGACATTGTCCTTCCTCGTAGGAAATACTAAATGCTAAAGAATTTAAACGGCATAATGTCTCCACTGTGTTCTCAAATAGATCAGAAAATGTATTACGTATATTATTACATATAGGAAGACAACTTATATATTTATTGGCTATTTACATATTTATATGTGTGGGGGAGGGAGAGAGAATGATAAGGCAAATGGAGCAAAATGTAAACAACTGGTGAATCTGGACCTGGAGTAATGCGTATATAGAAGTCCTTTGTATTATTCTTGCAACGTTTATGGAAATTTGAAATGATATAGTGCACACATACATGGAAGTATATATCATACAAGGAATCCCTTGTACTATTCTTGCAACTCTCCTGTAAATTTGAAATTATATCAATAAAAACCACCGCCCCCATCCTCAGGGTGGAAAAAATTAAAATGATGAACACAGGAATGAAATGCGGGCTTCCAGGGGCCACTTCCCTAATTCCTCCTAGCACATCTCCAGAGCTCACTCTGCACATTCTGACTGTTAGGACATACCTCTTCTGGAAAGTTTGGTCAGCTCAGTTCCTTGTCCTCAAAAATCCCTGTGTCCTTGGAACACAAGTCAGAGGAAGTGTGCTTCAGGAGGCCGCACCTCTTCCTGCCCAAGGCTGCTGGGCTCCGAGGCCTGGCCTGCCGTGACCCCTGAGTGCGCCAACCACACCCAGCTGGCCCCTTCACCAGGGTCCTGCCTAGTGCCCCCAGGGAACCAACACTTAGTGGCCACCAGGCAGGCCAACTGAGCTCACTGATGAGCCCTGAACCTCGTAGTCCCAGTTGGAAGGCCAGCTTGGGCTCCAGCTCCCTGTGGGACCTCAGTTTCTTCATCTGTAAAGGAGGTGATGATAACTTGGTGGGAGGATGAAAGGGAACTAGCATAAGGAAGTTACCTGGCACAATCGTGGGCCTAGAGCCCCAATCAAAATCAGTCCAGGTCAGTGGTGGGTGGGCTGTGCAGCGAGTGCTGTGGTGCAACATGCAGGGGCACACACGTGCAAAAACACACACACACACACACACACACACACACATAACAAATGCTCATCTTTGATGGACTCAGTCAGCACTTGGCTGTCTAGTTTCCAGAAATAAAACAGTTTTTAATTTCATCATAGTTAACTTTTGTCTCACTTGGGAAAAATATAAATTTATTTTTATTTATGTATCAATGGTGGTGGTGGGTCAGTCAAAATTTGTTAGTATTTGGAACCTCTAAAGGCATTTTATGTGGCCTTGGGGGAGGGGCAGGAAAGGAGAGTGGAGTGAGTGACAGGGTGAAGGCGACGACGGTGAAGGGCTCAAAGGGAAGATGATAAAACAGGCTGCTCTGGTGACAGGTGTATTCGTTTTATGACCCTTAGATTACCAGCAAAAATGAGATCAGCATAGTGTTCTCTGTGTGCAGTTTGTTTGTTTGTTTGTTTCTTTTTGGTCACCCACACCCAAAGTTCAGCTCCTTCAAATAGTAGATATTTAACAAATGACCTTGAATCTCTCAGAACAGAAGGGAAGTAATTTCTGACTCTCCAGCTTGCGTCTGAAAAAGCTTTGAATTTTTAACCTTGACGCCTTAGTAATAAATGAAGACGTCTTTGGGTTATATGAATTGTTCTCAACCCTCATTCATTTGCATGCCAGAAATGAGAAACTCATTCCACAGCATTATTCTCGTGACCAGAGTTATTTTACCCATTCCCTTTGATGTCCAAAATCTTTCTAAAGTTTCTATGTCTAGCACATAACACGACGCTTCTTGGATGAGTCTTGCCAGGCCTTTAATTGATAGCACTATGGGTGTGATGAGCAGACCGGACGGAAGCTGTCCGAACTTGGGGAAAATCTCAGGAAGTCCACATCACATGTCACAGGAAAGGGAAAGAAATACATTTTGCTAGTCAACTCAGCTGACGGTAGCTACCACTTAATGAGTGGCTTTCTCTGTAGTAAGTATCATCCATTGTGTCACTTAATCCTCACACTGTCCTTGGGTAAGGTGACCAGATTTTAACATTGGTAAAGCGGGACACCATTGACCAGGGTGGGGTTCTTGATTAAAAATTTGGTCTATATGGAGCAACAAAAATTTTCATAGAATGCAAAAAAAGTATTGTAATATATTTTTTAAAATTTCAACATAAGTACAACTTACAAATATAATAAATAAAAAAATATGTATAGTATTATTTTATTCTTTGGCATATTTCTCATTTGAGTGAATTTTTTTTAGTAGATTGCTGCCGTTGTTTAAAAGGTCATGAATTTGCCGTAATGTAAGTCGTAAGTGTCACTTTCAAGGCCGGCGCTAGACTTTTTGCCGCCACTATAAAATATAAATAATACGAGTACTGTCTGCTAAATTCAAGAAAATGTATGTATTTATGAAATAAATAAATAAATTACTTACCTAAATTATCTGAATAGCTGATTTGTAATGACATCACTTGTTTAACTAGCTTACTAGCACGTAGTACGATGTGTATCGTCTGAGAGACAGTTACAAAATGTTTTCGTCGTTGCCAATCCCAAAAAATGCCATTGTTCATTAAGTCCAAACAATGGTGGTCGAATTCTAGCAACTGATCAACAATGTGAACTTTGATAAGCAGTTCTCGATAATCAGTTCTCAACAATTATTTGTTATTATTAAAGTTTAACATTATAAAATTAACAAAAATAATATAAAACTCATATCCTGGCTAAACAGCCACATGGCCGCCGAAAACCATATATTCCCTTCCCGTTCTCCCGCCATTCCCTAGCTTGTCATGCATTCTTTCCAAAAATGGGGACTTTTTTAAAACGCCGCGGGACAAATTGTTAAAAATCGGGACTGTCCTGCCAAAAGCGGGATGTCTGGTCACCTTATCCTTGGGTGATAGGACAGGGACTTTTTGTATTTTTATTTTTAGATGAGGAAACTGAGGCTCTAAGAGTTTTTCTCACATCAAGGACCTGGTAGTGGTTGCAACAAGAATTGGCAGCCAGGGTTCTCACGGTTATAAACCCAAGACCTTTCCACCAATATTTCCCCGGGTGGGGCACACAGCTTTGATGCACTGAAAGTGATACTGGGCTGTACCAATTTGAAGGGGTTGGCCTGTGCACTTTGGGAAAGGCTCCGATGGCTGTCCCCAGGATGAACTTACCAGCTTCATCTCAGACTCAGAGGCTCTCCCAGGGCCCATTCCCCTCCTCTGAGCTCAGCCTTCCTGCATCTCTGTATCTGCTTTGGCACCTGGGTGCTTCCTTTCCTCTGCTGATTACAGAGTACGAGGCTGCTCTCCGTGTCCGGCTGAAGGCTTGACCGGAAGCCAGGGCTTCCAGGGTGGGGAAGTTTCCCTGGTGAGAGCCGGCAGCCTTATCTAGAGCTGCTCCTCACCTGGATACCGAGCCACCCTTCCTGAGAAAGGCTCTGAGAGTCTCCAATGTGTGTGTCTCTGCACACACTCATTTTCCCCCCCTTTGTCCTCACTTGGGCTTATCCTATCTTTTAAACACAAAGAACATTTTTAAAAAAATATCATTTATTATTTTTTAAATATATTTTATTGATTCTTTACAGAGAGGAAGGGAGAGGGATAGAGAGTTAGAAACACCGATCAGCTGCCTCTTGCACACTCCCCACTGGGGATGTGCCCGCAACCAAGGTACATGCCCTTGACCGGAATCGAACCTGGGACCCTTGAGTCCGCAGGCCGACGCTCTATCCACTGAGCCAAACTGGTCAGGGCATAAAGAATATTTTTTGCAAAAATCAGGAGACTAACATAAAACCCAAGCTCAAGTTTAAAAGTTCTAAGGTTTCTAGTTTGTTAAAAATTAGAAACAAAGCTGTCATGTTGATCTTCAGTCTTTACTTATTTACCATATTTTCCAGCGTATAAGACGACTTTGTAACCCAGGAAAATCTTCTATACGCCCAGTCGTCTTATACGCCGGAAAATACAGTATTTTTTATTTAAAATCATTTTTTAAATTTTTTCATTACAGTTGTCACTCAATATTATATTAGTTTCAGGTATATACCTCAGTGATTAGACATTATATAACTTACTAAGTGATCATCCCAATAAATCTTGTACCCATATGAAACCATACACAGTTATTATAATACTAGAGGCCTGGTGCACGAAATTCATGCACAGGGGGAGAGGAGTAGGGGTCCCCTCAGCCCGGCCTATGCTCTCTCGCAGTCCAGGACCCCTCGGGGAATGTCTGCCTGCCGGCTTAGGCCCGCTCTCTGCGGGGATCAGGCCTAAGCCGGCAGTCAGACATCCCTCTTGCAGTCCAGAACCCCTCACTCCTTACTGCCTGCCTGCTCGCTGCTCCTTACCACATGGCTCACTGCTCCTTAGCGCTACAGTTCAGTTCCTCCCCATATGTCCCTGGTGCCTTTCGAGCTGCTGTCCTAGCACTAGAACTCAAGAGCGAGTGAGTCTGAGTAAGTCCATGTGCAGGCCCTATAAAAGGAACTTACTGGGACTCCAGCAACCCTCCTTCTCACTCAGCCACAATCCCACTGATTTTTAGAGCCAGAATTTATGGAGACTTCTATTTTTGGCACTGCAACTTTTCTTTCTGGGCTGGATTGCCTGGTGTGGGGCTGGGACCCCTCATTCTTCAGCCAAGATATTCCTCCTGATTTTTACCTGCCACACGTGGGAGTAGGACCAACCCATTCGGCATCTCTGCCTCTCCTACCAGTCTTGATGTGGCTTCTTATTTATATCCTTAATTGTAGGACTTCCATTCAGCTAGATTTCAGGTGGTTCTGAATGATGGTTGTTCTGTAGTTTAGTTGTAATTTTTACGTGGGTGTGCTCCAATACAGACCACAAATGTCAGTTGCCATTTATCAACTTTCCCCTGGTTAGCTTTACTGGCTTACAGTATCCACCTGGCCCCTGTAGGCACCAGAGGCTGAGGCCTCCACCTCCAGTGTATTCAATCTAGCTATTTCTGACGAACTCTATGAGGCAGGTAATGTGATTCAGGAAAAGAGTGGACCCTGCCCCCAGGGGCCAACCTCTTACTGACCCTGGCATGTGTTCATTTGTAAACCGAAGATACTGCTACCCACACACAAGATTGCCTTTGATAATTCAGTGACAAAATGCAATTAGCTCCCAAGTCAATGGGCAGCAAACCTTTTCCACAGAGGACCAGAGAGTCAATATTTTAGGCTTTGGGCACAATACAGTCTCTAAATCAACTCAGTTCTGCAGTTGTGGGACAGAAGCAACCATAACCAATACATAAATGAAGGGGTATGGCTGTGTCCCAATTATAAAAGCAGGCGCCCAGCCAGATTTTGGCCTGTGGGTCACAGTTTGCTGACTGTGTTAAGTGATTGTCTTGTTCCCTCAGCTGCTCCCCTCCAATCCAATCCACCTATTTCAGGTACAGCAGTTATTTCAAATGCATGGGGCAGGCCTGTACAACAAATAAATACGAGTTTGCAATCTTCCTTCCTTTCAGGTAGGAAGTCAGCTCTGGCCAAGTGTTTGCTGTGTGGATTCTAAGGAGCAGAGAAGAAAACCAGAAAGCTTGACAGACCAAAAGGATCTTCACAATCAAGACAAGAAGGTGGGGGGTGAGGCAGCGTAAAGGGAGATGACTGTCAGACTCAGGGAGAAGTTCTGAGAGAGGGGAGAGGGACATTTCTGGAGGGAGTTGCTGGGCACCTGGACTAGGTGCAGAGAAGGACCAGCAAGCTGACTGCAAGGGTGCCGGGTGGGAGGCTGACCCTGGTGTCCTTTGAGGGACAACAGGGAAGATCTGAACGGTACTTTGGTTTTCTTGGTCGGCTGTAATCCTTGCTAATGCCCAGCAAGGTTTGTGAGGCTTGCACATTCGTTGGATTGTGTGACTCCCATCCTCAAAACCCTTCGTGGCTTCCAACTGGAGTAATAATGGCGTCTTACCTTCTCACCCTCCCGCCCTTACTTCAAGCCAGTCCCCACCCCCACTGTCCAGTATGCTGCCTACCCTGTTCTTTCAGAGTCTTGGGCACTGTTCCCTGGCTTTTGCATGTGCGTGCCCCTTACCTGGGAATGTTTTCCTCCTTGACCCTCTCTCTCCTGAAGAGTTATGCTTAAATGCCACCTCCTCAAGAAGCCCTCCCCAATCATCCACTCAGGCAGCCCTGTAAATTCAGATTTCCCTAATTATTATCTATTTTTCCCATCATTGCAAACTCAGCGCCAGGAGAGGTGCTGCCATTATGGGTGCTGAGTCATTACAAACTGAATAAATGAATAATATATGTATAATAGACTTATACATGCATTAGACATATCTTCATCCATTCAGCCATATGTATGGAACCCCTATTATTAATGGCCAGGTACTAAGCTAGTTCCAGGTGATACACATTCAAGACAGTGCATGCTAAATACATGCACACGCTTTTCTTGCTTTCATTTCTTCTACTTCTGGAAGGCCTGCCCCAGAGTCAGAGAGACCTCAGAAATGGGCCACTTCCTAATTTCCACAGCAGTCCAGGAACTGTCAACCTCAGTGGAAATCTGGGGCCAGATAATTTTGTTGCGGGAGTTGCTCCTGCATTGTAAAAGCCAGCCAGTAGCACCTCCACCCAATCTGTCACAACCAAAAATATTTCCAGATAACTAGTGGCCTAGCCTGAACTAACTGGCTATCCTGGACCAGAACTCCAAGTCACCTGCATCTATGAGACCTCACCCTCTCCACAGAAACAAGCCCAGAATCTGGAAGCAGAATGAGAGTGCGAGAAAGGCTCCTGGCATGCTCCCACCTGAACATAAATAATGATGAGCACACAATGAAAACAGCCCATTCCACAAGGCCCCTAGGGACCAGGTCTGAGACACGGCAGAACACAGGCCACTCAGACTCCCAGAAGGAACGGCCCCATTCTGTCACACACTGAGTGTCCGCTGCTGCTTTACCACTGAGGCCTCTGGATCCTTTAACTCCACCCGAATTCTAGATAAAAATTACGCAACTACCCAATCACTGAATTGTCCTCACTTCCTGATAACATTCAACTCCTTCTTCATGGTTGCCAGATAAATCACAGGATGCCCAGTTAAATTTGAATTTCAGGTAAACAATGGGTAATTTTTTAGTATATGTATGTCCCAAATACTGCATATACTTATGCTATAGCTGAAATTCAAATTCAGATGAGTGTCCTGTATTTTTATTTGCTAAATCTGCAACCCTTCCTTCCTTGGAATTAACCAGCATAAGCCTAAATGCTATAATAAGCCCCTCCCAACTCCCACATACTGAGACCTCCCCCCCCTCCCCCTGCCGTAGTTCTTCTGGTGTGTTCTCCCGGGCTGCAGCTGGCCAGTAAATCTAATTCTGATGAAGTATGTATTGTTGCTGGTGTTTTAGAAGAACAATCCCCACTTTTTGAGGCAGGACACTGAGAGGCAGCCATCTGAAAGGGACTGCTGTGGTTGGCCAGAAGGGGGCACACTTGGAGCACCTGTGTGTGGGTAAATGGTCTCATCAGGTGTGAGAGGCTTAGGGAGGAGATTTTGCTTCAGTCTGTCACAGCTGAATCGCCCTGCCTCTAAGGATCTCCGGGAAAGCAGACAGAAAAAAAAATAGAGCATCTTATCAGCTGGTGGCAATAGCACCAAGGCTTACAGAGAATGGGTGACTGAAGTATGATGTCTGAACTAACTGGTGAAACCCAGGGTTCTTATGACTTGGATTAAATTTAGTTTTGAATCCTACCTTTAGGAATCCTGTGTGTGTGTGTGTGTGTGTGTGTGTGTGTGTGTGTGTGTGTGTCTTTGTCTCTCTCACTAACCTTTCCTCAGGACAATGAGCAACCTGAGGCCCACCCCCCATGGCAGCAGGAGACAGTATCCCACTTGAGTTTCTGCACCTCAGCCTAAGGTGAAATAACCGCATAGCCACTTCCCCCTGAAACCAGACAGAAGGATGCCGCAAAAGACCTCAGAGCTGCCCTCAAGACCTGGAGAAATAACTCATCACTCTCACCTCACAGCTCTCAGCATGACCCCTAACCCCTAATCCCTAACCCATGGTGTCTTGTGAATTTGCCCTATACAATCCGTAACCTACACGCCATTGGGGAGATGGGCCTTGAGCATTACCTTCCCGTTCTCCTGGGTGGTGCCATTCATCAGTAAAATAAGTTAGTGGGTTTTATTTCTTCACTGCGATGCTCAGTGCCCAGTGTTTGGCTCTGCTAGCGCTGGGTGGGCGAACTCTTTCTCTTCTAGAATACTGGTGCTCACAGCGCAGCTGGGACGGCCATATTACTCCATTTTCCAGGCAGGGACATGAAGCCAGGTCTAGAATGCAGACATTTCTATGCTTTTTGTGTTGTCCTGTTCACTCATAGAACAGTAGTTCTCAAACTTGAATCCCCTGGCAGGCTTGTTAAAACAGACCCGTGGGCCCCACCCCTGGAGTGTTCGATTCACTGCCTCTGGGGTGGAATCCAAGGATCTATATTTCTTAGAAAGTTCTTGGTGAAGCTGCTACTGGAAGCTGGCACCACACTTTGAGAACCACTGCTCTAGGCTGCCTTGCTAACAAGCTCTGGGTGATGCCAATGCTGGCCACCTAAAGATGACTTAATCATCTGTCTGACTTTCCCACCGGCTATTTTTATTGCCTTTTAGGACTTCAACCAGTTTTGATTTTAACTCAGCAAACTTGTCACAGAATGTCTAAGTCAACTACAAATACATTAATTGTCAAAGTGCTCTTTGAACTAGCTTTACACCTGTTTCCTGGTTTTGAATAAAGCCTGACAGCAGTTCATTCTAATTTATATGAGAGTCATATGTTTTAACTTTTTGAAAATTACACATTTGACACAGCTTCAACTCTACACTCCCTCCTGTGCATCCTCCGAATTATGAAAACTCAGAATTTCAACTAAACCAGGAGAAAATAGGTAGTTGAGAAGAACCAGAGGAATCTATTTCATTCCTGATTAAACAACAACAACGAAAAAGTTGCCTGAAGCAAGTGAGAATGTGTTGAGCCCCGATGGGCAACATGTGGTATCAGAAATGGATGGCCAAAATGTGCTGGGAAAACTACCCTATAAAATTATGAAATCCATTGCTTTTTTGGAAATAAGAACAGGAATTGTTGTCCAATAAGTTCATGGCATCCCTACAAAGTCATGCCCTAGAGCCTGATCTGTGTCTGGATGTGTTTGAGGAAGATGGTGAAAGAGATGCGTGCGTATCTGAAAAAAGCCAACCCCTCTCCCGAGAGCCGCTGTCCCCAGGGCCTCTCCAGAAGGGGTTTCCGGGGAGCTCTCCCTGGGAAAGGAGGAAAGGGTCAGAGCGGAACCCTCAGGAGGCCACGAGGGTGGGGGTTCCACAGGAGAGAGTCAGGCCAGGTCTGATTCTCATCCCTGCTATAAACTACCCAGCCTTGTCACATCAGCCTCCGGGGCCTCAGTTTCCCCATCTGTAAAGGGAGGAGGTTTAGACTCAACGTAAGCCTTTGCTGCCCAATACAGCAGCCACCAGCCTCATGTGGCTTCTGAGCACTAGAAATGGGGCTAGTCCGAACTGAGATGTGCTCAGTGTAAAATACGCACTGATTTTCAAAGGTGTGGTACAAAAAGTGCAAAATATCTAGTTAATATTTTTATATTTTATTACATGTTGACATGAAAATATTTTAGATATACTAGGTTAAATAAAACACATTATTTAAATCATTTTTACTTGATTTTTAAAAAATATATTTTTATTGATTCAGAGAGGAAGGGGGATATATATATATATATGTATATATATATATATATATATATATAGAGAGAGAGAGAGAGAGAGAGAGAGAAACATCAATGATGACAGAGAATCATTGATCGCTTGCCTCCTGCATGCTCCCTGCTGGGGATTGAGCCCCAAACCTGGGCTTGAACCCTGACTTGGAATCGAACTATGACTTCCTGGTTCATTTGTCGATGCTCAATCACTGAGCCACACCAGATAGGCTGTGTGTGTGTGTGTGTGTGTGTGTGTGTGTGTGTGTGTTTTTAATGTGGCTACTAGAACATTTAAAATGACATCTGTGGCTTACTTTGTAGTTCTGTGAGACAGCACTGCTAAGGCCTGTCCAACTGTAAGTGCCTAGGAAGTATCTAAGAAAAACTTATTTGTGGAAAACAAAAGATACACGAACATTGATGTGAGATATGCTTTGCAATACTATTATGAACTAGAGGCCTGGTGCATGAAATTCGTGCATGGGGAGTGGGGGGGGGGAGTCCCCTCAGCCCAGCCTGCGCCCTCTCCAATCCGGGACCCCTTGGGGGATGTCCGACTGCCAGCAGTCGGACATCCCTCTCACAATCCTGGACCACTGGCTCCTAATCGCTCACCTGCCTTCCTGCCTGGTCACCCCTAACTGACCCCCTGCCGGCCTAATCGCCATTCACTGCCTTTATGTGCTGGCCTGATCACCCCCAACTGCCCCCTCCCTGCTGTCCTGATCGCTCCTAACTGTCCCCCCCCCCCGCCAGTCTAGTCACCCCTTACTGCCCCCTCCCCCCCCCCCCCCCCGCTGGTCTGGTCACCCCATGCAGCCTGCTGTTCAGTCGTTTGGTCGTCCCTCACTAACCCCCCTGTTGGCCTGGTTGCCCCACGCAGCCTGCTTGTCCAGTTGTTTGGTTGTCTCTCACTAACCCCCATGCCAGCCTCGTCGTAGGCAGCCATCTTGTGAGGGTGTGAGGGTTAATTTGCATATTACCTCTTTATTATATAGGATAGCTATTGATATGTTAATTGTTCTAACCAAACCTCTAATCACCATTTTGTTTTCACTGCAAGGTGCTTTCCTGGTCATAGACTGGTACATGGTGCCTCCCTGGACACTTGGTATGGCATGTGACGTCTATTCACTGTTCAGGAGACAGGTAGGAGACCAAGGGCTCAATACTCACATCTATGACTTTTAAACATCCATGGATCCATGTAAAAATTTCTTCAACTAAATTATTGAGTAAAATGTGATTTGGGGTCCATCCATTATTTTTCAAGCCCCTGCCATCTCCATCCCATCACACAACAGTGAATTGCTGTCCGGGGCTGTGCATGCAGAGAAATGGCTCCTCATATAAAGAGCCGCCTGAAAACTCAGGTGCCAAAATCGCTGAGGCCTAAGATGTGCAATGGTGCCAGTTGTGGATGGCTGGAAATTTGCCTGCAGATTAAATTTTTGAAAGCACAATAACTTTTCAGATGCCAAGGAGAGACTGATAGTTACAGGACGTCTGTTGTGGTGAAGTGAATCATCACTCCTGGTTTATCTGTTTTGTGGAGTCAGATTTTAGCAATTAGGTTTCTTCAAATGAGCCGCACTTCTGTTCTTTATGGTGCCAGAGAGCTCTCCTCCGGCTTCTCTGAACCATGACCCAGGCTTTCCGTTTCTGAGAGACAGCCATGTTGAGCCTGTTACAAAAACTGTGCCCAGTGACCAGAACCTCCTCTCACTGAGCCTCTGCTGCTGAGCTGGGCCCTCGAACACCCCAGGTTGTATGTGAACCCACGCTCAGGTCACCTCCCCACTGAATGAGTGGTTTGGAGGCACAGGAGAGCAAGGTCCCTATAATCAAAACACATTTCTTCCTGGTCAGCTAAGACCAACCGTTTCCCTGTCACTGAGGCAAAGGGAGGCAGGAAGCAGGCACTCAGAGAGGCGGAATGCCACCAACCTGTAGGCTGAGGGCAGGCTCCCCAGCTCCTGGGAGAATTGGAATTGCTATGTGGATAAGCCCCACTGATCCTTCCTGGCATTGTTCTGTGCTATAAGGGGCTCAGGCATGTGGCAACAAAAAGATAAAACAAATCCCCTCATGGCAGAGTTCAGAGTTCAGAGTGCAAGTTTACTTCCTGGCTCTACATTGGGGCCACAGCTAAGCCTTCATACACAACATTTCTACCACAATTTAACCTTTAGACAAAAATAAAGGTAGACACCAGCTCCGCCATGAGAGCTCCATTGTCAGGGGATAAAATGGGTGTACCCCACCTGGAAGGGTAAGTGGGAGCCTGATGGGGAGGGGTGGAGGGTGAGAGAGAGGGGGCGGGTGGGCAAAGCCCAGAACGTGGGCATGAGCGTGTTTGGGCCACAGGAGCAGACCCACGAGGACGCTAGGAAGAAGAGCTGAGGAGAGGCGGAAGCACAGCCTGAAAGTCCTTGCAGGGGAAGAGTGAGACCTGGTGCGGGGCCCAGATGGAGCCCGAGTCTGCGGAGGTAACCTGATGGATGTCGTGGTTTGGGATAAAGCAAGCACACATGTTCGGGGACAGTGCAGATGGATCACGAGCATTGCCCATCGTGCCCACAAATGAAGGAATGAGAACCCAAGTAGGGAGGTGATGTAGGAAAGGGAGGACGGGTATAGATGTTGGAGACTTGAGGAGTATTTGCCAGCACTGGGCACCTGGGTGGTGTGGGCACAGGGGTAGCTTGGAGGAAGCTGTGGAGCTCAGGAAAAGGAGGGATCAAAGATTACTTTGAGCTTCTCTACCCTAGTGCAGGACCATCTAGAACTTTACCAGCCTAGGCCATGTTGTTCTCACACAATCCCTTTCACACAGCGCACCCTTGAAATATGACAGCAATAGGTGTCCACCCCCATTACTTAGGGGCAGGTAACGGGCTGCCTTGTCCAGGGCCTCACTGGCCTCCCCCGTGTGTTTTCACAGAGACTTTATAGTGCGGGAAGTTACTGTTTCCCACAGGTGGTGGAGGAAATTAACAATGGCGCTGGGAAGGACTCTGACGTGTTGGCCCAGCAGCACAGGATTTCTGTGGCCAGGGTTCCAGGATGTAATTCTACGTGAACAATAACCCTGGGCACTCTCATTACCCCAGAACGCTCAGACAATCAGTGCGTTATCCACCACTCTGTGTCCTGTGACTTATCTGAGTCATTTCCATGAGCCAGGACAGATGGGAAGCCACAAATCAAGGCTTGCTTCTAGTGGTTGGCAACTCCGGTTTAAATACACCAGAAACTGGATGCGGGGACATACTGATGTAAAAGAGGCCCAATGATTGCCTTTCAGTTATCTACGCTTCACACAAAATCGCAGGAGCCCTAATAAGCAAGAAAAGCATAACAAGCATGTGGAATTCAGCTGTGAGCCAAGAACGTGACCGAGAGTTTTCATGCTTTATGGTGGATGCGGAGAAGGACACTGCAGTAGCTGAAGAGTCTCTTCGAAACGTAGCCATACCACATCCCTGGGAAATACAGAGTCAATATCAGCTCTCCAACCAAAAGCCACTTCCTCAGGAAAGATTTCTCTGGGACCCTGCATTTATGTTATATAGTCTCAAAGTCCCTTATATTTCTCACACGAGGCACTGGTTTCTCTTATGATTTATTACTATGGGTTCAGTGTCATGATTATTAGATTAATATCTTTCTTGCTACCAGACTGAAACCTCGCTGAGGTCAGGGATGGCTTCTGGTTTTTCTCTCCCCTGTGCCATGTACAAGCCTGGCTAATCAAAAGCAGTCAACATTTAAAACATAAAAGCACGAGGAAGAAAAGAAGGCCCAGTGGGTCCCAGGATGTGCTGAGTGACAAACCATCTCAACAACTGAACTCCAGCATTTTTAAAATGAACCTCCAAGGAGCCAATATTAAATGTCCAAAGGGCAGTTTACTTCATCCTTGCAGATAATTACATGCCTAAATTATGAAATAATTGATAACTAATATCATTTATTTAAATTATGATTAATAATATTTTCCCATAATAACTAATTGTGGATTACCATTGTAAAGAATAACAATGGCTATAAAGAAGAGGAAAGAAAGGAAATACAGTTGACCTTTGAACAACATGGGGCTAAAGGGGCCGACCCTGAGCAGTCGAAAATCTGCATGTAATTGTTGACTCTACAGTTGAACCTTCGCATCTGCAGATTCAACCAACCTTGAATGGAAAACAGTATTTTCAATCCATTGTTGGGAAAGCCCTGGATACAAAGAGGTGACTATATTTATTGCAGAAAATCTGCATACAAGTGGACCTACACAGTCCAAACCCCTGTTATTCAAGGGTCAAATATCATTTACATGGAGCATCTAACAAATAAATTGAAGCTCTGCAAACAGAAACAAAACCAAGAACAAAACAGACAACCCCAACAGTGCAGGTCCCTTTGCCTACATTTTCCTCAAGGGCCTTCAACTCAGGAGAGAGACAAGTAGAGCTTGCCTCAGCAGGTTCCAGCAGGGCTCTCACCTCTTGCTTGACTCTTTCATAGGACACAGTCCAGAAATATAAAGTAATTACCTTTAACCTGCTTTTCTACTGAAAATTGGAAGAAAAAAAAAAAAAGAAAAAAAGATTTTCCTCAGGACTGTAGGAAAAACAGGGTCCAACAAGGCCCCTGCCTAAGGAATTTTCAAAGGCAAGTTTGACCATACTCAATGTTCTCATTTTGTCTTGAATTTAATATCTAACTACTATGTAAGAGTCAGCCCCACTACACTTCCTGAGCAGAAGGTGGTAATTATGAACTAGCCAGTATTTAGGCTGATGTAGGCAGTGCCTTGGGTTAAGGAGGGGGTTGGGTTCTTCCCTTCTAGCAGGAGGCAATAAATATCTCATCCTAAGACAGAATCCTGGAACTGGAGCTGAGTCAGGAGCCTGGTGGGTCTAGCGCCTGGTCTACAGGAGACTTGAGGAGCCCCTCGTTGGCCTCAGGATGGTAGATGTTATGCAAGTTTGATTCAAATTGAGTAAACTGCTTGAGAATTGCAAATGCTACATCCACATACCTTAACTATGAGGGCTGAGAATCGAGACCATCTGTGTCAACATAACTATTTCTTCCAGGATAGTCTTGCCCAGGAAGTTAAAGCTGTAAACCAATAAATAACTTCTCTGCTGCAGAAAATTTTTACAGAACAATCTGTCCTGGAAAATAGTTTGCTCACCTGGGAAAACAACTTGCATATAAGTGATGGTTTACTGCCAGGACTCAAGACCCTTGTCTTATCAACAAATCAACAAATGACAAGTGCTGGCGAGGATTCGGTGAAAAAGGAACCCCCGTGCACTGCTGGTGGGAATGCAGACTGGTGCAGCCACTGTGGAAAACAGTATGGTGTTTCCTCAAAAAACTAAAAATGGAACTCCCATTTGACCCAGTGATCCCACTTCTAGGAATATATCCCCAAAAAACAAACACCAATCAGAAAGGATACATGCACCCCAATGTTCATGGCAGCACAATTTACAATTGCTAAGATTTGGAAACAGCCTAAGTGCCCATCAGCAGATGAGTGGCTTAAAAAACTGTGGTAATACTACAATGCGGTACAAAAGAAGGAACTCCTACCATTTCCAACAGCATGGATGGAACTGGAGAGCATTATGCTAAGTGAAATAAGTCAGTTGGAAAAAAATAATTATCACATGAGCTCACTCATTTGTGGAATATAATGAACAACATAAACTGATGAACAAAAACAGATCCAGAGACAGAGAAGCATCGATCAGACCGTCAAACCTCAGAGGGAAGGCAGGGGAGGGTGGGGGGAAAGGGGAGAGATCAACCAAAGGACTTGTATGCATGCATATAAGCCTAACCAATGGACACAGACACCAGGGGGGTGAGGGCACGAGCAGGGGGGTGTGGGGGGCAATGGGGGGATAAGGATACATATGTAATACCTTAATCAATAAAGGGATTGTCTTTTTATACCCACCAATCCTGAACGATGATATCATAAACTTTGCTGAAACCCAATCACTTCTCTGCCTTGAAAAATACAGCTAAAAGGATGTGGATCTAGACCTGTACACCCTATCCACACACCTCCTGACCGCCCCTGGCTTAGACCCAACAGGACTATGTCCTGACCGTGTCCTCCCTTATCGAGGTCAGCTTCCTGACCTTAGCTTTCTTTTATCAACAGGCTCTTCCCATGGATTATATAGAGTCTCTGACACAATAAATCAGGTTTGGTCTCTTGGAAGCAGGACACATTTAAATGGGAGTTAATACATACTTACAACCCATTAGGGTGGGAAATCTAGTAAAATTGTCAGTTTTCCTCTGTTAATAAAGTTAAGAGGCCTCTATACCATTTCTCCTATTGAGGAAAGATCTGGTGTTTGAACACCTGCCTATGACAGATTTCAAATGCAAACTTTACCTTCATTTTTCTACTCTTTCACATGATTCTGTATTTTCCAAACGTTCTACAATTATGATGCTTTATTTTGAAGGTGGGCAGAAGGACACAGAGCAAAAGGCATAAGAAGGGAATTAACTTTCAAGTGTAAATTAGCAATGACCACCAAGTCTTAATTTAAAACACATACACACAGAGAGAATAGAAAACATCCATTTAGAGTCTCATCTCTTTAAGCTAGCAAGGTAATTGTATGGCACCGACATCAGTATGCATGTGGAGAAGTCGTACAATTTTAATCATGCTGCCTTGGTTCGCCCTTGTCTGACCATAAGAGACCTCTGGGGAGTTTGATAAAATACACCAGTAAATAACATTCCGTCTCTGCTTGTTGTTGTTCTTTTTTTTTTTTTTTTTTTAATGAGCACTAAGTGATTCATACAATCAAGCAAAGTGTAAAACCCAAGACCCAGGGCACTGATTCACTGGAATGCAAAGTCCAGCTTCCACTGTAAAACCATCCCGCTAAAAACTGGGCGGCTGGCAACCAAAGATCACCTCAACTGTCTTCCACAGGGTGGCAACTCTGGGTGCCTGGGTCCTGGGCCTGTCCCGAAGCTCACAAAAGCCCCAACTGCTGCCAAACCTGGTAACAGCTTGCAGCTGGGCCCAGGCACGCTCCCCCAGCCAGAGCTGGCTCAGAGAGCAGGCTTCCCCTGCAGCTTGCCGGGTCGCTGGAGAGCCTGCAGCTCCCCACGCAGCCCGCCAAAGGGAGCAAGCTGCAGCTTAGCGATCTCAATCAATTCCTTTACCTTAAAGAAACTTCCTCGCTTGTCCGGGCTGCGGGTACCCATGGTCCAGGATGACATTTCCTCCGGCGAGGCTCTACTGCACGCCGGGGACTCCTGAAGGTAGAGACATTTTTAATGGTTAGTCCAGCCTGTAGGAAATTCCTTTCTAAGCCACAGAACACTCACAACAACAGTCCTGCCAAGATCTTTTTCCATCAACAACATAGTGCCATTTATTTCCCACCAAAGCCCTTCCATCCCCTTTCAGGCTGGTTTCCTGCCTCCGACAGCACAGTTCCTAGACTCGGCCCCACCTCACTGCCCCACCTCCCCCTTTTCCAGCTGACGCAGGAGGTCTCTGGGACTACAGAACGCATAATGATGGCTTTGTGTTTGCTTGACCTCACGCACAAGTCCTAAAGGCACCAATGTTAGATGTCACTGTCCTCTGCCCCAAAGCTTATGGACTTAATGTGGCTGATCACAGAGGGGCATCGGAAGAACGAGGCTGTGCACGTCCCAAGAAACCCTGCTGGGATGGGATAAAGTCATCCTTAGTTCTACTAACCCTCTCCCCAAGGCAAGGTCAACACGAGGGCACTGGGAATAAGTCCTTCTATTTTCTCCTTAGACATCAAAGACTGGGATGAAATCCTATGTCCCTGTTTACCGAGGTTAACTTGTGTAAGCAACAGATGTAAACAGCATCATGCTAACCTAAGGTGGGGGTGCCCTTTGGTCCGTGGAGGGAAATTTAAAGGCGCGATATGATTCTGAATCATAACCCTGGGTATGTGAGCTCGGAATTTCCCTTATCTGAGCATTAAAACCCAATATGCTTTCCTCTCGGTCACAAAGCCTTCAATGTCCACTTGTGAGTATAACACACACACACACACACACACACACACCCAGGCAGCTGGCCCCCTGCCTGCCAGTGTGCATTGAGACCCGGGGAGCGTCCCCAAATCTTCCTTGCCCAGCGAGGCTGGACCTGCAGCAATTATAAAACCGCCCTCCCGCTCAAGATCCTGCCTGCTCACAAGGTGTAGCTGGTCCTATAACCACGAGCCACAGGTGGAGGGCCATAAAGGAAGTGTGTATTCAGTAAAAACATCTCTTGCGACATTAAGCTATAAAAAGGGGTTCAGCCATGGGGATGGAGTGGGAGACACCGAAGCCATGGTCGTGCTGCCCGTTTGCTGAGGCTATTTCATTATTAGCTGGGGACCGGAGAGCCAGCAGCACCAAGGGGACATTTCAACAAGCAGAAGAGCAGAATTCCTTTGCAGAGAACTGCGTCCCTGCGAGTGAGCGGCGCTCTTCGGAGAGAGGCTCATTTCAGCCCCACGCCTGGCCTCTCCGTCCACATGCAGAGTGCGCTGCAACCTGCGGGACTCCATCCAGGAAACACTAGGAATGTAGTGCACACCCACCCTACCTGCCAGAACGTTCACCTATTTCAGTCAATTCTCCATCGCTCGGTCACTTTAAAGGTTCGGTCGGAGGTGTCTTTCCCGTGTTTCTTTCCACTTGCAATCCCGCTGGATGCAGGCCAGTTTCCAAACACCTCCTTAGACGGGTGGCGAGCTCCCTCCCCCCTGCCATTCTGCTGACTCCAGAGGTTCAGGTCCTCAGGCTCAGCCATTTACTGGAGCCCCGGCCCCATGGCCTTTGAAGTCTATCACTGATTAACCAAGTCCACAGACTGGAGCGACTCCAGAAAGAAAACAGGGCCGTGTTCAGAACTAAGAGCGGAATGGGGACCGCGCTGTAACCGCTTCGACCCAGAAGCACACAAATACGAAAGTAAGACTTCTTGAAACCAAGCCGAATGGCTGTTAATTCCTTTCCTTTCAGACGTTTTCTCAGCAAGAGACCTGACATGGCACAGCAGTTAAGGAACGGCTCCGTGAGAGCCAAGACTTCATTCCTCAGCCAGACCTGCGTCTCTCTGTTCTGTTCAGAAATTTCCTGTATGCAAGCTCTTTCTGACGCGCCAGCCAGGCGGGAGATTTTGCCTATAGCGACGGAGCAGTTTGGATTCCAGAAGTTTATAGTTCAGGAAGCTGCCCGAAGAATGCGTGCCTGCACTTCAGCTTCAGCGATCCTCAATGAAACCTCCACTCTGGCCTCCGCGCGCCGCAGGCAGATCCATCACGTTTCTTTAAGAAGATGAAGGTCCCATCCACCCCTTCCTCCCAAGGCTATGCCCACATGGAGATGCCAGCAGGTGATAAGAACAGGCTGCCTAGTGCCACGGTAGGTCCTTCCCACAGAAGGAAATCCAAGTGGACTACAGATCACAGATTATTCTAATTGTTCAAAATAAGTTCTTAAAAGCCCCAAAGAAGTTTTGGATTACCGTCTTTCCTGTTGTAGCAATAGTTTCCTTCCCAAACCATAACCTCTGACACCTTGGCTCAATATGGGCAGAAATTTAATAGAATTTAAAACGATTACTTCTTCCCATTCGTGATTAACCCCCCCTCCCCGCCCCCCCCCCCCCCCCCCGCCTCAGCTGGTTCCCCCAGGGTTTACACCAGTAGTTTCATCCTAAAACCACCCCAGTATCAGGCCAGACTAAGAAACAGAAAAAAGTACCGTAGTTCGAGAGGCTGCAAAATTCCTCCCAAGTTAGCGGTGGGAGCGGCTGCTTTACCGGTTTCCCTGAAGTGGTAAAGCGGATTCTTGATACATCAGCCCAATACCTCCAATGGAGCATTCCAGATGCTAGCTAAAAGCTAGCAAAAAAAAGTCCTAATGGGACTACAGGACACTGCAAACATTTTGAAGCTGCCAAGCCTCTTCAATAACACCACTGAAGGAATGTAAACGAGCTGGTTGCTTCAGTTGCTAAAGGACAAAGGCAGGAAGTGATTCTACCTCCCTCTCCAGAAACACCAGGCTCTGCCGTCTGAGACCTCGCTGTGGCTTTGCAGGTGCCCCAAGAGCTACTGCTGAGGTGAAGGTCTGTCCTGAAATCTCAGCATAAAGGACTCGCTGAGTCACCTGGCCAGGCTCCAGGCGGCCCTGACTGCCTCTGAGCAAGGCCGTCCAAGGCTGACGCTCCAGCCCATTCTACAGAGAGCCCCCCGAAGATAGGCGCTGAGGCTCCGCTGCCTGGACCTTGGCTGCGGGCTGGCGAGCGGGGCTAGGAACATCGAGTGCCCACTTTCCAGTTTGCTGATCAATGGAGCTGAGTTGAGTCGCGGGCACTCCTCCAGCTTTAGCTCTCCCTGGCCACTGGCCAGATCTTGGAGAGATAGAGGGTCTGAGTTGTGTCCTCATCCTTCCTTCCTCTCCCCTTCCCTCCCCTCCACCCTGGATTTATTTAGTCCGACTATACCCTTCCTATTTTATTTGCCCCAGATCACAAGTGCAAATCCACGGAAGAAGCAGCCCTAACTTACCCTGGCATTCACCACTCCCAAGTTCAACTTAAAAGAAATGCCGCTCAGTCAAGTCATCTCCAACCGAGTTGCCCACAAAAGCTTTCTCATCACTACCTTTTTCCTTCTTTCTAGCGAGACAAAGTGAACTTCGGTTCTAAGCAAACAAGCTCTCATTATTATCATTACATTACAGCCAAATTACTGAAGTAGGAGAAAGTGACTCACCCCTGGGGACCTGTCAGGTCAAGGCCAATCCCAAGAAATACACTTCACCTTCTCCCCGGATGACGGCAGGTCTTCCTTCTTAAATGTTTTTTGTCTTTACTAAGAGGCAGAAGCAAGTGGGGCGTCTCTGTGTCTGGATCCAGGGCATGTCTCTGAATATTTTCATAATGTTCTATGTATTACCACAGCTTTCAGAAGTTGGACAGAAAAACTCTATTCCAGGCTCTGGTTTGACAATTCATATTATGTGAATTTTTACATTTTTCTTTTTATAAGTATCTTGCATCGCTACCCAGCACTGATTTTCAAAGTTTTTTTAATTAAAAGAAAAACAAAAACAGATCATGAAAACTCTTCAATCAAAAAGAGAAACTAATTTGTGGGAACTCACTAGCTGTGTTTTTAAAAAGAATTAGGAACAATGCTCAGCACCTTGATTTCTCCAAGAATAATCAAGAACAGTAATTTCAGTTGGAATGTACACTTCTTCGAGGTGGAATCCGCTTCTCCACTCTCTTTTTAAAAAATATATCTTTAGAGTTGAAAGTATTACAGATGTCCCCCTTTCCCCCCCATTTACCCGCTCCACCCCACCTCATCCCATCCCCAGTATTCTTGTTTCTTTTTTTAAGAAAGTGCTCAGAGGTGAAACTGTGCATGTCTGCTGTTGACAGGATTGGCCTGTAAATGGGGCTAATTCTGGTGGAGGTTCATCCCTTCCTTCCTTGAAAAACTCATGTCTCAGAGACGCTCACCCCATCCATGTGGCAGCAGCTCAGAGGTGCCAGGTACCGAGGGGTGGACACCGCCACCGCAGGTGGGCAACAGGTGGGCAGTTCTGCTGGCTAGAAATTCCTTCTTTTCTTGGATGGGCAACTACCTCTCTTCTCTTACCTCCCAATGCCCTCATTCTACCCCTTGGTACACAGGTGGTTCCTCTTCCACATCCCAGAAGACGTCCCTATTCCTCCCTTGAGTGGCAGCTTCTCGTGAGCGTGGTGCTGGCCTCAGGGTGGTGCCAGCCTCAGGGTGGTGCCCTCGGCCCATCAGGAACGGGGTTAACAAGGAAGAGCAGGGGGGTGGGGGGTAGGGGGGGCTGTTACCTTCAAAGCATCCTCGTTTGTCATTTCAAAAGTGTGTGTCATTTCAAACTCTCTCACTTGAAAGCTCCAGGTGGTAAGTGGTCACACACCCTGCACATGTGACTGGAGGAATACAATGAAGACGCTTCCTAAACCATATTGGCTCTTTTGACCCAAAGGACAACCTGGACAGGAAGCTACACACTTCTTCCTGTTTCTACTTGTCGACCCGTGAGCACTTGAGTTTAGAGCTTTCTTTTCCAAGGCTCCCTGGCTATATTGGTGGTTAATTTAAAGAGAGACTCTGGGAATAGTTTATTATCCAGGGTGTATTTTACACTGAGCACATCTCAGTTCAGACTAGCCACATTTCAAGTGCTCAGTAGCCACATGTGGCTGGTGGCTGCTGTTTTGGACAGAAAGGCTTATATTGAGTCTAAACCTTCTCCATTTACAGATGGAGAAACTGAGGCCCAGGAGGCTGACGTGACAAGGGTGGGTAGTTTTTAGCAGGGATGAGAATCAGACCTGGCCTGACTCTCTCCTGTGGAACCCCCACCCTCGTGGCCTCCTGAGGGTTCCGCTCTGACCCTTTCCTCCTTTTCCAGGAAACCCCTGCTGATCTGCGTCCCGGAGGTGTTTGTCGCAGATGCTGAAAGACATGCCTGTGTATCCAAAAAAGGCCACCCACTCCTCCAGAGAGTCACTGTCCCCACGGCCTCTTCATTAATATTTTTTGTTTGGTTAACCAACAGCCTATGTCAGTGGTCGGCAAACTGCGGCTTGCGAGCCACATGCGGCTCTTTGGCCCCTTGAGTGTGGCTCTTCCACAAAATATCACGGCCTGGGCGAGTCTATTTTGAAGAAGTGGCGTTAGAAGAAGTTTAAGTTTAAAAATTTGGCTCTCAAAAGAAATTTCAATCGTTGTACTATTGATATTTGGCTCTGTTGACTAATGAGTTTGCCGACCACTGGCCTATGTCATTAATGGAGCAAAGAATAAGAACGTACACAAAGTCCAAATGGCTACATAAATATGTTCTGTTTAAGAGGGTAGATCTCATGCTAAGTGTTCTTACCACAATAAATAAAATAAAATAAAATAAAATAAAATAAAATAAAATAAAATAAAAGTCCTAGGCCAAAATGTCATGACAACCACCTCTATGAGGAACAAAAGGAGCATCATTCCTATATAATAAACTAGCCTCCTAGGGCATATGTTGCCTGGAATTTCATGCACTAATTTGCTACTTTTTCCTTCCCTTTTAGTCTTGCCTTTTAATATGTTCCTATCTTTCCAAACTTTCCACTTCACCATTAGGATATTTACCCACCCCTTCAATCAGGAAATGCCAAAAAATGTTTAACAACTGGCTTTCTGGAGAGTAAAAGCCCAAAGTTTTAGCATCTGTCTATTTTGTGGTGTAAACACTCCCATCATGGGCAATTTCAAATTACCGAGGTGACATCAACAGGCTTGCAGAGTTCATGAAAATGTATCAATCAGCTGTAGTGAGCAGGGAGAACGGACTCCAGCTCACCACTGCATTTCATTCACCCATTCTAAACCACAAGGTCTCTGAAGAGGTTGCTTTTATTTGATTCTTCATACACTGAAGTAATAAAAAGATAATAAAAGCAAGAAACTAGATCTCAAGACCGAAACCAGTACTTTATCCATGAAACCACATTGTTTGTCCCCAGTAAGATGTGAAATATTTCTGGCTAGCATCTTAACCAAGTTAGATGACGCCATCAGGGCAACTGGAAGGAAGATGTATGTTCAGTCTGTTACTTCAGACTTAGTAGGCTCCCTTTCATTAGAAGCTGAAGAGAATAAAAGATCCTCCTTTAGCCAACCAGACATTAGGGATCCTATATGCCTTATCAGAGTAGTATCTGCAATGCCTTACACAGTACCTGTGCATATGTGCTCAATGAAAGTTGACTGGATAAGTAAGTGCATGAGATTTTACAGAGAGTCATCTAGGTTGAAAGGAGTTTTTTTGTTTGTTTTTTAATTCTTTATTGTTTAAAGTATTACGTAAGTCTCCCCCCCCCCCCCCCCCCCCATTGAACTCTCCCTGGCCACTCCAATCCCCCAGCACGTGCCTGTCTGTGTCCATTGGTTTTGCTCATATGCATGCATATAAGTCCTTTGGTTGATCTCTTACCACCTCCCCTCCCCTGCCTTCCCTCTGAGGTTGGACGGCTGTTCGATGCTTCTATGTCTCTGGCTCTATTTTTGTTCATCAGTTTATGTCGTTCATTATATTCCACAAATGAGTGAGATCAAGTGATATTTATCTTTCTCTGACTGTTTATTTTGCTTAGCATAATGCTCTCCAGGTCCATACATGCTGTTGCAAATGGTAAGAGTTCTTTCTTTTTTACAGCAGCGTAGTATTCCATCAAGGAATGGCTTCCTCAAAGCATCAGATGACAGAAAGAACCAGAGCTTCAAGAATGACAAAATAAGATCAAATACCATGCTAGAAAACCATTTTTTATACTACTTTGAAATACACGTTCTCTCGGTGGCTGGATTTTCCCTACGGAGTCTGTGATCTGGAGGCCTTTCCTTTCTCTATAGCACACAGACCCACTTTGCTCTCTACAAGTCCGTAGCTGTCCTGTTTCTCAGCTCTTTCATTTATGCACAAATCAGAATTCTAGAAAGGTTTCCAGGTCTGTTTCCAAGCCATCACATTTTCATTAGAGACCACAAAACAAAAAAATCCATCAGACAGAGGCAAAACTCCCAATGAAATATACCTGGCCGAGCAAATGGACTTTGTGTGTTTGTGCATGTGCTTGCATTTGTGTGTTATGGGGGATAGGCAGAGCCTTAAAATTCCCATTCCTGCTCGTAAGAAGTGGGCTGGAGAACAATGAAACAGTTGGGCCTCCTCTGAAGAACACCTTCTAAGCTACAGATTCCATGTGGGACAGTCAGTAAAACCACATGATCCAATATCAAAATAGCAAAATGCAATACCTTCTATAAGAAGTAAATGCCCTATTAACATGCATTACTATCTTGCAGCCAGAACCCAGAAATTATCAAGGGAGATGCATTAAGAAAGAAACAGCTGATCTCCAAGAAACTTGAATACTTAATGTGTCCACAAAAGAGTCAGAGAGACCCACACAGCTCACTGAGGCTTTCAGGGATATCTGCTGCCATCACCAAAAAGGTGGGTTTTGTGCCCAAAAGTTGTGACTCGGGAGTTCAGGCATGTTTAAAAGTCGTTCTTTGTTGACCAATGGCATTCATATCTTTTTCTGGGAGAGTCAAGTACATATGATTGGGGTATTTCACAAATCCAGTTTCATACTCAATTTTGCGCAAGCTACAACTAAACCAATAGTTTCTGCAAGGCTCTGCAGATTCTCTTTGACTTGGTGTTTTCCTCTCTGTCTGCCCACCCCCTCCTATCCTCTGGGGCAGGTGTCTGACGCACAGTTATGGTAGGGAGGCCAGACAGGGAAGGCACCGTTAGGATCAAGGCCAAGGAGCGGGGGAGACAGCAGGGTCAGCCCTTTTCCACCAGGAGTATCTAAGGGTGAGTATAAACTCACATCTGAGGGAGACTGCTCAGGTCATAAAGATAGCCGTGGGATGAGACTTCTGAAAAAAGAAGGGCAAAGACATATGGTCAGTGGATCCATAGATGGATGCTCTGAGTGGACAGGGGGACTTGACTTCTCTGGGCTCTCCTGCCTCCCATGGGGATGCTGGATGGACACTGATATTTTCAGGGTCTGAAGCAAGAAGACAAAGGGAGGATCTGGCTACGAGCTGTGGACAAAAGGGGCCACATGCTAACCTGACAAGCTCAGGGGAGGCCTGCATGGCGGTCTTGCAAACTCAGAGACCTAAAGTAACCACAAAGGATGGTCTGAAATTAAACTTTAACTAAAAGCAGTTATGGTGGGTAATTACATCCTAGGCCAGTATCTTCACTGACAAGGTCAACCTTTACCTTAACTGAGCCTATCTGTCTTTTTGCATCTATAATAACATACCTTTTGAAATGTCTGGGTAACTTGTAACTTCCCTTTTTTTGGACCCCTTGGGGTACAACCTAATGTGCTGGGTGCCAAGTCAGATACCACAAATTCCTTCATTATCATGTTAATTGTTCCTGCACCCACCTAAGTATGTGTCTACCATTTTACTTTTTATCCAATCCCAGGGGTTTCCCCACTTTGCTTTCTCCCACCTCTTTAGTTTGTCACCAATGGATTTCATGTAACCCACCTACATCCCTTTCCTTTGATTGTAATGTATAAATACAGATGTAACCCGCCATTCTCTGGAGCATTATCTTAATTCATTGAGGTTCTGCTTCCCAGCATATGTCGACAGTTTGGCTCAAATAAACTCACAAAATTCTTTACAGGTTTCAATGTTTTTTTACGTTAACATTACTTGGCGTAGTCGGCAGGATTCCAAAGAGGCTCACCCAGGACCATCCCTTGGACTTGGACTTGGTGCTAGGATCCAGCAAAGGGCCCATTGAGCCCGCTGGTTCTCCGCCCATTTTGTGAACTTGGGTGAGTTGTCTCTTTGATCCAGGACCTTCCCTTGCTTGGTAGAGGGTCTGACTTTATTTGAGCTGTGTTTTAAAATCCTCAAGGTGGAACCAGGGTTTACAGAACCCAGGTTAAGGGTTGACAGAACCCAGGCTAAGGCGGGAGTGGAGGGAAAAAAAAAATGTGTGGCTGGTTTTGATTTTGGCTTTTCAATTGGAATTGGTGAGAGTCTGAGCAAAAATAACCTTCGCCATATAAATGAGCTGAACTCATTCAGCTCTGAAGATAAAGGGGCACATCCTCCCTCCAGTCCGATTCTGGGGTGTTCTTAGGTGACTAAGAATCTTTGTGGAAGTGTCAGAAATGCAGGAGCCCCATAGGGAAATCCCAATGCAACTGTAATTAACTAAATAGCTCATCTAGGGGGCCACCATAAGGCTTGGTCTGCCCGGGCCCCGAACCTTTCCTGTGGTTTTAGACAGCTGGAGAGAAACTGAGGCCACACTTGACCCACTACATAACATGTCTAGAAAGTTTTCTCAGACTACAGATATATATATAAAAAAAAATTAACATGGGAAATTGTGCCTCCAAGGCCAGAAGCTCCCAAAAGCCCAGCCCTAATTTAAGATTCCTGATAGGAAGCCTTTACTTGCAAGTACTTTACAAAAATGGGAAGATTTAACTAGAAAATATTAACAGAGAAATGACCAAAATGCAGTTTGTTTTGGGTACCTACATTAATATTTTGCATGCAGAAATTAGAAAATGCTGGCTCTGAAATTAAACTGAATGACTATATGGGAAGCATATCTTGATTTGGAAATTAGAAGCTTCTAAGGAAAAGCATAAAAAAATTCTTCCAAAAGAATGGAAATTAATAAAAAGTTTTAGAGATGGTCTCAGAACTATTCTGAAGTTAAAAAATGCCTACACCCCATTTTCCCTCCTGTAGGAAGCATGCCTCTGATTTATCTCCATAGAAAAAAACAGTAGGTGGCCAGGCCATTACTGAATTTCCCCAAAGCAAACAGGAGTGGGGGTTGGGAGACATGTGGCCAATGGCACATGTCCTAGGAAGACTCCCCTAGACAAAAGGAGGTAGAGGCAACATTTTTTAAATAGTCCATTGGGAGAATGCTGAGGTTCTAGAGAGGGGCAGTTCCCGAACCAGGGACAAAAGACATTGCTTTGATAATTTTTAATGACGGACATTCTCTGGTGTAAACTTTTAGTGTGTTCTGCGCACCTGTGTAAGAGTGTTGTTTTGTGTCTCTTTGTTTAATTTGTTTAAAGAGGAAGCAAGTCCCGCTTTGGGGAAGCCCAGTTATGTGTGGTGAGGTTGAAAGCATAAAAGAGATTGCAGGAACGTCCCAGCAGCTGCCAAGAATTCTTAATCTTGGGGGCTCTTCTTGCTCTCCCTCTCAGGGTTCAGCCACCAGAAACAGCTAGTGAAATTTCCGTCTGTGTGTCTGCAATGTAATTTTGGCTTTCTATCTTTTAGGAATTTTGGTTTGCTCTTCCCTTGTTTATGAATATAGGGACAAAGATTATAGGGGGAAGTAGGGATTACAGGCATGGGGAAGTGAACTATACAGGCTGGGTTGGGCAACAAGGTTAATGCTTCCATAATAATGTACAGTTTTTGAATAAGAATGGACCGCATTCCAAGGTTGACTCCAAGGTCCCGGGGGCATATGACTCCCAGCCACGTTAGTATGTCCTTTCTTGGAACAAAAAGGGCAATCATGGTTAACAGCATAATTAATATTTCCCAAAACCACAACTAGTCCCCAATGTTCTATTTTTCCCCCATAGCACTGGGAGGAACAGATCTATAGAAGTACCCTCTTGCAGTGAAAGGGGGAGGAGACACTCCTGTTTTGTAAAGGAAAGTAAAATAGTACTTTCACATGAAAGCCACTGAAGGCTGCTGAGTTATCCCTGTTACAAAATTGGTCAAGAAAATGCTTTAGGTAATAATTGGCTTTAAAATCTCAAAGTTATTAAGGCAAAATATATATAACTAAAATAAAAAGTATATGATAAAAACATCTTTTATATGCCTAAACATAGTTTTCCAAAGACTTTGGTAACTTAAAACTTTGAAGTTTGCTGAATTAAATAATAAAAATTATTAAATATCTAGGTATTTTGAAATAACGGAATACTGAAATATTAATCTGAGTTTGCCTCGTATTAAAAATCTAGAGGATAAATTTAAATCTATTAATTAAATAAGTCTTATATTTTATTTGAAATATATCCTTAAAAATGTGAAAATATTACTAATCTGAGAAATGCTAAGTATTTAACTTGCCACCTAAACATTTGAGGCTTCTAAGAGTTAAAAGTTCAAACTAAGTTGGGAGAAATTATATGGTTGTGATAATAAAATGCATGAAGTATGGAAATTCATTTTTGAGGAAAATAATTCTTGTGTTCTCTCTGGAAAAATTAGTTCAAAATATATTATAGTCTTTATGTTTATGTGTGTCTGTGTTTTACATGTGGTAAAACTTCAACCTAGGATATTATATTTTATTGGCCTGAAAAAAAAAGGGATTAATTCTATAGTCCAAACCAAAATTTTAATATTAAAACCGGTTTAAACTTAATTGATGTCTTTTAGAATAATTACAAAGAGTGTGTAATATAATCTTTGGATGGTGTATATTTGACAGTCTTTCCAAGTTAAATTTCAAGACTTTAACCGAAAAATAGCTTTGGGATATTCCTAGGGCCCTGGGATGACTCAAGGATTTATTCTCTCTTCTTAAAAGTATTTTTGAACTAAATTAGGCCAATTTAATATATTTGACATTACATGGGAAGCTTTGTCAAATAAAAATTAATAACTATGTTCTACTTATATACATACATTTTGTTAAAATGAATGTTATAGGCATTTCAGTCTGCTTCAGAAAGGAACTTGCAGCAAAGATTCAGAGCCAAGTTCAAACAGGAAACTTTCAGGGGGGGTAGCATGTGTCCAGTCAGGGACACCAGGCAAGCCAAGAGTGATGATTCTCTGTGGAGGCGTCTGCCAGTGATACTCTGGGTATTTGCGTTTCACATATTGGGAGTTTATGAATTATTTTCAATGCTCAATACACTGTTTGCAATAAGCCATATGTCTCATTTTAAAACCTTACATATTATTTATTCTTTATTAGAGGTCTGGTGCACGAAAATTCGTGCACTCGGGTGGGGGGGGTCCCTTAGCCCAGCCTGCACCCTCTCACAGTCCAGGAGCCCTTGGGGGATGTCCACCTGCCAGCTTAAGCCCGCTCCCAGGGGGATTGGGCTTAAGCTGGCAGTCAGACATCCTTCTGGCAGCCCGGGAGCCCTTGGGGGATGTCTGACTGTGGCTTAGGCCCGCTCCCTAGGGGGACATCCTAGCACTGCTGCAGAGGCGGGAGAAGCTCCCGCCACCGCCACTGTGCTCAAAGCTGTCAGCCTGGCTTGTGGCTGAGCAGAGCTCCCCCTGTGGAAGCGCACTGACCACTAGGGGCAGCTCCTGTGTTGAGTGTCTTCCCTCTGGTGGTCAGTGCATGTCATAGCAACCGGTCATTCCTGGTCGTTCTGCTGTTAGGGTCAATTTGCAGATTATCCTTTTATTATATAGGACTAGAGGCCCGGTGCACGAAATTCGTGCACAGGGGGAGGGTGTCCCTCAGCCGAGCCTGCACCCTCTCCAATATGGGACCCCTTGAGGAATGTCCAACCACCTATTTAGGCCTGATCCCGTTGGGTATCCCGTTGGGATCGGGCCTAAACAGGCAGTTGGACATCCCTCTCACAATCCAGGACTGCTAGCTCCTCTTGCCTGCCTCTGCCTGATTGCCCCTAACCGCTTCTGCCTGCCTGCCTGATCACCCCCTAACCACTCCCCTGCCAGCCTGATCAATGCCTAACTGCTCCCCAGCCGGCCTGATTGCCCCTAACTGCCCTCCCCTGCAGGCCTGGTCATCCCTAACTGCCCTCCTCTGCCAGTCTGGTCACCCCTAACTGTCCTCCCCTGCATGCCTGGTTGCCCCCAACTGCCCTCCCCTGCTGGCCCAGTCACCCCTAACTGCCCTCCCCTGCTGGCCTGGTCACACCTAACTGCCCTACCCTGCAGGCCTGCCTCCCCCAACTGCCCTCCCTTGCTGGCCTGGTCTCCACCAACTGCCCTCCTCTGCTGGCCTGGTCACCCCTAACTGCCCACAACTGCCCTCCCTTGCAGGCCATCTTGTGTCCACATGGGGGCAGCCATCTTGTGTCTTGGAGTGACAGTCAATTTGCATATTACTCTTTTATTAGATAGGATATGCTGAAATTATAATTGAATCTAAAAGTATACAAATTTTATATTATTCTCTATGTCATTTTATAGGAATTATTATTTAGCAAGAAATTAGTTGTCTTGGAATGTTACATTTTATAGAAAAGCAAAGTGTTTTTTTTAATCAAATCTATAACCATACCACTTTAAAATTTTGTCATTCATGGACAGCTTTACTCTGATGCATTTGTAGGAATATTATATGTTTAAAAAAATCCATGAAAAGGACTCTGACTTACTCTAAATTGCAGGCTTCTAAGCAGGTCATATCTTTGAACTGGATGAAAATTTATAGAACTTCAAGAAATAACTGAATTAAAAAAAACTACTGGCAAATAATCAGAATAAACAAAAATAATTATATGGAACTAAATGAATTGAGAATAATTATTATGACTCTATTTAAAATATTGTTGACTTTTAAATCTTTTGTTTCCCAAATATAAGGAAAGTAAAAAGCAGACATTGTGCATTGTAGGAACTAACAAATTAGTAACATTCATTTCACAGTACTCCCAGGAGACAAAAATTCAAAGGCTACGATAACTCCGAGACTTTTGTCTATTGGGAAATACATTAATGAAAGACTCTCTCCAACAGTGTTAAAGGGACCTTACCTTATCAGGTACCTAACCATGAATGGACATTTGCCCCGTCTCTGACACTCGCCTTCATCTCAAGGATGAGAAACCGCCAACTATGGAGGAGGTAGACAGCCATCCCAAGACATCAAGGCCTGTATACTCACAAATTAATGCTGCTCAAACCTTGTTCTTATATCACCTAATTGTTACTGATTGAATGTATATAAAAATAATTTTTATACTGCCATTATCCTCCTAATGGTTTTCTAGTTGAAACAATATCTGTCTCTCTAAACCCCTTTCCCTATTAGACATAAAAAATTTCCTACCTACTAGACAGTGATATCCTAATTATCACCTATGATAATTAAGTTAATGTTTTGGGGGTTTATTTTGGCCACACACTGGTGGTCTTCTACTATCAATTTAAGCTTTGGTACAGTTTTTAGGCTATATGTATTATGAAGGACCTACCTTGGACAAACCTCTCCAAGAACACTTCCCTAATAATTCCCCTGTCAGAATAATATATAAATCTAATTTAAATGAGTATTTTAGATGAATATTGTCTAAATATAGGAATGGATAAAATTAACTGCCCAGAAGAAAAATTAGAATTTCTGGATAATAGCAAATACTTGTTTTCCCTCAGATCCCTCTTTATCTAATAATAGACATTCTCTATTCCTAATCAGTGTTACTGGTTTATTATTGTTACTTTTATTCCTGGTATGTAAATGTTATACTAGATGCAGAAAAACAAAACTTAACAAACAGCAAATCATGGTGGCTCAAAAATTAGAAATAATCCAGAATACTTTTTAACAAGGACACATAGGATCTGACTGCCTCCCATTTACCTGCCCCTTTTGAATAATAATAATTCGACCTTAAATGCCATCTAAGGTTATGGTCTTGCCCCATCCCCAGTGGTCCACCTGTTAAGTAAGACATGCTGACACTGAGACATCCTAGGAATAAGCCTTCCTAGCACCGTGGGACTCCATTATCCAACCAAAAGGTTGGTCATCAAGGCATCCTTTGGATTGATTTATGACCAAAAGGGGAGGTGTGTGGACTAAAGGGGCCACATGCTAACCCAACAAGCTCAGGGAAGGCCTGCATGGCGGTCTTGCAAACTCAGAGACCTAAAATAACCACAAAGGATGGTCTGAAATTAAACTTTAACTAAAAGCAGTCATAGTGGGTTGTTACATCCTAGGCCTGTATCTTCACTGACAAGGTCAACCTTTACCTTAACTGAGCCTATCTGTCTTTTTGCATCTATGATAACATACCCTTTGAAATGTCTGGGTAACCTGTAACTTCCCTTTTTCTGGACCCCTTGGGGTACAACCTAATGTGCTGGGTGCCAGGACAGATACCACAAATTCCTTCATTATCATGTTAATTGTTCCTGCACCCACCTAAGTATGTGTCTATCATTTTACTTTTTATCCAATCCCAGGGGTTTCCCCGCTTTGCTTTCTCCCACCTCTCTAGTCTATCACCAATGAATTTCATTGTAACCCACCTACGTCCCTTTCCTTTGATTGTAATGTATAAATACAGATGTAACCCTCCATTCTCTGGAGCATTATCTCCATTCATTGAGGTTCTGCTTCCCAGCATATGTCGACAGTTTGGCTCAAATAAACTCACAAAATTCTTTACAGGTTTCAATGGTTTTTTACGTTAACAGAGCTAGTTAACTAAATATGTTCTAGTCTCCTACCATAACAAATGTACCTTCATAAGGGTCTGGGAGGCCCAATTTCAATTTAAAATATTCAGACTCTTCAGTGTTCTGTGCTGTGCTCGTCAGTGTTCTGATTCTGAACTTGCCCCATGGCTTCACCCTTCTCTTCCCTCCAGCAGCTCTGTGGCCGCCCCAGCCTTCATATCCAAGCCCTCCCTCCCAAACCTTCCAGCCTGTGTAGCCAGGGCAAGCAGGTTTGGACATGTGGGCAGATTCCAGAGTGTGTGACTCTGGAGCGAGACGGGGAGGAGAACATGGGGTTCCAGGTTGGCACTGACTTCTCTTTCCATGGGAGAGCTGACGCTGAAGTGGGACAAAGTCCATAGCCTAGGCCCGTGGTCGGCAAACTCAATAGTCAACAGAGCCAAATATCAACAGTACAACGATTGAAATTTCTTTTGAGAGCCAAATTTTTTAAACTTAAACTTCTTCTAACGTCACTTCTTCAAAATAGACTCGCCCAGGCCGTGGTATTTTGTGGAAGAGCCACACTCAAGGGGCCAAAGAGCCGCATGTGGCTCGCAGCCGCAGTTTGCCGACCACGGGCCTAGGCAAAGGTCCCTCTTACCCGGATCTTAGGGTGCTACTGGGTGAGCAGGCTGGATTATCTTAGGGCTCTCGAGAGAATGGACAGAGCTTCCACCACCGCTTTTGTTCTTTTCCCAGCCTCATCAATCTTGCTTTGCCTGAGTGTAAGGTTTAGTCTCTAGAGGCCCTGATTACACTCCTATGGCACTTGGAGAAAACAGATGGGCTTGTAGTCAACAGCATCCTGATTTTGTTATTGCTCTTCAGTCCAGTTTAAGAGGTCATGCTCTCTCCTTTAAAGCACCCTAGCTACGGTGCCCCTCCCTCCACCTCCTCTCCGGCTTTGGCTATTCTAAAACACCACAGCCCCCTTCAGAATGGACCCACCCTCTTAGACCTCCTCCTCCAACCCTCTCTTAATCCTAAACCAGCTGCTTTCCCTCCCAGCATCTTCCTCATCTTGGAGAGCAAACCACACCCAGTAAGCATTGAAAAATACCCTAGCCCCGTGTCTGAGATCAAGCCCCTCCTATGCACACTTGCTTTGGGTGACCCTCTTTCATTAGCTTCTATTGACCTAGAGCAGTGGTCGGCAAACTCATTAGTCAACAGAGCGGCAAACCGCGGCTCGAGAGTCGCATGTGGCTCGTGAGCCGCGGTTTGGCGGCCACTGATCTAGAGGTACTGCAGACAATATAAAAGCAGACCGCATGCCTGAGCATCACCCTCAAATGATTATCTTGCAAAAACAAAACGCCCCTCTCTTTGGGTGGCTATACTACATTTCCAGCAAAGAGGAAGATTAGAGGTTAGGGAAGATTAGAGGTTAACGCTTTCATCTTCCCGAAGACCTTACCCTCTTGTTCTCCTCCAGAAGGGTGAGCGTTTTTGTTAAACCAGGAAAGAGAGTTGTCTGTTTCAATACTGGGCCAAACCAACCTTCTCACAGTCCCCAGTGGCGTAACCCAAATGGGGGTGGGAAGGTGTCTGGATATAAGAGAGCTAACGCCTCACTCCTCTGGGCCCTCACTCCTGGGGACAGCGACCCAGTTGGCATAGGGTGCTTTGATTTACAAAGGGCTTTTCTCCATATAGCCCCATTTCACCTGCCTGCTGTGGCATCACAGGCTACCTGGCACCCCTGTCTGCACACACGAGGCTCCCCTACAGCTGGAAGCTTCTATTTTAACCAAGGTTTTCTCCACAGACCCTGTTCTCAATTAGGCCTTTTCCTTCCTGCCCCATTTCAGATTACTTTCTATCCCTGTATTATTTCATCGAAGTGTACAAAGAGAGTAGACAGAAGTCAAATTCATTCCGTTGGCAGGCTGTGCATGATGTCTGGATTGCAACTATTTATTTTGTCTGATTCCAATGTAAAGAAACACCAACAACAAGCAAAACAAAACTCGGTGTTTGTGGCATCCTCTTCTACCTCCTTTTCTAAACTCAGAAATATATGTCTATAAAAAAAAAAAAGTACAAAAAGAAGCCCACATTTTTGGTTTCTTCCTCTCAAAGGTAGCTTCGAATGCTGACTTTCCACTTAACATTCCGTTCCCCTGAAGTCCTTGCTCTCCCGTTAATGACAACACCAGAGTCTTCCTGTTCAAATGTCTCTCATCTTCCTTCCCATTCTCCACGTCCACCCAGGCCTCGGAAGACCGCAGCCCTAATGGTTTCAGCAGCTCCCAACGTCCGAGCATCCCCACCCAGTTTCAGCTCCATTCCGTCCTGCAGGCCACACCAACGGTCCTTCCCCAGCATCCTGCTGCCCGGCTCACACCCCATTTCTTAGTATTTAATACTTATTTGCTCTGGTGGGGTATCCAGGGCCCCTTTATGATCTGTTTCCAACCCAATACTGCAATCTCAGCGGTGATGTGCGTGTAGACTGGCTCTGCCTCCTCCGGAATAGAGATCCCACAAACGTGGAGGCAGAGAGCATCCCCACTGGCACCCCCCGTCCCTCGCTGAGTATTTTCACACGTGACATGCGCATGCTTGTCGCTCCTCCCGGCCACACTGCCAAAATGCGGACCAGAGTGGAAGGTGGCCGGAGTTGGCAGTGCCGGGCAGGTGAGATCTGAAGGCATCATGCACTGTGCAACTGCTACTTATGAGCAATTGTGGCTTGTCTCACCTTGACCCAGTTCCCTCAGCTCTCAGGTGGGGAGCTCTGAGGTGCTTGTTCTCCTAGGCGTCCCCAGGGAGATTAGGCTCCAGACACCCCAGGGAGGGCTGCCTTTCCTTCCCCACTTCCCCACTCTCCTACCAATCTCCCCCCAAAACTATCTGCACTTGACTTCTTACCTCAAGGTCTGCTTCTGGAGCCCACAAACCCAGGCAATCACACACACACACACACACACACACACACACACACACACACACACACACACACACTCACACACACACACGTGCTTGATAACGAACTTCAATAGCTGCGTCGCCCTGCCTGTCTCCCGTCCGCTTTCCTCCTGGCTTCCCCTGAGATCACCTCCCAGTAAATAAATACTTGGACTTGAATCTGTGCCTCAGAGTCTGGCTCACGACTTCTCTTAGGAATCCTGGTCAACTGCTACTGAATTTACAGTGAATGGAAACATATTTTTTTTGCCAGAAAAAAAGCAAACAAACATATTTTGAATGAATATTTCTGTGTCCTTGTAAACAACCACCATCCTTTGTGAGTGTAACTAACAGTATCCAGTAAAGAGTGATAAAAAAAATAATTGAAAGGAAAGACTTTTTTTGCAAATTGTTGCAAATTTGCAAAGAAGTTAAAATGTTATGTTACCTTCAGTGCAAGTAATGACCCTATTTTGAACAGAGGATGCAATTTCTATTTATAAAGAATCTTTTCTTGGGTTCTAGCCCTAACAAGATACATTTAAAGACCAAGAAGTGTTACCAACTGATTAGTCTTCTTAGGATACGCATGCCCTTTGGTTCAGCTCTGCTCCCATCTGACCACAAAGAAAGCTTTTAAGAAACCCCTCTTATTTTTCTCATTATAATCCCTTGCTTGTTTCTCTATGGTAATCAGCAATTAATCCCACAATATCAATGAGCCCTTGAATCAGTGAGGAGCTTTTATGTTTCAAGTAACAGAAGAGCCAATTCAAACTGGCTTAAAAATAAACAGCAATGTCTCCATACAGATTGCTTATTAACTGCAAGAGGAATGACAGTAACCACACACTGCAGAAACCTGACAACATCTCGACCAGGTGATCAAAATTAATATCCCCAGTGAGGGCAGACAGATGCTGTGTTCCTCCAGAATCCATGTCCCGAGAACACATCAATCACAGAATACTCTGGCAAGAGGTGTACACCCCAACCGAGGAAGGTTCTATAAAAGAGCTGGCCTAGATTTTTTTTGGGGAAAAAAAAAAAAAGCAATGTAATGAAACACAAAGAAATGCTGAGTAAACATTCCAGGTTCAAAGAGATTAAAGGGAACCGAACCCCACTGCAAAGGACATGATTCTGAAGAAAGAAACATACTAGAGAGGACTATCAGGAAAACTGTTAAAAACTGGTATCTGTGATTTAGATTTTAAAAATATACCATTATCAATGTTTAAGCTCCAGTCTTGGATGATAGGACGGTGGGAATGTAAGAAGACATCCCTATTTTTTATTTTATTTTTATTATTATTGTTTTTTTTTAGAGAGGGAGGAAGGGAGAAACATCAATGTGTGTGTGTGTGTGTTGTGTGTGTGTGTGTGTGTGTGTGTGTGTGTGTGTGTGTGAGAGAGAGAGAGAGACACCAATCGGCCATCCCCTGCATACACCCCGACCGGCACCAAACCCACAACCCAGGCATGTGCCCGGCCCTGATCAGGAATTGAACCCATGACCTTCTGGTGCACGGGATGACACTCTAACCAACTGAACCGCACTGGCCAGGGCGACATCCCTGTTCCCAGGAATTGCATATGGAAGAAGTAAAGGGCTCCGACGTCTGCAACCTGCTCTCAACTGGTCACAGAAAGATTCAGCAAATGGGGCAAAAAGCTACACTCGGTGAATCTGCATAAATGGCGAATGGGAGTTCTCTAAACTTTACTTGCAACTTTTCTGGAAGTGAAATTATTTCAAGATAGAAACTTAATCACTGAGGAGTGTGGCGGAGTCCTCACCAGGGACTCCATGATGTCAACGAGTCCCTTCTTCTGTGGCTGTTTCTGCCCCTGGTTCTGCCTTCCCGGGAGCAGGGCGGCCCGTGTCAGTGTGACCAGCGGTGAAATGCCTGTGGCGGCTCCAGGCTTCACACCCAAACCTACACATCTCCATCCAAGCCAGCTCCCTCAGAAGGGTGAGTGGGGATCTTCCTTGCCAGAAACCCTCCCCTCAAGTTTGAGCAACCCTACTCTAAAACACACATTCGAATCAACACACCCCTGCCACTCGGAACATGAAGCCCAAACTTTTTTTTTTTTAATTCACCACATTTTTACTGAACCTGAAAACAATTCATTTTGTAGTGTATAATGCACCGTCTTCTGCAATCTGACTCAAACGTTTATTTCCATGTTTCTATTTATCGCCCATCGGCCGTGCATTTCTGCAGGGCAGGGCCCAGGGTATTGTCTGACGTTCCGAGTGTTACCAGCGTCTCTATAAAATGTGGACAAACGCTTAACATCTGCCCGGCCGGCGCCTCATGCTTCCGCGCCCAGTAAAAATTTGTGGAATGAATTCATGAGTAAATCTGTGACAGTACTTAAAATAGTGCTGGGCACTAAATAATTCACTGAAATAAAGTGCTCTTCAATAAAATACATCTTCATTAGTTTGGGTATTTTACTCTCTAAAGGAAAATTACCCTGTTATTCCAGCCACATGGAACCACTGAGAAACTCATAATTGAGCCAATACGTGGAAAGTGCATATGTCCTAATTTCCTGTTTTTCTCCGAGAGGCTGCAGTCCCGGCCTGGGTCAGGCAATTCATGACTTGTGGCCCAGCACTTTAGCAGCCCTGGCTAAGAAGAAAGACTGTCTTCATTTTGTACAGGAAAGTGGGGAAACCTCAAGATACCCACACTGCACGTCACCAAGGCCGGGGACAAGCACACTCAGCAATCGGCAGGGAGGTGTCAGCTCCTGGCACAGGATTAATTTGGCTCTTTACGCACCAGGGTGCCGCACACCAGACATGCGGACACCGATGGCTTTTGCATCCCCCACCACAGACCAGGCTGCTGATGCTGCCCTTTCCGGGCCACAAAAATGCCTCAAAGCTCAGAGAGCAGGCTGACTCACCCAGAGAGATGACATTTTCAGAGCAACTTTGGAGCCATCACCCCCGAAAGGTCTAAATAACGCCCCTTGGGTTCACCCCTCATTTTTCACCAAATACTGGTTCTTAAAAATCTCCCTCTGCAGCCCTGGCCGGTGTGCCTCAGTTGGTTGGGCACCATCCCATGCACGGAAAGGTTGCTGGTTCGATTCCCAGTCGGGGCACATGCCTGGGTTGCGGGCTGGACCCCTGGTAGGAGAAGTATAGGAGGTAGCGGATCGATATTTCTCTCTTTCTCTCTAAAAATCAATAAACTGCCCTACCTGGCTTGGCTCAGTGGATAGAGTGTTGGCCCGCAGACTGAAGGGTCCTGGGTTCGGTTCCGGTCAAGGGCACGTACCTAGGTTGCAGGCTCAATCCCCATGTGCAAGAGGCAACCAATGGATGTGTCTCTCTCACTTCTATGTTTCTCTCTCTCTCTCTCTGTCTCTCTGTCCCTCCCTCTCCCTTCTACTCTCTCTCAAAATCAATGGAAAAACATCCTGGGGTGAGGATTAATAACAACAACAATAAAAAAATAGTATACATAAATCAATCAATCAATAAATAAATAAATAAAATCAATAAACTATTTTAAAAAACTCCCACTGCAGAGAAACCTGGAGGACACCACCTTCATCCGCCATCAGTTACCTGCACATGTGCCCCCTGACATCAGGCACAAAGGAGGACACAGCACTCTGTGGCATTCCCGCCAAGAGCACATGACCTGAATCCACTTGTGAGGAGCATCTGACACAGCAATCTGAGTCACTACAAAAACAACCGGCCTGAACTCTTCAAAAATGTCAAGGTCTTGAAAGACAAAGAAAGGCTGAGGATCCATTTCAGATGGAAGAAGTCTAAAGAGAAATGACAGCTACGTGCAATGCGTGATCCTAGACTGGATCGTGAATCTAAAAAGCAAAAAATGCAATTGCTATAAAGAGCAATATTGGGATAATTGGTGAAACTGGCCTGAGGACTATAAATTAGATAAAATTATTGCATCATTGTTAAATTTCCTGAATTTGACAACTGTGGTATTGTGGTAACATAAGAATGTCCTGGTTCTGAAGAAGTAAACACTGAAGTATTAAGTAATACAGACATGACGCATTGATTTACTGACAAATCATTTAGAAAAGTGTGTGTGTGTATAAGAGAGAATGATAAAAACAAATGTGGTGATACATTAAAATTTATTAATTTGGATAAATAAATGTCATACTAGTATTCTTTGTACTATACTTGTAACATTTATTAAGTGTGAAATTGCTTTAAAACTTAAAAGTACATTTCACCACCTCATTATGCAAAGTAAAAGAAGATTCTGAGCGAACAGTTTAACGCCTTTGAGCAGCTCACCATGCTACACTGGGAAATGTTCAATTAGACAGGAGAGGGAACACTTTATTCCCTCATGTGTACAAAGTAAAGAGGCCTGGGAGCACAATTTGATGTGTTAGAGTTTTTTAAAAGTTTTGAAATTTGATATAAAATGCATGTGTGGGTGTGTGTTTTGTTTATTATGCAATATTTAACCCTTTGCACTCGCTTGCTTTTTTCTCGATTCCTTTATTCTAATGCTAACCGTGTCGAGTCACACTCGACATCCGAGTGCAAAAGGTTAAGATACGCAAAAAAAGTTGAAAAGCAGCATTGCACACCTCTGTACTCCCCACCCATGTCATATCATATCCTCGGATTCCTCTCAGAAGTTACACGATTTTTACACTTGGTACTCACCAGTCCCATATATTTCTTTTTGGGTTTGTTACATATGTATGTATGTGCATACTTTCACTGTAGGTTTTAACAATATAACTCTGAATTAAGTTTGTGTAACTCCTGATGGACCCTCAAGGACTGCTAAGGTCCCAGGGATTATAGCTTTAGAACCATTAGATGGGCTGATCTTTCAGGCTCTTCTGAAATATTTACCTAGTGACCACGATTCTACGTCCTTGGAAATAACTTGAATACCCTGACTACAATCCATAAAATATATGTCACAGAACACACACAATGAAGTGCTGGAACCAGAAAACACTGGTTCTCAATAGTGATGGTATACAACTCATGGGTAGTTAGAAATTCACCAGGGTTGGAGGATTGACACCATGGGAATAGGCGAGCGCTACATAACATACGAGGGTGTTGTAACTATTTACAACAAATCAATGAATGTAATTAGCTCCTAGATGATTTTGATATAAAAGAGAGAAATTAACGTTTTTTATGTAGTCTTTCAGATTCTCAAAAGGAAAAATGAAGAACTAAAGCTTGTTAAGATTTCATAGCCCAGATAGACTGGTATAGAAAATGTTAAGATGAATCTTGATGATAGATAATATACGAACAACTGACCAAAGTATCCAGATATAACAATCCAGATATAATTTACAAATTACATTTGTCCAGTAGAGAACAACTCTAAAGATTATGGTTTGATTGCCCTGTAGGATGGTAACCAGTTCTGCATCTAGTTAGTGTGTATTTCAGCAGCCTTGCTTTGTACTGATTAAATACTATGGTATATGCATCAGTCTCCTGTATCCTACTTTTAAGTGGCTCGGCCATCCTGCTGATGTCTTCTTTTTTTTTTTTTTTAATATTTTATTGATTTTTTTACAGAGAGGAAGGGAGAGGGATAGAGAGCTAGAAACATCGATGAGAGAGAATCATCGACCAGCTGCCTCCTGCACACCCCCTACCAGGGATGTGCCCGCAGCCAATGTACATGCCCTTGACCGGAATCGAACCTGGGACCTTTCAGTCCGCAGACCGACGCTCTATCCATTGAGCCAAACCGGTTTCGGCTGATGTCTTCTTAATGGGTGAAATAAACCTTTAAGCCAAGCCCACTATATGCCCATAGGAGAGCGTTATTTAAAAAACTCTTTAACGATCATATTTTGCCAAGGAAATGTGGGCTGGAACTAAAGAATTTGGTTCTTTTTTATTTTTGCCAAATTCTGTGTTGTCAGCCAGGAGGAGAAGCAACTTTGGAGAAGTGAGAAAGGAGAGATTCAAAGGGCCTGTGTTGGATGAGCTGGTCGTCTTGTTCATCAGAGCCAAAGCTCCATGGTTCTCAAAATGTAACCAAGTCTGGTTGTAATAAGAACCAGGAAAATCTTAACCACACACAGATGGATGTTTTGCCAAAAAGCCTGGTGCTGCACTGGGCAAACTTAACCCAACAACTTTATGACTGTTCAACTGTTAACACCCCACTCCGGAAAAGAGGACACGAACCCTGCAAACTAAACACTGCCACCCAGGATGGTCTAAAGCCAGGGTAACATCAACAATAGCATTTCCTGCTTATGATGAACCAGCGGGGCTTTTGTTATTATTGCTATTGTACCCCTTCCAGGAGCCTTTCAGACATTTTATTCTATTGATTCCCCATTACATTTTAATACCACAGATATGCTGTGTATCTCTTTATATGCCATATACATCTCTGTAATTTACAGATAAAAAAAGATTTTTAGTCCCTTCCAAAAAGCAATTTTTGGCTCCTTGCAACCAAAGCTCCCACTGAGAATGCATGACCATTATTAATTGGGTTCTCCCAGCCTCCTGACGTCATGGCAGCGTGGACATAAACACAGAATGAGAAGGCTGGGCTCCTGCCTATGGGCATCTTTGCTTACTACCGATGAACAACAATAATGGCAGAAGCAACAACGTTTTGAGCACTTGTTAGATGCTAGGCACTGAGCCAAGCTTTCACATACTGGGTCTGAGTCTGCTGGAGCTGCCATAACAAAATACCACAGCTATTCCAAACAACAGAAACTTATTGTTCACAGTTCTGGAGGCTGGAAGTCCAAGAACAGGGTCCAGCAAGGTCAAGTGAGGCCCTGTACTTGGTTGCACACTTCTTGCTGTGTCCTCACATGGGCGGAGAGGGAACTCTGTGAGGCCTCTTTTATAAGGGAACTAATCCCATTTATGAGGTCTCCACCCTCAAGACCTAAGCACCTCCCAAAGGCCCCACATTCTAATGCCATCACCTTGGGCATCAGGATTTCAACATATGATTTTGGCAGGGGCAGGGGGGAGGGGGGACAGAAGACATTCAGACCATAACATACTGTTATAGTTGGGTTACCCCAGAAGCAAACCTCAAGACAAGGATTCCAGCGCAAGTAATTTCTAGGGGAGGTGATCCCAGAAAATACCAGTAGGTGAATGTGGAATGAGGGAGGAAACAGGGAGGGAGGGTGGGAGGATGGTTTTCAAGCCCATGACCATGTGAACTGGAGTTTAATCCACAAAGAAACTCTGATAAACTAATGTCAACCACGAACCTCAGAGTGATCCTACCTGAAAGGGTGAGGGAGGTGGAATATTTATACACCAGCCCCCATCACTTGTTGGCTGAGGCCTGCTCCTGTTCTCTTTTGGCAGAGATGCAAATGTTAGGAGCCAGAAGTCAGGCTGGTATGAACTGAAATGATAGGGTACAGGGCTGGGCCAAGGCTGGGCCAAATACACCGTCTCATATAATTCTCGCAACATCCATGAGAGGTTGGCATCCTAATTAGCCCAAATTTTATAGGTATGGAAATGAGGTACAAACTCAACAGAAAGTAAATGATAAGAGATAACTGATCACTCCAGAGGCCATGTGCTTAATCCCGTGCTATAAATTTATACTGCCCACTCCTGACATATACATGTTGCTCTTATTGATTTTTCCTTAGAATTGATTCAACAAATTGACAAAACTCATATGAGATTGGAATCATCTTATATCCATCCATAAGTTGACGAAGAGGGGAAGGATTCAGAGAAAAAATAATGAGTGAATTTTGGAATTGTTGAGTTTGTCAGTAGAACCTCCATGTGGAAAGTTCAGGAGGCAGGTACATCCTGGCTCTTGATTGGGGGAGGGGTGTGCTAGAGATACAAGTGTGGCAGCTGTCAGCATGTACATGTGTTATGGACTGAATCTGTCCCCCAAAATACATTTGTTTAAACCTTATTGCCCAGTACCTCAAAATGTGATGGTAGTTGAAGACAGGGCCTTTAAAGAGGTAATTGAGTTAAAAGGGCTGTTAGGTGGCCCTAATCCAATCTGACCAGTGTCCTTATAAGAAGAGGAAATTAGGAGAGACAGGGAGAGAGACACCAGGAAGAGATAGGAAGGGGCTGGTCATCAGCAAACTAAGCAGAGAAGCCGAAGAAAAATCCAATCCTTCCAGCACCTTGATCTTAAACTTCCAGCTTCCAGAACTGTGAAAAAATAAATTTATGTTGTTTAAGCCACCCAGTCTGTGCCTTTTTGTTATGGCAGCTCTAACAGACTAATACGATACGGTAGCTATTGTCGTGGAATAGAGGGATCTACATGAGAGCCAAGGGAAGGTTTTATTTCAAAACACAGTGACTGTAAAATGGAGCAAGTGCTGCAAAGTAGGCCAGAAAGACAAAGACTGAAAGCCATCTGTTGGGTGTGGCAACAGGAAGGAAGAGCCAAAGAAATGGGAGAAAAATGGGAAACAATATTTTATATGTACAACTCTATTTGATTCTCTTGTCAATCATAGGATAGAAGACTCACCTTGCCTAGTATCCTACAGTTAGTAACTGGCAGGGCCAGAACTAGAAACAGGTATGTTTGATTCCAAGAGCCCTCTCTTTCCACTACACCAGTGATGGCGAACCTATGACACGTGTGTCAGCACTGACATGCGTAGCCATTTCTGACGACACGCAGCCGCTGAGGCGGCCGCATGCCGAGGATGAAACATTTGCTGCTCCTGAGGATGAAACATTTGCAACTAGAGTCTTGGAGTTAGACTCTAGTCGCAAATATTTCATCCTCCCCTATTAGACACTCTGTGTCGGAGGTCTGTAGGCAAAAACAACAGAAGTCCGGCACAGAGCGTCTAGTTCTGGGACTTCCGGTTAAGCCGGGATCTTTGCCCTCACTTCCGCCAGCAGAGCAGGGAGCAGCAGAATGCAGCGGGGGACGCATCTCTGGGGGCCCTGCCATTACCAGTAACCAAATAACAGTTAACCACAGCAACCATTATCTACTGTTCTGGGGTGTCATGGATTTCTAATCCATCATTACTGAGATAAGTGAGGGGGAGGCTGGGAGAGGCGAGGATTTGTGGCGTGCTATGGGTGCCATTTCCTGCCATTAGAAATAGCGGCAGCCATTTTAATTCACATAAGGAACACCATCTTGCTCCATAGTGCAGACTCCATTTCACCACTATTACTGTTGTGCATCCTTATTAACCCCTATTTCTGCTTATTAACCCTGCCCTTTCCTAAAAGACAGTTATATGCACCATTTTGTGGTTAGTTAGGCTAGTTAACCCCTAATTGCCTGCAGGCCTAACAAGCTATCTATAATTCTATCTTCTGTCACTGCCCCCCTGATGGAGAACCCCAAAAATAAAAAACTAAGGTTAAGTAAAGGAAGTGGTAGTAGCAGTGGCCGACCCTTTCAAGAGACATGGACCGAGATGTATGCCTTTATAGAAAAAAATGGCAGGTCATTTTGCCATTTCTATGTACTGAAACGGTAGTAAGCAGAACGTGGAATATAAATAGAGATTTTGAAACTAATCATTCCCAGCTCTTGGAAAAAAGTGAGGATAAAAGGAAGGAATACATTTCCAGGCAGCTATACCTTTATAAGAGCCAATCTAATTCCATCCTTAAATTTATGAAAGGCTCTACAAATTTAACATCTGCAAGTTTGAGCATTGCTCACTCTATAGCTCAGCATGGAAAAGCGCTTAGTGAGGGAGAATTTATTAAAGAAACTCTCCTAAGATGTGCACCAGTTCTATTTCACGATATGCAGAATAAAGATGCAATTATTAAGAGACTATCTGAGTTACCACTCAGTAGAAATATCATAAAAGACCGAATAATGAGACTGAACACAAACGTACAACATCAATTAAAGAGAGACATAAGGAAGTGTAAATATTTTTCGATCTCTCTTGATGAAACTATTGATGTCACATCACATGCTCAGTTGGCCATTATTGGTCGATATTCTGATGGTCTCACAATGAGAGAAGAGTTGATAAAGTTAGTAACAGTGTCAACAAGTAAATCAGGAAGCGAAATATGTAAGGTTGTTATACAAACATTTTGTGAACTAAGCATTGATATCTCTAAAGTTGTATCAGTGACGATAGATGGGGCACCAAATATGGTAGGGAAAAAAGTCAGATTTGTCAAATTGTTTACAGAAGCTATTGGACATCCGATTGTGCCTTTTCATTGTATTATCCATTAGGAGGCTTTATGTGCCAAGATTTGTCAAATTGTTTACAGAAGCTATTGGACATCCGATTGTGCCTTTTCATTGTATTATCCATTAGGAGGCTTTATGTGCCAAGACAGGATTCACCAACTTAAACGACTTAATGTCAGTTGTTACAAAAATAGTTAATTTAATAGCTGCTCGCCCCCTTCACAAGTGAGAATTTTTGGCACTTTTACTGGAGGTTGATTCCACCTACAGTGGACTGCTGATGTACAATAATGTAAGATGGCTGAGCTGAGGCAAAGTTCTTGAGCGCTTTGTGGAGTGCTTTGAAGAAATTAAGGTATTTCTTGACGATAAGGATCTGGGAAACTTTCCTCAGCTTAATGATGATAAGTGGGTCAACACCCTGATGTTTTTTACAGATCTCTCTATTCATATTAATGAACTGAACTTAAAGTTACAAGGTTTTGGCAAAAGTATTGACGTTATGTTTGGATACTTAAAAGCTTTTGAAAGTAAAGTTAAAATTTTCAAGCGAGATGTAGAAACTAAAACTTATAAGTATTTTCCTCGAGTAACAAAGTATTTTGAGAAGGCCAGTGCAGCTGTACAAAATGAAATGGAACTCTTGCATATGAAGTACCAGCATGTTTTAGACTCGTTACTTGATTAGTTTAGTGATAGATTTAGTCAATTTAGAAGTCTAAAACAGACCATGAAAATAATTAAGTATCCTGATGTAGTAGTGTACAGTAGTTTGGAATTAAATGGTTTCCAATGGATACAAATTGATGATTTGGAGATGCAACTTGCAGATTTCAAGACAGTATCTGGGCTCAGGTGTTTGTTGACTTGAGGTCAAAGCTTGAGAATCTGGAAAGGTGCCGCTTGGAGAATCAAGAGGAGTGCCACTACGAACAGGAAATTTGGAGTGCCTGGAACCGACTACCAGACACTTTTAGCACCCTGAAAAATATAGCAATGGCTTTACTCACAATTTTTCCCTCTACATACTTTTGTGAGGCTTTATTCTCAGCGTTAAATAATATCAAAACCAACAAAAGAAACAGATTGACAGATGAAGTTAGTAGCGCTTGCTTGGGCCTGAAGTGTACAAAATACCAACCTTCAATTGAAGCTTTAGCCAATGAAATTCAGCAACAAAAAAGTCACTAATAGGCAGGTTAGTTAAAGAATTCCCCCTCCCCCTCACTTATCTTAGTTCAGGGCACCCCACACAAGCTAAATAATATCAAGACCAACAAAAGAAACTGACGGATGAACAAAGAAGTTACTAAGCAGGTAAGTTAAATATTTAGTTTTTGGTTTATTAAATACAATTATATATAACAATTATGCATTTATGTTATTTAAACTATAAATATCGTGAAATAATGTTTTTTCCTCAAAGTGACACACTACCCGAGTTATGCTCAGTTTTTTGGAGAAGTCTGACACACCAAGCTCAAAAGGTTGCCCATCACTGCACTACACCATGCTCATCTACCCCATACTTGAGGGTACAGACCCAAGGGCATGTCTGCAGCGTCATCAACTCACCTTTTTGGAAACTGAGTGGCTACTCCCACCTTGTTCCTGCCAATTAATATCTCTTGACCAGCTCTAGTCCTGTTGTCCCAACAAACTCTTGGGATGGCCTGGCATGAAGCTGTGTTCTCACTATCCAGCCATCGTGCCTTCCCAAGAAAGCCTCACGGTCCCATGGCCTCCAGAGGGCCCATCTCCCAAGCCCTGAGTTTCAACTCAGCTGCTCCTACCTGATCTAAATCCAGTCTGGGACAGGAGTTTCTGTGGTCCTGCCTTCTCCCTGCCTCCCATGTGCCTCCTACCAACTCCCACTTGGCTCTGACCCCACGGTCTGGGCAGTTCTGTCCAGCCCTGCCATGGTCACATTATGAAAAGCAGACCCAAATATTTACACTGGACTGTAGGAAAACAGATGAGATCATGGAATTATTGACATTGATCTTTTTTAGGAAAACTTATGGAGAATGGCGGCGGCGCGGGGGGGGGGGGGAGTCAGCAAATTAGGGGTGGGTAAATGTTAGGGAAGGTTTTATTTCCTAAATATGGTCAAGAAAAGATGATTAAAATGATGTTTTTTGAGCACTTAGAAGGAAAACTATGGTCACTAGACATTAACATAATGTCCCTAAAATATGAACTTAGTTGACTTTTTTCTTTTCTTTTTTTTTTTTAGAGCGAGAGGAAGGGAGAGGGAGAGAGAGAAACATCAATCAGCCACCTCCTGCACACCACCCACTGGGGACCAAGTCCACAACCCGGGCATGTGCCCCGACTGAGAATTGAACTGGTGACCTCTCTGTGCACGGGACAATGCACAACCAACTGAGCCACACCTGCACACCTGCCAGGGCTTCATTGACTGTTTAATGTTTCCAGACAATAACTTAGGAACTATGAACATAAAAAGAGTTTGATTTTATAAAGAAGTTAAACAAAGCTCTCAAAAATACTCCAAAAGATACAGTGTGAGCTGGACAGCAACACAAGTAATTGTACAGTTACCCAACCATAAAGCCACTAGAATACATCTTTTCTTTCAGGTCCTTGGACCAAAATCTAATAGTGTTAGGCCTCTTACTTCAATCTGTTCTGCAAATCTGCAGACTTCACCTTCCTATCTTAACCTCTGACACATATCCTGCTTCACCCAGATTTAGCTTGACCTGATTTCCATTCTCCCTACCTAAGAAATAATATTGACGTTGGCAAGCAGTTGAATTGGCAAGAGAAACTGGGGTTATCAGACTAGGGAATTGAAGCATAGGCAAAGATTTCTAAACAGGACATAAAAAGCACGAACCATCTCAATTTAAAAAACCACACATTTAAAAAGGATAAACAATTAAGAAAGAGATAAACTGGACTTCATTAAATTTAAAATATATTCAATAAAACATTTCATTAAAAAGTGAATGAACAAACCAAAGAGTGGGAGATATTCTACACACTTACACCTAGCAAAGAACTTATGACAAGAATATATTTTAGAAAACTAGCAAACCTGAAAACCAATAAAAGCAAAACAAATTTTAAAAAGGAGCAAATGAGCCCTAGTCGGTTTGGCTCAGTGGATAGAGCATCAGCCTGCGAACTAAAGGGTCCCAGGTTCAATTCTGGCCAAGGGCACATGCCCGGGTTGTGGGCTCGACTCCCACTCCCCCAAGTAGGGGACGTGCAGGAGGCAACCAATCAATGATTCTCTCTCATCATTGATGTTTCTATCTCTCTTTCCCTCTCCCTTCCTCTCTGGAATCAATGAAAGTATTTTTTTAAGAGAATATCCAAATGTAAAGCATATGATGAGGTGTTCAATGTTATTACAATACCCATCAGGAAAATTCAAAATAAGACCACAATGAGATTCACCCCTGTAATCATCTGAATGGATAACATTTAAAAGACTGACCACATCCAGCTGTCAGAGGGGATGGGGCAGGGGGGCACTGGATAAAAGGAGGTGAAGGGATTAGCCAAAGAACATGTGCATAGTCCATAGACACAGACAACAGTGTGGTTATGGCCAGAAAGAAGGGGATGGCAGGGGCTGGATGGAGGTGGGCAAAGGTGTGTGTGTGGGAAAATGGGTACATCTTTAAGAGTGTCAATAATAAAAATAAAGTTTAAAAAACAATAAAAATAAAAGACTGACCACATCAAGTGTTGACAAGGATATGGAGCAACTAGAACTCTAGTGTACACTGCTGGTGGGAGTAAAATTTGGTCCAACCACTTAAAAAACTGGAATATCTACTAATATCTATCTATGTCTACCCTATAACAAGGAATTCTACTTTCGGGTATACATCCAGGATAAATGAGTGCATGTGTCAACAAAAAGTCATGTGTACAAGAATATTCATAGCCATTTAATTCATAATAGCTGAAATTAGAAACAACTTAAATATTTATTAACCTTTTGCACTCGGATGTCGAGTGTGACTCGACATGGTTAGCATTAGAATAAAGGAATCGAGAAAAAAGCAAGCGAGTGCAAAGGGTTAATAGGAAAATGGATAAACAAACGGTGGTATATTCATACAATAGGTAAGTACCCAAGAATTAACAGGAACAAATTATTGATATACACTGAGTGGCCAGATTATTATGACCACCTGACGTTTGTAGGCAAATTAGCCGTACACTGCATTGTATGGGATATGGAAGCCGCAGGCCTGTTTGAACACCTTTGCTGTCTGCAGTTACCAAGATAAAATGTCTCCAATTCACACAGGAACACAAGGATTGGACAGTCGAGCATTGGAAAAAAGTCATGTGGTCCGATGAATCACGTTTCCAGTTGCATCATGCAGATGGCAGAGTGAGAATTTCATGGAAACAGCATGAAAGCATGCACCCCACATGCATGAGTGGGGGCAGTGTTATGGTTTGGGGCATGTTTTCCTGGCATGATTTGGGCCCTTTAATTCGTGTGGAACAACGTCTGAATAGTACAACATACCTAAGTATCGTTGCTGATTAAGTTCATCCTATCATGTTGATGGCATATCCCAATGGAGATGGCTTCTTCCAACAAGACAATGCGCCATGCCATGGTGCTCATATTGTGCAGGAGTGGTTTCAAGAACAAGAGGGAGACTTTACCTTGCTTAGGTGGCCCCCACAATCACCAGATCTCAACCCAATTGAGCATTTGTGGGACGAAGTTAAAAGAGCCATCAGGCAGCTGGTTCCACAACCATCAAACCTCACAGAACTGGACAGTGCTATTCATCAGGCATGGTGTCAGATTCCTCGCATCACCTTTCAACATCTCGTGGAGTTAATGCCAAGAAGAATCGCCGCAGTATTGAAGGCAAAAGGTGGCCCAACGAAGTACTGATGGGGTGGTCATAATAATCTGGCCACTCAGTGTATATGACAACATAGATGAATCTCAAAAACATTATGTTGAACAAAAGAGGCCAGTCACAAAAAATGGGTATGTTTTATGCCATAGATTAGGTGAAACCATGCTGATAGGTATCAGAATGGTGACCACCTCATTTGGAGGTGGTATTGACAAAGAAACTGCCTGGGGTGATGGAGATGTCCTTTGATTTGAGTGGTGGCTATAGGGGTGTATACATATAGTTCATCGAGCTGTATAACACAGATTTCAATCTTACTGCATAAAAAATACACCTCAATAATAATAAAACTTTTTAAAACGAGGGCAGATAGAGACTAAGATATTCCAGTATACATAAAGGCTTTAAAAGGCCACACAACAAGCAGTCTCTCTTCCTGTTTGTTCATTTCCAGCCACCCTGCGGGGTCTGTAATCACTCCACTCATGTTCCTAGTTCCATTTCCGATGACCAGTCACTGGGATGCACCGGTGGAGGAATACGAAATTTGATAGCATCTAAGCCACTATTAGTTGCAGCACTATTATTTTATGCACCACCTAGCAGGCCAAACACTGGCAAATAAGTCATGACACAATGCTTTCCTATCCTTTAGAATTCATTTTAATCTTATTCAAAGAGCCTTTAAAGACTAGAAGGCTTATTTAGACATACAATGCTGTCATATATACTTTTCCTGCACATATTACAAGGAAAATATAAGCAAAGTAAATTGATTAATATAGTCCTAAAACTTCTTCATATACAGAGTCTGATCTCTCAAGAACATTACTGTTCCCCACTACTGTCTCGGGGGTTCCCTCCCCGCCTCTGACATCAACTACACACTTCCGATGCTGGCATTCTCTTGCTCTTACAGAAGGGGTCCATGTAACAAAACAACCCAGATTTCAGACAACAACCCAGATTCTTATTCCTTCCTCAAATGGTCTGTAAATGCTTTGGTGACTGGGGCTACAGGTATCCTGTCAGGTCCCCCAAAATTATAAGCAAGTTCATACACACACAGAATAGGACAGCCACCTCATGACCACATGGCCAACAGGGATTGCAAGATGCCATCAGTTGTAATACCCATCGCGATTTCAGAGCTCCTAGTGAAAATGTAAAGCACCCTCTCCCAAGGGATAAGTAATTGGGTGTCTGGGGAGTTTTGCAAATGCCTTAATTCTCAATATGACGATCATCCTGTAGCCACAGAGGAATAATTTCAATATTAATTAGAATGCTATAGTTGAATCACTTACCTTGTACCTAAAGAAAGAATGCAGGTTAAAGGTGATCAGAGAAGAGGTTAGAAAAGAGCAGTACAAAAAATAAGTGGGCACTGTCTCCACCTAAACAGGGTGGTCTGCCCACCACCTCTCTGACCAGCCAACCAATGCCCCTTGTTCTGTTTACACGTTTGTAAGCACAATTTGAATTATGATTTGGTGCTCTAAGTAGCTTTCTTTATTTTTTTCTTTTATATATACTAGAGGCCCAGTGCACAAAATTCATGCACTTGGTGGGGAGTGTCCTTCAGCATGGCTTGCGCCCTCTTGAAGTCTGGGAGCCCTCAGGGTATGTCCAACTGATGGCTTAGGCTTGCTCCTAAGCTGTAAGTCGGACATCCTTAGCACTGCCATGGAGGCGGGAGAGGCTCCCACCACCGCTGCTGGGCTTGCCAGCCATGAGCCCGGCTTCTGGCTGAGTGCACTGACCACCAGTGGGCAGCTCCTGCATTGAGTGTCTGTCCCATGGTGGTCAGTGTGCGTCACAGCAACCATCGATTTGCATATTAGCCTTTTATTATATAGGATTTTTTAATTTTTCAATTGTAGTTTACATTCAGTATTATTCTGTATTAGATTCAGATGTACAGTCTAGTGGTTACAAAATCATGTGCTTTATAGTAGATGATGTTTCCAGTACCCACTTGGCCCCATGCATGGGTATTACAATATTCTTAACTATATTCCCTACGCTGTAACTTACATTTCTGTGACTATTCTGTAACAATTGGCACTTAATCCCTTCACCCAGCTCCCAACCTCCTCCTTCTGACTCTCGGTCTGTTTCTGTTTTGTTTATTTTGTTCTTTAGGTTCCACATATAAGTGAAGTCACATGGTATTTGTCCGTCTCGAAGTCGCTTTCTTACAAGAAAAGAATACATCGAGTGGATGATAATCATCTAGTCTACAATATGTTCAGGTATTATTCTTATTGCAAATAAACAAATCGGCATCCTGGCTTATGCGTCAGCTATGTGCGTTTAGTTAGTGGGAGCCCATTCTGGACAGTGATCATACACAACCTGAACATTCTCACAAAAGTCAACTTGATTACCCACCTCCAATTCTTCACCCCCAATCTATCCACACTCTTGACACAAGAACTTGCAGTTCCCCTCAACAGAGACAAAGACTGACGTTGGGCTTGGTTGTATGAAATGCTTTGGCCAACAGAATAAATGCCTGTAAAAGTGCTTTTGCCTTTGGGCTTGTGCTCTGCTGCCTCCGCCGCCGCCATGAGAAAAACACATCCCAGAGAGCTCGGGACGCTCAGGGACACGGGCTGTAGACCTGAGCCAACCCATGACTTGGAGCCAAGCCCAGCTGAGCCAGCCCAGATCGCTGAACGGCAGCCAACCTGCAGACGTGAGAGCGAGAAAGAAATGCTGGTGATGATGCGCCTCTGAGTCTGGGGGTGCTTTGCTAAGCCGTGCTTTTGAGACTAGCTAAGTGATGCACCTTCCGGCCAACATCACTGCAGCTGCCGCAGTGCCCACCAACGGCGTGCAGTCACCCCACTGGGAGCGCAGGGTTCTTTGTCCCTCTGGGTCCCTGGCACCAGGGGAGGGGGGGTGTCTCTGGGATGGCTGGAAATGTCTCCTGATCCCCTTCATCTAGTATTTCTGGCTCCAAGCTTCACCTGGGAATGGAATCTTGAAACCACAAAATCCTTCCTTCCTCTTGGGGAAAATCCTCTTTAGCTGAGTGTCACGTCCATACCATCTGGACCTTCATCTCGCTTGCCTCAGGCTTCCTCTTTGTCCGCTGGCTGCACCGTCTCTCTCCCCGCCCTGGTTCCCGTAGGCCTGGAGATCAGTGCCCCATCGCACTCCAGGCAGACCCCCTCTCTCAGCCATCTCTAACCACAGGTGCACTCTCCCTGGAACTTGTTCTTATAACTGGATCCACTGCCCCAGGGGCATGTGTCCTGATAAAGGTTAGGTGGCATTGCCACTGAGCTCAGGGTTCCCCAGACTCCTTTAGTAGCCTGTGCTGTTGTTACAGCCCCATCTACCCATGCGACTGCTGCAAACAGAAGGTAAATGACAGCAGTGGCCAACCGGTCTGCGAGAGCTGGAGGTGGCATTCCCCTGGAACTGACTCACGAGTGTTTCCGTCCCTGTCTAGATCCAGTGAGAGACCTCACTGATGAGGAGATACACAGCACTTCTTACAAACGATCCCTCTCAGGAGAAAGGACAGCCCCACTGAGCCAGAGACAGACTATGTGGGGGCAGCGAACAAACCTACCCCTTGTCCTACAGGTTCCCATTCCACTACATGTGGGCAAAAAGGAGGGATGTGCAGGTGGAGCTAAAGACAGCAAGACCCTGCTCAGAAAACAGCGGGGCTTCCTCTAAGTGGTAAAGTATGGGGAAAATAACTGATGGTGCTGGCGCAACCAAATGCTAAGGGCCTTTGTCCTTGGGCACATGTTTTCGGAGCGTCCAGGCTGCAAGTTCCTCAGGTCTGAGGCCGTGAACGCAGACTGGGCGCCTGCAGAGAATTCTGAAATGTACGTTAATAGAGCAGTCACTTGCAGAAAACCAAAAATAGAGGTGGGGGAGGTTCAGGAGGAAGAACTGGCTCCTTCCCGATAAATCACAAGGGACAACGGGGAAAAGCTGATCTTTAAAACTGCTTCTTCCAGCCTCATATATTAAACTTCACATTTTCTGGAGGCTGCTGCTTTGAGGCATTAAGAGACTTGTATTTTAATATAAAAACCACAAAACCCTTGCTTTTTCTGTGCTGTGCCATTATCTGACTCTTGGCAGACGTCAAATTCTTCCTTTTAAAACTATTTCCTTTTGGAGGTCAGCTGAAAGTCCGGTTCAAGCACCACATTGATAAAACCGAACACAGGACCACTCTTCCACGCCAGCCATTACGGGTCCCCATAGAAAAACACGACATGGTGCCAGGCTTCGGCGACATCGTGCCTCAAACGTGGCTTTGTGTCCACGCAGCTGTATCCACAGGCGAAAAGTTAAAAGGCATTTAAAAATGTTTCCATTTCTGGAAGCCGTCTCTCTGCAACTTCGACGCGGAGCGGGAGCAAAGCGCAGGGGCAGAAAGACGCCCTCTCAGCTCCTAAGACCTGGCTGAGGACTGAGTTCCTGTGCCCAGACCTCGGCCCCTGCTGTCCAGCTCTCTCTTTAGATCTAAGCACAAATGCACGCACGAGTGCTGCCATCATTTGCTGCCATATAGTTGGTCGGCAATGAGGTCCAGAGGAAAAGTCTTATTTTCTGACCGTCTGTATTTAAATGACAAAATGTTAAAACCTGTTTATTCGTTCTGCAGACAAGATGAGCTCACAGGGAATGAATTTTTTTTTTTAATTGGCAAAATCTAGTGGCTTAAGCATATGCAGCTTTAACACAGTTTAAACTTTGATATGCAGTAAATCCTTTTCCCTCACAACTCTCCAAAATAGCCTGGAGACCGACTTTTGTCCCTGTCGAATTCTCCCAGAGGTAGTGACCATTGTACAGAACAAATGGACAGTAAGGCAGAGTTACAGATACTAGGGGAAAAGCCAGATTACATCCGTTTCCTCTTATCCACAGAGGAAAGGTTCCAAGACCCCCAGTGGATGCCTGAAACCACAGATAGTACTGAACCCTATATATATATATACTCGTTTTTACCTACACACATACCTTTTCACGTAAAGAAAGTACTTTATGGCTTCTGTTTGGTATATCTGAATCGCCAGCGTCATTACTCTTGTGCTTTGGGGCCATTTGTAAGTAAAATAGGGGTTACTTGAACACAAGCAGTGCAACACCACGATGGTCAGTCTGATAACCAAGACGGCTCCTCAGTGACTAATGGATGGGGAGCTTATACAGCACAGATACAGGGACAAAGGGATGATTCACATCCCGGGGGGAATGGAGCAGGAAGGCATGAGATTTCATCACACTACTCAGCATGGTGTGCTGCTTAAAACTTATGAATTGTTTACTTCAGGAATTTTCCATTTAATGTTTTCGGACCACGGTTTACCATGGGTAACTGAAACCATGGATAAGACGGGGAGGGTACTACTGTACTTTCCTTTAGGAGATGCAGAAGCCTACCAGCCAGATTACCTAACTAGTACTGATCAGTCCATTCCTGATTGACTGGTTTAAGAGTCCATTTCTGTCAGGCTGGTGTGGGTCAGTGGTTGAGCATTGACCTATGAACCAGGAGATCACAGTTCAATCCCCACTCAGATCACATGCCCCAGTTGCAGGCTCGATCCCCAATAGGAGGCATGCAGGAGGCAGCCAGTCAATGATTCTCTCTTATCATTGCTGTTTCTCTCTCTCTCCTTCTCCCCTTCCCTCTGAAATCAATAAAAATATATATTTTTTTAAATAAAAAAAAAGGTTCCATTTTTGAAAGTGCTAAAACTATATTATGTTAAGTCTGGGTTTGTTGACAGGGATCTTAGCATAAGAGACTCTATTTTGACCTGCTGTCTTGTTTTTAACACAAGTGGAAAGAGGATTGTCACTAGTTGACAAGATTTGATACATATCTCTGGCTCTCTTTAAGTCAGCTTTTTATTGAAGTACAACATACATATAGAAAAATACACAAATTATACATAAACAGCCTGATGAATTTTCAAAAAGTTAGCACACCCACTTACCCAGCACCCAGACCAAGAAACAAAAGCCACCAGGCCCTCAGAAGTGCCCTGTCCACTCTCCAGTGACTTCTATCTTCTCATCAAGCAGGAGTCAGCAAATTCTGCCCCTACCTGTTTTTTTTAAATAAAGTTTTATTGGAACACAGCCATTCCTGTTCCTTTAAATATAGTATGTCAGTGCTGCTTTTGCACTAGAATGGCAGAGCGGTTGCAACTAAGTCCATATGGCCTGAAGAGCCTAAAGCATTTGCTTATCGGGATCTTTACAGAGTGGCAGCACTGTGCAATAGAATGTAATCAGTCACTGAGGTAATTTAAAATTTTCTAGTAGCCAGGTTAAAAAGTAAAAATAATTTCAATATATTTACCCAATATATCTAAAATATCATTTTAACCCGTAATCAAGAATTTTAAAATGAAACTAGAGGCCCGGTGCACGAAATTCGTGCACGGAGGGGGGTTGTCCCTCAGCCCAGCCTGTACCCTCTCCAATCTGGGACCCCTCAAGGGATGTCCGACTGCCCGTTTAGGCCCGATCCCTGGGATCGGGCCTAAACGGGCAGTCGGACATCCCTCTCACAATCCAGGACTGCTGGCTCGCAACTGCTTGCCTGCCTGCCTTCCTGATTGCCCCTAACCGCTTCTGCCTGCCAGCCTGATCACCCCATAACCACTCTGCTGCCAGCCTGTTTGCCCCCAACTTCCCTCCTCTGCCGGCCTGGTCACCTCTAACTGCCCTCTCCTGCAGGGTTGATCACCTCCAACTGCCCTCCCTTGCAGGCTTGGTCCCTCTCAACTGCCCTCCCTTGCAGGCCAGGTGCCTCCCAACTGCCGTCTCCTGCTGGCCATCTTGTGGTGGCCATCCTGTGTCCACATGGGGGCAGGACAGCTGGTTTCCCCTGAAGGGTGTCCCTGATCAGGGTGGGGTACCCTTGGGGCGTGGGTCGGCCTGAGTGAGGGGCCTGTGGTGGTTTGCAGGCCGGCCACGCCCCCTGGCAATGCAAGCAGAGGCCCTGGTATCTGGAATTTATTTTCCTTCTACAATTGAAACTTTGTAGCCTGGAGCAGAGCCAAGCCTGGGGCTCCCTCCGAGGCCGGCAGCTATTTGTATTGGGGTTATAATTGAAACTTTGTTGCCTTAAGCGGGTGGGCCCGGCCAGGGTGTGTGGAAAGCTTTGCTTCCCCTGTTGCCGGTGGCAACCCTGGCCTGCTCTCTCAAGCTCCATTCTGCCGCCATTTGTTTGAATTTGTTTACCTTCTATAATTGAAACTTTGTAGCTTGAGTGGAGGCTTAGGCCTGCAACGGCTGGCAGAAAGCTTGGCTTCCTCTATTACCTAGGAAACCTTGCTCTCTGTGGCTGTAGCCATCTTGGTTTGGGTTAATTTGCATACTCGCTCTGATTGGATGGTGGGCGTGGCTTGTGGGCGTGGCTTGTGGGTGTGTCGGAGGTATGGTCAATTTGCATATTTGTCTATTATTATATAGGCTATTTTTCTCTTTTTTTTCATACTGTTTCCAAATTTGGTGTGTATTTCACCCTTACGCATATCTCAGTTCACACTAGCCACACTCCAAGTGCTCAAGAGTCTGCTGGCCACGGCTACGGTGCTGGACAACGGGGTTCTGGGCAGCCTCTGGCTCTGAGGCTGGAACTCCCACTGCCAGCCTGGGTTCCTCCCCTGCAACCACAGGCACATTTCTGCAGTTAGCTTCCCCGCGTCTTTAAAATGTGAACTGAAAATCACATTCTGAGATCCTACAACTCTTAGTTATAACATATCCCTAGGACAGTGGTCGGCAAACTGCGGCTCGAGAGCCACATGCGGCTCTTTGGCCCCTTGAGTGTGGCTTTTTCACAAAATACCACGTGCGGGCGCGCATATACAGTGTGATTGAAACTTTGTGGCCCATGCGCAGAAGTCGGTTTTCGGCTCTCAAAAGCAATTTCAATTGTTGTACTGTTGATATTTGGCTCTGTTGACTAATGAGTTTGCCGACCACTGCCCTAGGACAAAGGGAGTGAAAGAACTGCCAAAAACTCACAGCTTCACAAGAAAGGGCAGGATGGGTTGGTGATGAGGAACACAGAACTCTTTGAACTTTTGTTAGGGGAAAAATAATGCTAGCAAACAAGCTAAAACAAACAGCAACGAATGCTACATGCTTTAGATAAAGGATGAAAGAAAAAGAGGAATTGAGCGGAACTGATGGTCATCTCTTAAGAATATTTTCAGCAATTCAGCCAGTCATTGTTCTATTTGACAATAAAAGAATGTTTCACCTACCCAATGTCACAAAACAATTTAGCAAACAAAAGACAAACTGAATAGTTGCTAATGTTTAAACATTAAAGCATAACCACTTAGAAATCTGAATTTCTGGCATCTTTTGAAAAACTATAAGGGCTGGGAACACAGGTGCTGCACGATCATGTGACAATGGTCAGAGGGACGGAATAGCAGGTGCCCGCTCCCCGACAGAAAACTTGCTCTCTAGTTGGCCACAGTCCTCACCCTTCCCAGTTGCCACACACTAGTCACGCACCTGTTTACATGACTATCTGGTTTTTGAGTTTATGGCCCCTGCGGTAGACATAACCTTGAGATGACAAAATAACTTTTTGGAATTATGATAAGCTAATGTTGAAAGTAATACAGTTATATGCTTCTGGCAATAGGAAAAATTTCAGCAGAAACTATTTTTTATCAAGTGTATATTCTAGTGGTTTCAGTGAAATGTCGAGGGGCTTTTGATCCTTTAGTTTATATTTTGGTAGAATAATTGGTCCCAGATTCAGAGGCAAGTGATGTTTTTTAATCCTTTAAATATCGGAGACAATGAAGTGTTGAATGGGCAGCAACCAACAGCACAGGATTACAATTACAAACTATTTCCAATCTCACCAGCCAAGCTAAAAAACACTCCAGCGACATGGTTTCTAGAGTTATTCTCTCTTAAATTATTGTGGCAATGGAGCTTGACATATTTAAGGACTTAAACATGGTTTTTGGCATCTCTATTTAAGCTATTCGTACCCTGAATCTTGTTAATATACCTAAAACATGTTGTATTAAAAGTTATAAATAGCTCATGGGCCATGGCACTGCATGTTTTATAGAACTATAAAATGTATTCTTTATAAAGTCAACATCTTTTGTTTTAAAACATTTTGAGCACTGAAAGGTATTTTGTCAGAATAACTTAGGTCCAACAACATTAGTTCTTCTCAAAAGAAACTCAGAGAAAGTGACTCTGTTCTTTGATGTTGGTTGACATTTTAGTTTTGAACATGCTGGAGGGTGTGGTAGTGTAAAGATTACTGGATCAGACCTCAGAGAGGCTGTCTTTGACTAGCTGTACAATCCAGAATCTCTGTCTTTGACTAGCTGTATAATCTAAAAAGTAGTTGACTCACTCTTCTGAACCTCAGTTTCCCTATATTTAACATGGGGTGAAGGGACTGGATTGGTGGATTCCAATTTTTAAAATTTGCATTAGGATCCTTTTCTTTAAGTGAAATCCTAGATGAAGTTCATCAGGAAAGGGCAAAGCTGCCTTGATGGAAGGGGTGAGTGTAAGGTCCTCAGCTGGGACACACCTCACTCTGTTCACAGGCAGCCCTAACTGGTCTGAAGACAACTGGCTGAAGGACACATTCATTATTTTTCCAGGTTGTAAAGTGAATCAAATATTAAAATTGGGCAGGACAGCAGGGCTGACCTTCCAGGACTGTACAAACTCTTCTCACTCTCCTCACAACATTCTCCACACCTTCCTTCAGGTCCCTCAGTAGCCCTGGGCCATCCTTTGTTCTCCTCCCCACCACGCCTTTCCGCTTTCCTGAACCTCCCTGGGCAAGGGCTTTCTCCAGCCCCCATTCTGTCAGAAAGCATTCTCAGGCACTTTGTGCTCCTTCCTACTTGCTTCTCCCCAATTCCCTTCTCAACCATGAAGCACTTATATTACAGCAACTTTATCAGAGAACTGACAAACATCCCTACAGGACCCCACCTGCAGGAGGGACAGGGGAGGTCCTCATAACACCAGCTGAGCTCATGTGTTTCCATCACTGGCCCCCTACTTTCCATGTTGAGTCCAAAGCCTCTCCCTGACTTGCCACTATGGGAGGCTCTCAAAGCTTTTGATCTTTGAAAAGGTCACCATCACATGACAGGCCCCTTCTCTATGAGGTCACCTAGATCACCTTCCAAAATAAACATAAACACTTACTAGTAGAGAAAGACAAGGCTCTGTCTTTATGGTTCAAATCATCGTTTCAACAGACAGTGACCTTTTTATTCCACAAGTTGGCAAAGGCTTTGAGGCTGCATTTGTTACTCCCAGCTGCAGGTAAAGTTATAGATCAATTCACTTCAATAGAATCAAAAGAACAAAACCAACTCGTGTTCAAGGCAGCAATGCCAAAACAAAACAAAACAAAAAAAAAAAAAAAAACCCACAAAAAACAAAACAAAAAACCCCACACACATAAAGTCCTCTTAGAAAAGTCCTTAAATGGTACATACTAAGGATTGAACATGGCCCACATGATCACATGCTTCCTGAAGAATAGACATCTATTAGGAAATGGGAGGTGCCGAAGAAGGAAGTGGTACAAAAGTCCTATGTTGGAGATGACAGGAACTCTCTTATGTTTCAAGTCTCAACAACAAAGAAGCTTAATCTTAAGGTTTTAAGATTTTAAACCTGTGAGTTCCTAGAAAGTAAAGACTTTTGTTAATGGATTGCCTTGGACAACCCCAAGCACAGTGAGGTGTCCATGAGAAGACCTTGTGAAATCCACACAGAACAGGCTCTGTTGGGCCCCAGAGAAATGACTCTGTGTATTTAAGAACTCATCACTCATTGCCCATCCTGGACAAAGATGTGCTCCCAGCAATTCAGGGTGTGATTGGACATATAAAGACATCTCCTTGATTATCAGAGGTATTTGGGGGTTGGACCAAGGGGCATAGCAACTTAACTCTTGGAAAGGAACCCATGAATGAGCTGTGTCAATAATTACAAAACATTCCTATAAGCTGTAGGGAAGGGCTCTCTATGGGAAAAAAAATGATGTGTATTTGTATATTAAGAGCAGAGAGTGTCTCTTTGTTTCAGTATTTGTATTCCTAGACATTGCCTGCATATTGTCACATAGAAGAAAATCAGGAAGGAAAGAACAACAACAAAACCCAAACTCCTGCCTGAGGAAGTGCTGATTGCTCACCACTCTCTTACCAGGTCTCGCACCAGGGGAAGAGACTGGGGACAGGAGCCATGAGACCTGGATTTGGCCGGCTCCACTGGGAACACATCATGTAACCTTGGACCAGGTATGTTCTGAGTTTCAGTTCCTTTGTTTATGAAGTTTGAGGTCGAAAGTGATGTTAACATTTAGCATTTTTATGCCCTTGGTTATGGAAATAACACATGCTCATTGTTTATAATACATGATTCATCCAGACACTGAGTGGAAAGGGAAGGGCCCTGCCAACCACATCACAGCAGACGTAGGGAAGGGAAGGGGGAGGCGGATGCAAAGGTCTAAGAAAAGGCCCAGGAGAGAAGCCGGGGGTGAGGGCTGAACTACATCTTCCAGGTGAGACTAGAAGGGGTAGCAAGAACAGGGATTTCTCTAGTCCAGGGGTGGGAAATGTCCGACCCACGGGCCATATATGGCCTGCGAAATCATTTGGTCTGGCCCTGCCAAGGCATTAGGAATGAGTTAATTAAATGTTTGACCAAAGAGAGCAGGCTAATTTTTAAGTTGATGATTTTGTATGGCCTGTGAATGACGTTATAAATATCCAAATGGCCCTTGGCAGAAAAAAGGCTCCACTGCTGCTCTAGTCAAACAATTCGCTTGTGACACAGCTGACTCTGCGCAGGTTGAGCGATCCTTGGTAGAGGAAAAGCATTAGGCCGGGAGCCAGGAGACATGTCTGGCTCGGAACTGGTTTTGTGCCTTTGAGTGGGTGACTGAACCTCCCGAGTTTCCATTTCGTCATCTGTAAGACACAGACAATAGTCCTCACTTCAAAGTCTGGCTGGGATGGTAAAATGAATTTAGCTCATGAAAGCTGTAGGCAAGCTCCAAAGTATTATTTTCACTGCCACAAGAAAGGAGGTCCCTCCCTACCTTTGCCTTTATTTCCTTCACAAGTATTTAGGCAATTATAGACCCACAAAAGGGACTCTGTGCAGCAGCTTTTCTCACCGGTTAACCTGTTCCTAAACGAGTGGTGTTTAGGCAATGCTTAAAGCAGACCTGGGGCTAAGAACAAATGTCAGGGCACATCAATGAGGCGGTGAGCACAGACAAATGCAAAGAAAACACAAAAATAAAAAACAAACAAACAAAACCACCACCACCAACAAAAGCAATCTCACCTAACAGTCCCTGTGGGAATCCTGCTCTGAATAAAGAGGTCGTCGGTCCATTCATGCACAGATTAAAAGTGATCACAGAGGCTCCACAGGCCCACCAAGGTGACCAGCTTGTGTTGTCAGGCCACTGTGACAGGGACCAGAGGAGGAGGCTTGGGTAAGGTCTACAGAGAGCCAGTGTAGGGGGTGCGGATGGCACCTCTAGCATCAGTCCTGAACCTAGAGCCACATCCCACAGTGGGAGAAACACACGCTGGAGTGTGGGTATGCCAAGACCTTCGGGGTGACCCAACCCCACAGGTAACAAACAGTGCCAAACCTGTCTGCAATGGACGTATCCAGGCCATCACTGTAGATTTCACCATGTTTGGGACTGTGATTTGTCCCAGGCATTAGGGGAAGAGACCTGAGTGGAAACGGCCAGCTACAGACCCCGGGAGGATGCCCAACGGGGAAAGGAGTGGCTACAACCTCAGTCCCCCCTAAGTGGTGTGAAATTACCTTGCCCTTCACAACCATCCACTGTCTCAAAGACTCCCCACACCTTCTTCATCTCCTTCCAATACTAAATTGCCCATTAGATGCATTCCTTCCCCTGGCGCTTATTTATTCATTTAATAATTTTCCAAAACAGAAATCCTTTTTTATCTGCTCATGCACAATCATTGCAAAAAAAAAAAAAATTCCCCCAAAAAAGGTTAGACACAGTGACATTCTCCATCCTGTTCCCTCTATAGTTCTACTTCTTCGACTCCCTCACTATTGAAAGTTAGAAATATATCTTTCCAGAATAACCTTTACCTTTGATTTTTGGGTAGATGTGAAATATAAGCACAGGTCTTAAGTGGACAACTCCATGAATTTTTTTACATGTCTACAGCAACTTTGCAGGATAGAAGATTAAAACACAGAAATTAATTGTATTTCTATACATAAGCAATTAAAATGAAATTAAGAAAACTCCATTTATAATAGCATCAAAAAGAATATAATGTCCTTGCTGGCTTGGTTCAGTGGCTAGAGCATCAGCCTTTGGACTGAAGGGTCCCAGGTTCAATTCCAGTCAAGGGCATATGCCCAGGTTGTGCGCTCCATCCCCAGTGTGGGGCATGCAGGAGGCAGCCCATTGATCATTCTCTCACATCATTGATGTTTCTATCTCTCTCTCCCTCTTCCTTCCTCTCTGAAATCAATAAAAATGTATTTTTTAAAATATAATACTTAGGAATAAATATAATACTTAGGAATACTCATGGATTGGAAGAAAATAAGATGGCCATACCCTCCAAATTGATATATAAATTCAACACAATCCCTTTCAGAACCCTTTTTGCTGAAATTGACATGCTGATCCTAAAATGCAAGGGACACAGAATAAACAAAACAATCTATAAAAAGGAGAAAGTTGGAGGACTCAACTTCAAATTTGAAACTTCCTAGTTTCAAAACTTAGTACAAAGCTATAGTACATATCTGATACCAATCATACCCAAAATTTATGAAGAACTTGCACAACTCTTATAACAAAAATATAATCCAGGATATGAATAACTATTTCTCCAAAGAACATAAATTGAATGGTTAATATGCGCATGAAAAGATATTCAATGCCATTAATCATGAGGAAAATGCAAGTCAATACCACAAGGAGATACCACTTGACACACACTAGGATGGCTATAATCAAACAGAGGAATGACAATATGTTAAAAGTAGGTGAGGATGTGGAGAAATTGTAACCCTCACACATTGCTGGTGGATTATAAAATAGAGCAACTGCTAACCAGTTTGGCAATTCCTAAAAGTTAAACATAGAGTTACCCTATGATCTATCAACTCCACTCCTAGGTATATACCCAAGAGAACTGAAAATTCATGTCCACACAAAAACGTATACATGAATATTTATACCAACATTATTCATAATAGGCAAAAAATAGAAATAACTCAAATGTCAGTCAATTGATGAAAGGACAAACGTAATGTGGTATAGTCATACAATAAAACATAATGAAGAATTGATATATGCTATAACATCATGAACCCTGAAAACATTATGCTAAGCAAAAGAAGACAGACACAAAAGGTCATATATTGTATGATTCTATTTACACAAAAAATGGTAAATCCAAAGATAAAGATAGTAGGTTACTGGCTGCTAGTGGCTAGGAGGAAGGAGGGATGGGGAGTGACTGCTAATGGTGATGGGGTTCCTCTCTGGAGTGATGGAAATGTTGTGTAATTAGGTAATGGTGATGGTTTCAAAAATGTATGTAAATACTGAAAACCACGAACTGTGTGCTTTAAAAGGGTAAATTTTATGGCATGTGGGTCTTATCACAATTTTTTTAAAGTGAAAAAAAGCAATAGTCTTATTAAAGTCACTGTTAGGCTTCATTGAGGAAATTACTTAAGTACCACTGTACCCATTCCTCCAGGAATACCTCTATTCTTTAAAACACAGAGCAAATGCATGCTCAGCTCACACTGCCTTAATCCTATGGAGAATACACTAATCTTAGACTGACAATGCAGAATCTGTTTAAGTATAAGTTAAAAGATAACCAACAGAAGATACTTCATGTTAAAAGAAAAACAAAACAGCCTCCCAATGAGAGATATGATTTTATTTCCAAGCTAAAATCACTGAAGATTAAAAAAAAAGACCTGATTTTTGTGAAGTGACTGTTTCAACCTGCTGAATAAACTCTTTCTTTTTCTTCTCCTTCTACTCAAAATAGGTTTCAGGCATATTATAGAATTAAATAAATAAGTAACAAAACTAAATGAAAATATAGGCTTACATCTGTCTCATCTCTGGACAGGAAAGCTCGTTCTCAGCACACACCCCTTCCAAAAAAAGGGAAAGAATTGAAAAGAAAATGATTGATAAATTTAATTATTAAAAATTAAAATATCTGTACATTAACACACATCCTAACATCATAAACACAATTAAGAGGCAAAGGAAAAGGATGACTTAACATCTGCTAGGAATTTCACAAAAGATAATACATTGAACTTTTAATTAATTCTAAAAATAAAGTATTCTACTATCCCAATGGTAAAATCAGCAGAAGTTATAAACAGGAAAAAAACAAACCAAACCAAACACAGAACAGAAAATATATGTGGTTAATTTTAAAATGTTGAAAGTTCCTAATAAAAATAATGCAAATGAAACGACAATGAGAGACTGTTTCTCACTCATTAAATTAGCCAAGATTAGGAAAGAGGTAACGCTTATATTTGTTGATTCCTCAGAGCCTTTAATATTCTCTGAGGCATTTTAATTTTCTCTGAACATTTCCTCATATTTATTGAGTTCAATTAATTCTCAAGGGTTTCTTTTCTTTTCTTTTCTTTTTTTTTTTTTGCTGACATTACATGTAAAGGCTTTGGGCTTAGTCAGAGCTAGGTTACAACTTCAGCCCTTTAACTTATCCTGTGTGCACATGAGTGTGTGTGCACATGAGTGTGTGTGCACATGTGTACATGCAGTTTATGTTCAGTGTTTCTTAATCTCTCTGAGGCTTAGTTTTCACACATGTAAAATGGGAACAAATAAAGCTTTAAGGGAAGTATCTGCATATGGCATGCCATAAGTGGTTGTAAATACAGCAGTGGAGTGTCCATTATAATGCTCAGTATCTTCCAATTCCTCTAAAACGAATGTCTGTTGTTTGCAGAGTTGTAAGACTCTAATATATTGCAGTTGTTTTTATAACGTTATGATTTGCATACCTTAAAGTTGCACAAAATAAAATTTCCTTGAGGAAATTTTTAGGTTCATCAATATTACAGTATGTTACCTAAAACATAAAAATTAATTGCATTATGTAATCTCAGTAAAGAATAGAAACTCACTGTATTGCCCCATCATAAGAATTATGTAATTCAGTAACTAGAAGAACCGTTCAAAATTATGTAATCTTAATGGGAATAATGAAGAAAGATTTAAATAAATAGAGAGGCACATCACTGTCTCCTTGTTGGCAGATTAGAAATACTACAGATGAAAGCACTTCTTAATTTAATAGAGATTTAATGTAATTCCAACTAAAGTACCCACATAACTATGAGAAATGAAGTTAAATCAAATCAGAGTTTTTCCAAAGATTGGTATTATGTAATGAGAATGATAGTCTCTTCATACTTTAATTTTTAAATTGCTGATTTGAGAGTTGAAGATAAATCCTTTTACTTTTGGTCTGATGCTATAATGAGGTAATGGACACTTATGAACTCACTCTAATTTAATTAATTGAAATAGGAATTTACCTGGAGAACTGAAGGGGGGTGCCTGGAGAGGAATCTCTGTTATGCTCACTCAGCATTTTCATTGTGGGGCATTAAATGCATTCATTCTTTAACACACTTTGCCCAGGGCACCTCAGGATGCACTGCTGAATAAAGTCTTTCTTTTTCTTCTCCTTCTACTCAATATATGTTTCAGATATATTATAGAATTAAATAAATAAGTAACAACATCCTGGGGTCTCCAGGAAGCAGACTCTGAGGCAGAAATTAGCGTGCAGGTTTATGAAGGTGCACCCATCAGAACAATGCCTGAAATCAAGAGGAATGAAGCAGGAGTGGCAGAGGGAGAAGTGGAGTTGGGATGCAGATGCAGACAACCCCACAGGGAGTTAGAATGGTGTTCAGAGTTGTCCTGAGTTGGGCTGAGATGGCTGGGCTTTCATAACCCCACAGCCATCAGTCAATGGAGAGGTCCCTCTGGGAATGACCATGACCTTGGACTAGGCAGCTCTTTGCAGTTGAAGCCTCCCTAAAAGGGCTGATACTGAAGGCTGCCTGTGGTCAGCACACTCAGAACCTGAGGGAAAGCCTCTCCTTGAAGGAGGTCTGGTGGCCCATCAGTGTCTGACTGATGACACTTCACTTACTTTAGAGACATATCATGCAGTAACGACACATGCCTGATTCCACCGCAATAGGAAACCCCAGCCAAACCAGGTTTAGGGTCCTGCAGATTGAATTAGTAACCTGGAGTAGACCGTGATACACATTTGTTTGTGTGTTATGGCCAGTGAGAAATGGCATTGCAAAGGGCTGACATTTATGGCTCATTTCTACATTAGTAGAGTATTCCTCATGTAACACAAGAGGGCTGGCCGGTGTTGCTAAGTGGTTAGAGCATAGGCCCGCATATCTTGGGTTCAATTTCCGGTCAAGGGCATGTACCTGGGTTGCAGGTTCGATCCCCAGAGCATGCGGGAGGCAACCAATCAATGTGTCTCTATCACATCGATGTTTTTTTCTCCCTCTCTTTCTATTTCCTTCCCTCCCTCTCTTCCTCCCTTGCACTCTCTCTAAAATCAATGGGAAAAATATCCTCGGGTGAGGATTAACAACAAATGGAAGGGGAGGAGGAGGAAGATGAGGAGGAGGAAGAAAAATGAGGAGGAAGCAGAGGAAGAGGAGGAGGAGGAGGAGGAGGAGGAGGAGGAGGAGGAGGAGGAGAAAAGACAGGAAGCTAGCTAAAGAAACCAGAAGTCACAGACCTTATGCACAGTCATCAGGATTGGCCTTGGCTGAAAATGTAAATAATCTCATCAAATGATATTTTAAAATAAAAATGTCATTTCCCATGGTCTTAATGTTTGTGCTCCCCAAATTCCTACGATGAAGACCTAAAAGTCCACGGTGATGGTATTAGGAGGTGGGCCTTGGAGGTGGGGCCTAGTAGGTGATTAGATCATGAGGACGGACTGCTCTTAAGTGGGAGTAGAGCCCTTATGAAAGAGGCCTCGGAGAGCACCCTAGTCCTTTCCACCTTGTGAGGAAACAACAGAAATCTGCAACTGGGAAAAGGCCCTCACTTGACCATGCTGGCTCCCTCATCCTGGACTTCCGGCCTCCAGAACAGTGAGAAATAAATTTCTGTTCTTTATAGTAACTGGAGTTTTATTATAATACCCTGAACAGGCTAAAGTATCACCCTACACTCCCTCCCTTAAGTGCCTTCCTATGGACACTTGTCATCTGTGTTGCCCCAAATCTTTGGACTGTATTCCCCACACTTTGCTAAGGTCTTGCAGGATAATTCCCATCTTTCCAACATAAAGAAAACAAACAAACAAACAAACACCCTTATTTCCTGGCCGCGATGCTGCCGGGATGCAGTTGTGTGATTTAGGTTCTGCCCAGCAGAAGGGCTCCTGCAAGGCTCTGCTGGGAGCTGAGTGACACAGGGAAAGAGGCAGGGTCAGCGACCTCGGACCCCGAAGAGCTGGTGTGACTCTGACAGCCCCTGGGGAGGGGTTTCCTGATTCACCAGTTTCCTGACCCTGGAAGGACTAATTCTGTGTGTTGTTCTGGGAATCACTTGGGAAGCTCAGCCTAAAACCCACTTTTGACCCATCCCAGAATCTGAAAACTCTGTTCCTCAATATCCCTTCCTGCATATACCACCTAGAAGCCAGTCAGTTTTATGCACCTAAAACCCTGACCAAAGCATTTCCTGTCACCCACAACAGTGGATTTTGAACTTTTAAAACCATACCACACTTTCATCAAATAAAGTATTCTGTAAAAGCCAGTATATAATCCTATATAATAAAAGCCTAATATGCAAATTGTCTCAACTGGGAGTTCAATCAGGAGTTTTACTGCTCGCTATGATGTGCGCTGACCACCAGGGGGTGGAGCGGAACATGGTGGGCGTCGGCGATGTGGTGCTGCTGGCCCTGATGGGCCCCAATGAGAGCAGGACCGCAGAGGGATGGTGGAGCTGGTGAGCGGGCAGCGCCAGGCCAAGGTAGGTGTGACGGGGCCCAATTGCCCCACCGATCGTCCTGCAGATGGCGACCAGTGGCGGCAGCGGGGGGCAGGGCCGCCACCCAGCTCCTGGCGTTGAGGGAGCCAGGCAGGGCCTGATGACTCAGGTGGAGGGGGGCACTCGAGTGCCCGGTTGGCACAAGTGCTGCCTAGGGCCCAGAGGTCAGCTGGGACCTGCCCTTCCATGCCAGACACTCACGCTTCGATCGCTGGCCAGGCCTAGGGACCGCACCTGTGCACTAATTTCATGCATTGGGTCTCTAGTGTAGATTATAAATGGAGTTGTCTTAGCTTGATCTTCTTACCCTCCTCATTCTAGAACTATAGGGCGCCAATGATCTTACCGATATGAGAAAATAAACCTCCTTAGCAAGGTTATTTCAGAGGATCCTTCATACACTGGACCCAACCTAGTTTGTTCTACTTCATTTCCTTCCCTACTTTCTGTTTTATAGTCCTACCCATTTAATCCCCATTTGCATGTGTTGTAGGAATGTGTTAGACCAGTGGAGTCAGACAGAACCTGGGTTAAACAACCTCAGTACTTAAGTCCTGGCTAGGAAAGAATTCAGAGAGAATCCAAATATAAAAGAACATCTATAATAATAAAAGTGTAATATGCAAATAGACTGAACAACCAAACAGCAGAACGACCATCCAGACAACATTCCGGACAACCACACTATGACACGCACTGGCACCAGGCCAGCAAAGGTGGGTGCGATGCAATTGGTTGGGGGGCCCGCCATCGCTCACGATTGCCCTGCAGAGGGAGGCCCAGGCCACCCTCTGCGGGGCGATCGATGGGGCGGGTCACGATCGAACGCCCAAAAGAGGGAGGCCCAGGACCTGGGCAGTGCTACAGTGTGTGGGCGGGGCCTCCCTCTGTGGGGCGATTGGTCACAGAGCCCTGCAATCGATCACCTCTAAGAGGGAGGCCCAAGCCACCAGCCAGCGACACTGTGGCGGCTGTGCAGGGCTGGGCAGCGATTGCCCTGTGGAGGAGGCTCAGGCCAGCCAACAGATCGCACCCCACTCCTGTCACCCACAGAGGGAGGCAACCGGTGGCGGGGGTGAGGGGGGGACAGTGCCACACAGATGGCAAGCAGTGGCAGCAGCAGGGGCAGGGCCAGCTGCCAGCAGCCAGGGGAAGGAAAGCCCCGATAGGCCCTGATCTCTAGCCAGACCTAGGGACCCTACCCGAGGGGTCCTGGATTGCAAGAGGGCGCAGGTTGGGCTGAGGGACACACACTCCTGTCCCGTGCATGAATTTCGTGCACCGGGCCAATAGTTTATTTATAAAATCACAGTAGCAGTAATGCATAGAAGAAATAGGCTTAGAAAAGAAGTTATAGAATAGAGTTACAGGAAGGGCCCTATGTGCTTGGGAGTGAGGAAGGTAAGGGTAATGTGCCTGGGGCTGGGAAAGGGAAAGGCTCTGAAGAGTTCAGGGGAGGGAGCGCACACTGCGTCCTCCACCTTAAGGGTTTTAAGGGTGGAGATTTTAGGGGAGGTCCCAGGGAAAGATCTTAATAGAATATTCAGCAGCTTCCAGGTGTGTCCTTTCAGGGTAGTGTCTCCACTAATTGATTGCCTGCGCCAGGGCAGGGGGTCATTATTCAATGCAGCTGGTCCTGACTTCAGTTGTGGCTGGTTTTGTTGCTTTTCTGGGCCTGGAGCTGAATGAAATACAACTGAGGTCTAGATGTTATCTCTAGGGAGGAAAGGTCAGGGCGTCTAAACTACATGACTAGCGGAAATGCTAGGGGAGGAAAGGTCACCCTGGGGGCCACCTTACAATTGTCCACTGGTAGGCACTTTCCGCCCGGGTTCCTTCTGTACCTTGCTCTACTCATGTCTGTCTATCTGCCTACCACACATGCGCACACCCTACTCCAACTCTGGGTCTCCAAAACCATTCCTCTGCTCTTCCCTCTTCCTAGCATGTTTGTTGTGACTCTATTGCCAGGAAAATGCCCATCCATTCTTCAAGGCCCAGATCAATTATAATCTCCAGGTACCTCTCACCAATGTCTTTCACATCCTATCACTGGTTATTTCAATAGCCCTTAACATTCACAGGCATACCACTTTCAGATGCAACTATTCTCCAGTAATGACCCCAGGTAACCTGTGATTTTGCTGAGGCACCAATCTGAATCATGAATGTACCAAGGCTGGTGAATTGTCCTGGCTTTTCCCTTCCCTTTATCCACAACACCCATCGGTGCTTCACATTGGCCAAACCTAGCAAGAATCCAGTTAGCAAAGGGAGCCTGAGAAAATGTAGCTTGTTGGGCCAGTCCAGTGGCAATACAGAGCAAAGCGGAAAAGGCAAAAACTGGTCTAGGGATGGTGGAGGAAATAATTAGGTCAACAGAAACTCATAGGAGCCAGTGAGACTTCAAGGAATGGGACTCACGATTAGAATATGACAACGAGAGGACATACTACATGTTCTGTTCCAAAGAAATGGATTTTTTTTTTTTTTTAGAAAGGCAGTAAGCTGTCTCTGTAAGTCAAGAACAAATAAATCTATGCATCTATACACAATGGCAAATAATGGAGAGAAGTGTGACTGTAATGACCACAGTGGTTTCCACAGCCACTGTCAAATGCGGGAAATGAGTGACTCATTCCTGCTACAGAGATCAAGAGGAAAGATTGAAGACAGAACTGATGGGACATTCACTGTCCACACACGTTCTCATAGTATCATTGTGATAAAAACTGCAAATGACACACTGGCTTGACCTAACTGGCTGACAGATTCAACCCTCAGGAGATTGAGAAAGCAGTGGGGGGGGGGGGGGGGGGGGGGAGCTGCTATTCTCAACTGACTTCCAATTAACAAGGAGGAACTGATGGGAAAAGTGGAAGTGATGGGCATTCTGAGAGAAAACGCTCACATCATCTTTATGTTCACGGCCGCTGGGAATCAGAAACCTAGTCCAGCCGAGAACTTTATGGTTTGAGCAGAGATTTCCAAAAGGTTAAGGTGAGTTGGAGTCTATAAAAAATGTCCTTCTTCTCATCAAATGGGTTGGGAATTTCTTGAAAACAAGGTTCTGAAACACAAGTAAGTAAAGAGCTAAGAGAGAAGGATCACAACAAGCTGATGTGTTTGCACAGACAACTTTGCAATGAACTCACAGCATCGCTCTCATTCAGTGTAAATCAGTGAGCACCTCCCGTGACTGGCAGGATGTATATCAGCAGCACAGTCATTACCAGGCTTTAAATTAGTCTACCTGTCCTGCACCGTTTCTACTCTGCAGGTCTCCCAGGAAGCCCAGACATCTGAGCCACCTAGGAATAAAATACACTTGGGTCTATCTTAAAGGCTGGAACACAGAATGGACTTCGTGGGACTGAAGATTCTGGAGACCATATTCATAGGTAGTGTGAAAATATCTTTTAAAAACTTGTGGGAGATGAATGAGCCAGCTCTAATTCTGGCTTTCACTTTTCCAGTGCTCCCTCTCTCATCCTATGAACTGAGGATGGGTGATACTTGGCCCCCAATTCCTCAACCATTCTCCTATTTAACACACAGGACTGAGCATCTGCAATATACCAGGCGATGTGAGATAAAAGACAGTAAAATGCTGTCCTCTGCACCCAGACACACTGTTAAAACTGAGATTTGTGACCACTGCAATAGGAACAGAAGATAGAAAGTGTATGCTCTTCTAGAGGAGAACAGAAGAGCTTTACAAAGAAGGCAACCTCTAGGTTGAGCCTGGAAGGATGAGTAGGACGTGGAAGAGATTCCAGGCAGAGAAAAGAACATGAGAAATGCAGGTAGAAGTGAAGGGTGAGCAAATGCTTTGGGGAAGCCTCATACCCAATACTGCTCACTACTGCTAAAGCCCCAAGTGCTCTGTGGAAGGGAAATTGAGGCTGGACAGGGGAGGTCGGATTGTTGAAGATGCAAAGGAATTTCGATTTGCCCCTATGGATGACAGGCATCACTGAAAACTTCTCAGCAGGACAGTGGCATTGTGGAGGACCAACGTGGGTTGGGGAGGGGAGGAGATAGTATAACTGTGAGATGAGTATAAAGGATGAGGCACCTATGTGAGATTTATTTAGGAGATACGGGATTTGATGATGTGGGAGGTGGGAAGAGGAAAAGGTAGCTAAGATAACATTCAAGTTTCATCCTTAGAAAACTTGGTACAATTCACCAAAACACGGCATCTAGAAAGAGCAGTTATAGTGGAAGACACATAAAATAGTTGAACTTTGGACCAGCTGAGTTTGAGGAGCGTATGGGTCATCAAAGAGGAGATGACCAAGAGTGAGTTGGATACATGAGTTTAAAGCTCAGCACACAGGCAAGGGGCGGAGACAAAGAGTTAGAGGAGGCAGGATTGGCAACAGATCCAACGGATGAAATTCATGGCACAAACCCGAGGGCTGCTCTAGGTCAGCAGTATCAATATCACCTGCAGCAACGGTCTGGGCCAGCTCACACCAGCTCACACCAGTTAAACCGTCGGGCATTTTGAAAGCTGGTTGTTGAACCCTTGGTAGCCTGGTGGGAATATATACACCACACAGAAATCAGCAAATACTATAAATCAGGCCTGCTTTCTCCACACCCCACTCCCAGAGCTGGCACCCAGCACACTCCACACCTGAGAACTTGTTAATCAATGGAAATTCTCAGGCTGGACCCTAGACCTATTCAATCAGAAACTTGGGGAGTTTTCTTAAGCCCTGCGGGGGATTCAGATCCAAGGAAAGGCTGAGAATGCCCACTCTAGACGCATGGAACACAGGGTCCACACCAGCCCAGGAAGATCAGCCTGGCCTGCTCCCGAGGGGTGTGTTGTGGGGGAGGGGAGTTCCAGACCACAGGACACAACAGCAGACTGTTGAAAACCGGTCAACATCTCTCTGAATCTGTGATAGGATTAACAAGCCCCGTCACCTATTCCACTCTTCTCAAATCTAAAAAAAAAAAATTTTTTTTTGACAGCTTCAAAGGGATTTGGGGAGGACAGTGATCACTTAAGACTCTGCAGTGCATTGCTTTGGTTTATGGTGCTGACGGGGAACAGAGTTTACCACCCCAATATATGCCTTTTTTCTTTGGATATTAATTAATTAAACTGTTTTTTTTTTTTTTTTATTTTAGAGAAAGGAAGGGAGAGTGAGAGAGAAACATCGATTGGTTGCCTCCCGAATGTGCCCCGACGGGGATTGAACCTGCCACCTCTTGGTGTGCAGGACGAAGCTCCCACCAACTGAGCCACGCTTGGCCAGGGCTAAGCTGGTTATTTTTAAGGAAAAGACTCAGGAAGCACCTTTGACCTACCCTCACACTGCTTAGAATTTAGATAAACAGGACATGCGCCAGGAAGGGAGTTTTCACCACAGATAACTGCAGTTTAAGATGACCACTGTGACAGACAGAGGAAGCTCGCCAGGCCCCTTCGATCTAAGTGCTCTCTGTGGCCCACCGTGAAAGTGGCCCAGCAAACCGTGTTTGCCAAACATTTGCTTTTCCATTCCATGTGAATGGCCTACCTCCCCTTTGAAGTCCCAAACCACTACCCCGCTTTATCCTCGGCTCAAGAGGGTTTATAAACCTCAACCCTCCTCAGTCACATGGGCTTACGGAACCCCTGTATGTACATATATAATTAAATTTGGTTATTTTCTCCTGTCAATCTGTCTCGTGTCAATTTTATTATTAAACCAACCAGAACTAAGAGAGAAAAGAGGGGACATTTCCCCCTCCCCTACAGGGCCAAGTTAAAACTTTAAAATCTGACTAAGAAAGGCTGGGACAGAGTCTGTTAAAACTGGCATCTTCTCACTTACCATTAAAATGACCTTACTTAGAATCAGGCTTTGTTTTCTGGTTTCACCTTACGAATAAGTGATCATAATATTGGCAATCTGAACTTCATCACAATAAAGGTTAAACACCAATGAAATTAGCAGTGAAAACTAATGTCTATGTGAAAATGGCCACAAATTGCCTGGAGTACTGAGGACACATTTCAAGTTGTTTTGGCCTTCTTAATTGAATGAGAACTGCATCATGCCATTGTTTTGATTTAATACTTTATGTGATTAATTTGTAGCATTTTTTAGTAGAAAGAACACCCCATTAGAAATCTTGAGTTTGCATTTTCATTGATGTGCCCTTGGGAAAGCCAAAAAACTCTTTGTTTATCTGTAGAAATGAACTAGGTGTCATTGGACTAGGTGTCATTTCTGGCCACTTATACATATACTAGAGGCCCGATTCATGAAATTTGTGCAAGAGTAGGCCTTTCCGCCCCCTCCCTCCCCGCCCCGCACCCCACGGCCGGCTGCCAGCACCGGCTTCCCTCTGGTTGCTGGCAGGCACTGAGTCCTGGGCTTCCCTCGAAGCCCTGGCTTCATCCTGAAGGTCGTCCAGAAGGACGTCTGGTTAATTAGCATATAACACTTTTATTATTATAGATGTTTTTGTATTCAACATATTGTTGATCATAAATATTCTTTGTAAAAATCAAAACAACACAAAAATATATTAACAAAAAGAGTCTCTTTCTGTTATAGACTGAATATTTGTATCCCCACCCAATTACTATGTTTAAGTCATAACCCCCGGTGTGACGGTATTTGGAAAAGGGACCTTTTGGAGGTAATTAGGTTTAGACGAGGTCATGAGAGTGGGGCCCTCATGATGGGATTAGTGCCCGTATAAGTTGGGATATCTGAGAACTTGCTTGCTCTCTTTCTCAGCCAGATGAAGGCACAGCTGGAAGGGGGTGTCTGCAAGCCAGGAAGGTGCCTTCACCAGGACCCAAACATGCTGGCACCTGGATCTTGGACTACCAGCCTCAAGAACTATGAAAAAAATAAGCCACCCAGTTGATGATACTGTTATAGCAGACCAAGCTGAGTAAGACACTTTCTAACCCTCCCCCACCTGTGGACAAATTCCATTAATCAGTAAGAATGTGTCTTTCTAGAATTTATGTGTATGCCCACATGCACATACGACTCACTCACACACACACACACACACACACACACACACACACACACACACACACACAGTTTTACCGAAATGGGTAAGATTACACATATTGTCCTGTGAGCTGTATGTTACATTTTATAATATAACTAGAAGTCCAATACACGAAGATTCGTGCTAGAATGGGCCTTCCTTTCCCTGGCTGCCGGCCAGCACTGCCTTTCCACTCCGGCCCAGCCCCGGAGCCGCCTCTTTCCGCTCCGGCCCTGCGTTTCCATGCTGCTCAGAAGCCCTGAGAGACTGGGGGTGGGGTGGAAAACCTGCCCCACCCCCGTCACTCGGTGCCTGTATATGCAAATTAATCGCCATCTTTGTTGGGTTAATTTGCATATCACCCCTGATTGGCTGGTGGGCGTAGCGGAGGTACGGTCAATTTACATGTTTGTCTATTATTAGGTAAGATATGGACACTTTTTCATGTTAACACAAATATATCTACCTCATCCCTTTCACATTCATTTGAAAGGCACACTATAATACATTTAACTAATTGGCAAACATTTAAAAGTTGCTTTAGATTTTTGCTGTTTTGGGTATTTTTAAAAATCTTTATTGTTGAGATTATTACAGATATTACCCATTTTTCTCCCATTGATCCCCTCCACCAGGTCCCACCCTACCCCAGGCCTTCACCACACTATTGTCTGAGTCCACGGGCTATGCATATAGGCACATAAGCTCTTTTGTTAATATCTGCCCACTCTCCCTCTCCCCTTCCCTCTGAGATCTGTCAGTCTGTTCCATGCTTCCATACCTCTGGACCTATTTGGGTTGTCAGTGTATTTTGTTCATTAGATTCCACATATAATTGAGATCATGTAATGATACTTGTCTTTCTCTGGCTTATTTAATTGGCTTATCTCCAGGTCCTCCCATGCTATCTAGAAGGGTAAAAGATCCTTCTACTTTACAGCTGCATAGTATCAATGGTGTAAATGTACCACAACTTTTTCCCCCACTCATCTACTGATGGGCACTTGGGCTGTTTCCAGATCTTGACTATAATAATAAAAGCATAATATGCTAATTAGACCATATGTCCTTCTGGACAACCTTCCAGATGAAGCTGGGGCTGCAAGGGCTGAGGCAAGTCGCTGTGGCTGTGAGGGCCAAGCCCCTTGCACGAATTTCGTGCATCGGGCCTCTAGTCTATATCTACCTAATAAAAGAGTAACATGCTAATTGACTGTACCTTCGTGATGCCCACCGGCCAATCAGGAATGAGTATGCAAATTAACCCAACAAAGATGGTGAATTAATTTGCATACGCAGGCACTGAGCGGCCTGGGGCAGGAGGCTTGCGTCATCGCCATGGTGACGACGCAGGTGTTCCACACCACCCCAGCCACTCCAGGCCTCTGGGCAGCATAGGAAGGTAGAAAGGCGGCTCTGAACCGGAGTGGAAAGGCAGCTCTGGCCAGAGTGAAGGCAGTGCAGGCATCCAGGGGAAGGAAGGCCTATTCTTGCACAAATCTTCATGCATCGGGCCTCTAGTATATATATATGGCTAATATGCTAAGTGTCTGACTGTCCGACTGGTTGCTATGGTGTGCAATGACCACCAGGGGGAAGACCCTCAATGTAGGAGCTGCCATGATGCACACTGGCCATTTACAGAGAAACAGCACTGCGGACCTGACGCCCACAAAGCAACACTCTTGGCTTCCCCCAAGTGGGACACAGGCCCCGCCACCACCCCAGAGCAACACCCCACCAAATCGCAGCCAACATTGCCCAGACCCCATGGTGTAAAATGTGGCCCACAGCCCAGCCCAGCCTGGAAACGGTCACTGTGGGCACCAGGTAATGATGTCACATAGCAATACCCGGCTTCCTTTCCCTAGCGACTAGCAACTAGCCTCCTTGCAATTTCTTCAGCCCAGGAACACGACTTGCTTTATAGCCAGGTGGAAACATTTCACACTGTAACCAAATGTCTATGAAGCATTTTCCCATGCCTCATCTCAATTGATCCTCACAGAAGTCCTGGAGTAGGTAGATAGGAGACTCAATGGAATCCTATTTTCTTTTCATTAGCCAGAAAATGGAGATTTAGAAAGCTTAGAAACTTGACCCGACTGAAAAGAAGTAAGAAATGGTGGACCTTGAAAATGACTTCAGGTTTTCTCACTGTGCAGAATATAGTCAAGCACTGCTGCAGTTAAGTATTTTACCCTTTGTTCTCCCTGCATGATCTACAATGATAATCTGCTTCGTGTTGATATCTACTGCTGTGTTGCTGACAATTACCTGAAAGAGAAGTTAGGGTGCTTCACTGGGCTGGAAAAGTTTACCTAAATCAGAAAGCAGGTCTAATTAAGCAAGTTTATTCTATATACCTGTATATAAAAGGCTAAGTTGACTTGCGCATGTGCGATACATATAAAGCTCTCACTGGCGCCAATCGCACGTGTGTGTTTCAATCTGTCATTGACAATCATGAATTTGGTTGACACTTCTATTATAGAGAAAGGGTGATAGTGATATTAAAATATTTCTTCTAATTAACTTCCTTTCAATGTGCACTAATCCGTGCACCAGGCCACTAGTTGTAAATAATGCTGCTATAACATAGGGGTGCATATATTCTTTCTGATTAGTGCTTCGGAATTCGTATCATATATTCCTAGAAGTGGGATAGCTGGATCAAATAGCAGTTCCACCTTTTTAATTTTTTTGAGAAAACTCTATACTGTTTTCCATAGTGGCTGCAACCCTTATTCAAACATCTTTTAATCCATGTTCAATTAGTTCTCTAAATTGAGCTATATGAAATGGCAAAAATATGATAAATGAAAGGCAACAGAGAGCAAACATTACTGGAATCCCATTGAAATAAGTTCCTCTTCCTCATTGTAACAGCCAGGAATGACAATGTAATTAAAACCAAACAATCCAGCAAGAATGGAAACTGAAACTAAAAAGACTTTATGAAAATCAGTTTCTCAGAGTTCCTGTAAATTGATTATTTGTTTGTAGAGGGGACTGGTTCGATATCCAGTACCTCTAATTGCAGAACAGTCACCATGGAAAATAGCTACTAAGACCATTCACTTTCTTTCTAATTCAAAGCTCATCAAAGGCACCTTTTGAAAAAGCAGTGTGTTTTCTTTGTCCTACAAATTCCAAAGCAGCAGAGAGGACTCCCCACCAGGCACTAGCTCCCAGGGCAGATCAATATCCTGGCACTGTGGTTTACAGTGGAGCAAGCTGGGAATCCAGTCAGAAGGAATAGTCTAGACCTGGGCCTCCCCTTGTGGTTGACTGAGTTTCTGGGCCTTCATAGGTTTCTGGGCAAGTTTAGACTAGCTAGGTATCCATGATATTAGCAACAGATGTGACCTTCTAGACTTGTCCTAAGAGTCCTGACATTTTAGAGTGCAGTCAGCACTGGGAGGCAGCTGAGATCACCGAGTGCATGGACGGCAGGCGGGGGCACTCCCTCTCCCCCTGACATTGGGGGATGGATAATCAGTTGGCACTAGTTCCCAGTGGGGTACCACAGAATCCTTTTCAATACAGCACTCCAGCCTTTAAGCAGAGCTGGCTTTAATTTGATTCCATCAGTGAAGAAAGTAAGGCCCAAACACTACATTACCTACCCAAGGTCAACTTCTCAACAGCATGCCAGAAACCTCCATTCTTATTCCAAACTAGTAGCCCATCACGTGATATCGCGTGCAGTAGGCCGCCACCGCTTCCGTGGGAGCTGGCGGGAACTGTGCCAATTCCGTGGGAGGCAGGAGGGAGCCACACTGCTTCTGTGGAAGGCGGGCCCGCTGTCTCCTCTCCAGGCTTACGCTCGGCTGCGGAGGCAAGTGGGCCAGACCCCCTGTCCCCCAGAGGCCCCAGCCGCTCCGTGCCTGCTGCCCAGATGCCCTCCACAGCCAGGGTGGAACGCTTGCCTCGTCGCTTCAGCGATGAAGCAAGCATTCCACCAGGCCGCTCACGCTGCCCACTCTCAGCGGCCGACCCCCCAGGACTGGGGGACTCCAGCGGGGATGAGGGGACTGGGCACTGCCATCTTGTGGCTATGGGTGCTGCCATCTTTGTGACTGAGTGATGGTTAATTTGCATATTACCCTTTTATTAGATAGGATAGGAGGGTTACTATGTTCTGTATTCCCTAGAGCTTCCAGACATCAACAAGAGAGGCAAGAGCAGAAATATTCAGATAAGAAATATTCAGACAAGAGCTCTGTTGTCTCAGTGAGACAGAGCTGGTGATTACCTTCACTGCCAAGGTTAAGGAGTTATACTTCCTATCTGTTCATCTAATATTTTGCCAATCTTTTTGTTTTGGGGACCCAGTTATGACTGTAGGTCAACCATGTCCAACCGTTACCTGGAGTGCACTGTTTTCTGTTTGTAACTCCCCATGCTAAAAGACTCATAAGAAACCTAAGGCCTAGTAAGTAAAAATAGTATCCCAATGCCACCCAGGGCTCAGACGAGAATGTGATCTTCTGACACCCTGTTTAGCCTGTCTAACTGGCCCATCTTTTGTCCCAGCTCTTCAACTGCTCTAGTTCCTTAAACGTGAAAAGGCTGTACACTCACTAAGAAATTAAAGAGTTCTCCTGATTGCAGAGGCAGAAGCCATAGCAGCCGAAGGTCAATACTATCAAATGGAGGTGAGATTGAATCTACACCCTGGGGATCAGAGGTCACAAGCTATCAATCCGTAATGCTAAATCAAGTTAAAAGGTAGCAACAATAATTGATATGATTAAGATATGACTTTAGAAATGTCTTCATAAGCCTGGCCTATGAAACATAATTCCTTGGCTTGAAATTTTCTGAAATTAAATCCAAGTGGGTTAGATATAACACATGTTTGAGACAAATGAATCTGTACCAGGTTCTTCAAAACTACATTGATACAGGGTAGGGAAAAAGTAGGTTTATAGTTGTAAATATACAAATAGTTTATTCTTTTTTTTTTTTAAAATATATTTTATTGATTTTTTTACAGAGAGGAAGGGAGAGGGATAGAGAGTGAGAAACATCGATGGGAGAGAAACATCGATTAGCCGCCTCCTGCACACCCCCTACTGGGGATGTGCCCGCAACCAAGATACATGCCCTTGACCGGAATCGAACCCGGGACCTTTCAGTCCGCAGGCCGACGCTCTATCCACTGAGCCAAACCGGTTTCGGCCAAATAGTTTATTCTTATATTATTATTTATTAATTATAGTACTGTTCCCCATATGAACAACTGTAAACCAACTTTTGCCACACCCTGTACATGAAGATTCAACCCATCCACAAATATGATGCATGTGCCACTAGCAAGGGGCTCTGATCAACTCTGATGTCCATTTTCCTGAGAACAGAAGTATGCCTGAAAAGCTTCTAAAGCAAATGCAAAATCTGTCTTTTTTAACATCTAATGTGCCTGTATGTTGTAAAGGTGAATGATGGACTGCAACAAACCTTACAAACCCCCAAACAGAGGACATAATAATTCCCCAAAAGGAGATGCTACAGCAACTTTCAGACTCCTTCTGAGGACACAGTAGTTGGAGCTGAGCGGACCGTAGGCATGCAAGGTGCCTTGCTCAGCATGACTCATACATTTCCCAGAGAGCTCTGCAGGAAGTAGATGGCAATGAATCACAGTGCTCAGGAGTGGAAAATACAATGTGATTCACATTAACTGAAAGAAAGGTTGAAGGAGAATAAACAACTAATAATGAAAGCCATACACATACTCTCACGCATCAGCAAATACCACACTGAGCGTGTCAGCGTAGCTTCTGCTTTTCCAAAGTTCAAAGAAGAAAGAAAAGGCAAATTTTCTAAATAAAACCTAATAAGTCTATGGAAAAATTGAACCATTATAATGCAATAATGTAGTTACATAAAAAGACATGAATTATTTTCAGTGAAGTTGGTATTTAAGAAAAAGGGAGCTAATTTATTATTTTTCACTCAATCTCAAATAGTCCTTCAGATATCTTTTTAAATTGTTGTTGCATACTATAAAACTTTAAAATCTTAACTTTTGCTTAAACTACACTCTATCTCTGCAGAGAAAATTCTTGCCTCATCATAAACCTCTCAAGAAGTATCATTTCATTTCTCAATAATGAGTTATCTAGGAAAGCAGGGGAATGAAAGTTGGGCTCCTCATAATCTAATCACCAAGCAAGTAAAAATTAAACAAGCAAACAAAAGAAAAAGCTTAAAATCTACTGGAATCAATCACTGAAAATAAGGAAATCCCTGGAAACAATGAGTAGAGCCACAGAACTTAAAGTAAGAGCCTATTAATAATCCATGTGGACACAAATTTTGAATTTGTGTTGAATTTGTATTGGTTAGTTACAAGAAAACATGACAAAGTTTACAAAACATAAAATGAAGTTAATATTTGAGCAGAATTTGGTTTATTCGAGTACTCAATTGGTCAACTAAATTGTAAAATCAGTATAGACCAGAAATTGAATGACTTGACAGTGTGGCAGAGGGAGGTTTCGAGTGGATGTCTTGGGTGGGGGTGTGATGTGACCACAGCAGTTGTTGTGAGCTGTTGTTATAATCAGTGGTGATGTTAGGAAATAAAATGTCACCTCTTTTGGAAAATGGCAAAGGTCAGTGAAAAGGCAGAGTCAGGTGTGTGGAAGCACTGGGGAGGGAGAAGAGCAGGGGGAAGAAAAGTAGAAGTAGGCAATGTGATCACACACACACACACACACACACACACACACACACACACACACCATAGACATATGCATACTTCCAGGGAGCTGAGCCCCCAGACAAATAACCTGGGTCAGGCCTTAAAATGTTTTATTTTTGTCTGAATTTTCTTGGGCTGAGTTAACCAAATGACTGAAATCTCCACTTTATGTTTTGTTGTGTGAACTCTGACACACATTTGCACTCCCATTTGCCGGTAAGAACCAAACCAAACCAAACAATGTCAGGAGCAGCATTTTGGTCTCAAATGTTTTGGTCTCTGGATCTTGTAGTTAATGCTACCATTTTCTATTCTTACAGTTTACCAAGACTTGAAGAGATTCGTCATCATTTCAAATTACCCATTAGGAAGGCATTTTATAAAATTTTAAATTTTCTATAACTTATTTATCTTTTACTTCCAAAAATCAAAATTCCTAAAATGTGCAGAAACCAAACCCCAGGTAATAAAGACTATGTATTATTTTCCAGTTAATTTTTTTCAATATTTTTGGTTATAAAATTATGATATAAGTATGTGGACATTCAAATCTAATGGTTTTGGTAAATTAAGAATACCTTTTTTTTTTTTTTACTGCAAAAGCAATACAAGTTTGTTATAGAAGTATAAGAACTAGATTACTAAAATAAATAAATAAAAAATTTAAAAACTATAGGTCCATTGTTAATCGTCTGTAGTACATCCTTCCAGAATTTTTATGAACCCATCTGTCTCTACCTCTATTTTTTTATTTCATAAACCTTATTATAACCTGACATGTATTGTATATTTGTTTGCTTTATTATTTATTGTTTATCTCTCCCATGGTGATTGAAGCCTCTTGGGGGAAAGCACTTTGCCACCTTTGCATACTACTAACACCCTCAGCCTCACACAGTGCCTGATGCATATTAGAGTTCATAAAGATTGAGTGAATGAAAGAAGACTCAATAGTTGGTACTCACTAAATGTTTGAAAAAAAGAAAGCCAGTTAGTACAAGCCAACCTGACCAGAGTCATGGAGAGGGCAAGTGGACTGAAACATCTTTCTTTTCCACCTTATTGTTCTTTACTCCATTTGCTATTGGCTAAATTAGTCTATTACTTTCTGTTTAAACTCATCAAATTTCTCTATAGGCATCTATACGGATTCACTCATTATGTGAGACATTATAAAAGCATGGATCTGGTGGGGAGTGAGAGTTAACTCCACAAATGGATGGACTGTGCCCCAATCAGGGTCAATGTGGAGTGGGTGAGAATGGGAAAGGCTGTTGTATAGCACACACGTACCCATGCTCATGCCACAACGGGGGTGTCTGAACACATCTGTGCATCCCTCTGCTCTCGAGGTCTGGCATACACTGTCAGGCGGACACAGAGCAACTGCCTCTTGCCCATACCCAAAGGGAAGAGGCTGAGGAAGTTGAGGAACTTCTGCAGTAACTGAAGAAAGGAAGATAATATAAGCCCTTTCATGTTTTTCTTTAGCCAACATCTGGGAATTTCTCCCCCCAGTTTCCCATTCACAGAGAAAAAGTGGTCAAGGAAGTATGTCTTGATTAAATAAAGACCAATTGTGTTATTACCAGACAATGCCTCTTTCTGGCAAAAGAGTTAAAATCTGATCTCGCTATTCCCTTTAATTCTTTTGGTGAAGATGTCCACATTATAAAACAATTCCAGTGTGCCATTCTGATGGCGTGTTAGGGGAGTGATGGGGGCTAGACTTTTAAAAATATTTCTTTGGAAATAATTTTGAACTTACAGAAAAAAATTACAATATGCCCACAGTGGCAATCTGCTCATTCACATAATTGCTTTTCCTTTCCTGTCTCATTTCCCCATTCCCCTACCATTTTGCCTTGAATCATCTACCAAATAAATTACTTGGGACTAAGTCCTTGTTTCAGGGTCTATTTTGAGGGGATCCCATAATTGATTGCCACCAAGAAATAAAACTTATTGATTGGCTCATATATCTGGTACTTCCTGCTCAATCCTATGCATTTATAAAGGTGGCAACAAGCCACTAAGTCCACAGGCAATTAACAGTACTAATAAGGCATATGGTTTCCTTAATGGGTTAATTAGAATGCTCTACCGCAGGAATGGGGAACCTTTTTTCTGCCAAGGGCCATTTGGATATTTATAACATCATTCACAGGCCATACAAAAGTATCAACTTAAAAATTAGCCTGCTACATTTGGTCAAACATTTAATTAACTCACCCCTAAGGCCTTGGCAGGGCCAGACCAAATGATTTTGGGGTCCTTATATGGCCCACGGGCCAGATGTTCCCCACCCCTGCTCTACTTGGACATATAAGGTGCCATTGCTGAGATGCTAGCATCAAGGTCTGTGTTCGCTTGCTTGCTTGGCCAATGCATGGACACAGTATAAATAACTTACAAGTGTTTGGAAAAATATTTAATTATTCGAGGCTTAGGTTTCTTCCACAGACCACAGGACTCAGAACACAACGGTCAAGCCACCCTCAGCATATGCTTTATGACTTATAACTCACCAAAAGCATAAAAACTGCAAGTCTTTTCCATGCGAACTTGGAAAAGTCCTGTAAATTTATGGCTGCAAATTCCAACCAACATAAAAGCTTTTGCCTCTTCTCCTTCCAGCTGAATTGTATTCGTGCCAGACAAGAGAGCCAAGGCACTGAGAGAAGCAAGAGATGACATTTTTACAGAATTCAGATCTTTCTCCTAAAATGTAGGAAAATAAACACATCAACGCAACTGACAATTTATTCATCCCACTTGCTGCTCCTATTTCATTCTGACAGGCAGGAGCAACTGGTATGCGCAGGTGCCACGTCTAACCAATGTAGGCAGCTGCCAAGGTGGTAACAAGTTGTCCTTGTGGGAGGAACAAGCTCAATAACTCCACACACCTCATGAGTCCACGGTGATCGAAGCTATGGGACGCGGTAAGGCAACAATCCCAGCTGAGGTCTGAACTAACAAAGTGGTGTGCATCTTTCAATAACCATGTCCTCTCCCATTAATAACCACCTAGAATATCCAGGAATTGGAATTATGCCCAAAGTGGTAACTAAAACTGGCATTGATAAAGAGTTCTACATTTCACGTTTTACTCACCCAACTTGGCAGGAGGCAGAGGAAGCACGCAGAGGGCCTTTTTGAACTGAAGCCAAGGCCAACAATAGGAACTTCCCCGGTGAAGACAGAATATACCTCTTTGCCTCTTGGCTTGGTTTTGGCCATGTGACTTGCTTTGGTCAACGCAATAACGCAAAAGTGCCAGTTAGGAAGCCTCTCAGGTTTCCATCTGCATCCTGTGCTTCTGTCATGGTCATAAGAGCTTCCCTCGGGTAGCCTCAGCCCACAGCTGGACTTAGAATGTTCTCAGGTGGATGTTCCCGGGGCCCTTCAGTCCGCAGGCCTGAACCTAGAGCATGGTGAGAATCCAAATCTCGCTGGGCCTGTGCAGGTAGCAGAGTCACCCAGCTAAGTCCAGCCTGGATCAGCCAGCCCCCCACGTACATTAGCCCAACCCAGATCAGCCAAACCCCAGCAATCTTTAGTTGGTGAGCTAAATAAATGCTTATTATGAATGTGCCCACTGACTTTCGGGTGGTGTGTTGCACAGCAAGAACTGATGCAAAGCCCTAGCTCGTTTGGCTCATTGGATAGAGCGTTGGCCTGCGGGCTGAAGGGCCCCGGGTTCGAAGATCAAGGGCACATGCCCGGGTTGCCAGCTTGACCCCAGTGGGGCATGCAGGAGGCAGCCAATCAATGGTTCTCTTTCATCATGAGAGAGAGATGTTTCTATCCCTTTCTCCTTCTCCCTTCCTCTCTGAAATCAATAAAAATATATTTTAAAAAGAAAAGAACTGATGCAGAAAACAAATGGGAAGTGCAGTAAGCCAAGGGAATAATGAACAACAGGTTTTTCCACTTTCCTTCCCTGGACAAATGGGTAGCAACATGCAGGACACAATTATGAAATTCACAATTACTTTTAAAAGGTCCCCATGATTTCTCTATGAATACCCCAACTTCTGTGTCCCTTAGTGGGACAAGTCCAGGATGTCACGGACCCCAGTAAGATTGACCCCAATCGCCCACAGTGGTCACCTGCTCACTGTCACAACCTGTATGACCTGTCTCCTCCCTTCCTGATCTCATCCCTCAATTCCTCACTGTGCTTCCGGGAATCACTGCCCATACAAATACCTGCACCCTAATTATTGACCCAAACGAAGACACAGCTCATTTTTTCAAATAATGAACATTCATCAAGCATTTCAATGTGCTAGGTGCTGTGACACACAGATGACTTCACCTCTCCGTGCCTTAGTTTTCTCATCTATAAAATGGGGACAAAAACAGTGCTGTTGTGAGGAAAGAACATGTAATGTGCTTAAGACAGGACCCAACTTAACAGCAAGCTTTCGATAAATGCTGCTGCTTTCAAGCAAGACTTGCTTCTTACAATGATCAGACTTCTAAGCTGCACCTGCTGGTGTTGGAAAGAACGGGGTGGATGGAGAAAAAGAGAGAATGAGGAAAAAAGGAATGAATTCCATCTTCTCAAAACCAATTTAAAATCTCAGTCAGCTGATGGCAGTGCCGACCCCTACTCAACAGGGAATAGGGAGAACAAAAGCAAAAGCGAAGCATTCTCCATTGATTATATTTGGTTAGGAAAGTTGTGTTGCGTGGAGGGAGGAGACACCTATGACCAGAGGAGGTAAAGGAGGGGCATCCAGGGGAAGAAGCCGGTAGGGGTGTGCTCCTTGGTGCAGGTGACTAACCATGGGAGGGGTTTCCAGAGGAACTGCCTGAGTGAGTAATATTTCCAATGGGCTTAGCAGTGACGGAGGACTTGTGAGACAGCATAGGGACACCAATAAGCCAACCACAAGAATATAACTCCCCTCCACTCCCTAGAAAAATGTCTTATCTGCCTTCTAATAACTTTTTATTTCTTTTTATAAAATATATTTTATTGATTTCAGAGAGGAAGAGGGGGCGGGAAGAGAGAGAGAGAGAGAGAGACATCAATGATGGAAGAGCCATCATTGATTGGCTGCCTCCTGTATGCCCTATACTAGGGATGGAGCCCGCAACCCAAGCATGTGCCCTGACTGGGAATCGAACCATGACCTCCTGGTTCATAGGTCGACGCTCAACCACTGAGCCACGCCAGCGGGGCTCTAACCACTTTCTAGCAGATGTCGAAACCACTTTTCCGCACGTGCAGTTGGTCAAGATTTGGTGGATACATGACCTTCCTGGGGTGGTAGTAATGAGCGACATGGCCATCTTGCCCCCACAGCCCACAGGCACAAAGGTAGTTGCCAAGCAACTGGACAGAGGAGGAAATAACCCCTATCCTGACATGGAAAGTTCCACTCCAGGACCCCTTGCAGGACCACCTTTCTCACAAGCCTGCTTTCCCACACAAGCCCACCTTGTCCCCAGCTTATAAAAGTAGCCAAGCAAAGCCAGCCCCTGAGTTTGGAGGACCTTCCTTTCCTCTGCGCTGCCTCCCTTGTGCTCAAGCATAAGCTTAATAAAATCTGTCTGGAAGTTTCTCTGGGTTTTCTCTCAATTTCTATCTTGTGGAACCCAAGAACCCCAACACCAGTGACGCTTGGGTCTGATGGGCAGAGGACTAGGCTTGCTCCAGACACTATCAGAGCACTCCTTGGGGTACTGTGAACTAGGGCGCTCAAA